>NC_133326.1:406240734-406566330 GCF_042186555.1 Aquarana catesbeiana | reverse complement strand
ATTCATAATTTTTGCCTTTTTTAAGGTGAGAGTTCTGGGAGCATAGAGGTGGCTCAAGGAGGTGAAAGAGCACAGTTTGGTTTTATGCACTAAATCAGCACTTTAATGAAAGAACAATATTTTTGATGTATTGCCGCTGGAGGAAAGATAAGTTGGATTCACACCAGTGAATGGACTTTACTCATTAACCATTGTTTACGTGTACAATTTCACCAGATTCTGGTTATCACAATATTCTTCACATCACTTGTGATACATGTTTATTTGCATTTATTTACTGTATTCCCTGTATTTACACTACAGAGTCTGCACGACATAACTAACACTTTACATAAAACATGCACCAGTGCACCCATAGCATGTGGCTTGCTATTGGGGGGCACTAGTCAAGGGGGAAGAGCCAGGGAGCACCAGCAGGGGACCCAAGAAGAAGAGGATCGGGGATGCGCTGTGCATAACATAACAGACAGGAAGTGATGTCAGTTACAGACCGGAAGTGATGTCGGTTACAGACAGGAAGTGATGTCGGTTACAGACAGGAAGTAATCTGGAATAAAGACAAGATGTTCCATGTGGCAGGAAAGAGAAGACATCACTGAAAGTAACAGCAGAGGAGCTGCCTTGGGTGATTTCCTACCATCTGGTGTCTGCTTGCCGTCCCATGGAGCCGGGGTTTAGGACAATACATGTCTTCCCTGATCCTCTGTGATGGGGGATCATAGTATTCCGGTAAGGGCGCATTCTCGTTGATTTGTGGTGGTGGATCTCATTTACTATTGGGAAACAGGAACCGATTCACCGATTTATGCTAATTTGTTGGACTTTAATATTTATTTTCACTGGTGCTCACTACACTATATTGCTCATTAATCACTGATCGTTTGTCATTACTATTTATTGACCACTGGACATTTTTTATTGTTGTTATCGATTTATGCTATTTTGTTGGACTTTATTTTTTATTTTCACTGGTGCTCACTACACTATATTGTCCATTGATTACTGATCGTTTGCCGATTTATGTTTATCGATCACTAGACATTCTTCATGGTTCACTCCGTATATTAATTCACCAATTTAACTTATCACCTGTATGTTATTATTATCACGCAGGTTTTCACATATATATTTTCACAGTACTATATATATTTTTTAAGGGTATCGTGATTTTTTAATATTTTTTCCTATTTGTATGTGTATTGATGTGTACATATTAATTGCTGCTCCCTACATGTGGGTCGGGTGTCAATCATCCTGCTACCACTTTTTCAATTTAGTTTAATTTAGTTTGGTTCTTATAGCGCGTTTTTTTTACACTATTTTCCATGCTCTGTGCATAACCATTGTGCAAAGCAGGTAAGTATAACATGTTTGTTATTTAAAAAAAAAAAAAAAAAAAAAAAAAAACCTTTAAATGGATTGTAAAGGCAGAAGGTTTTTTTTTATCTTAATGCATTCTATGCATTAAGTTAAAAAAACCTTCTGTGTGTAGCAGCCTCCCAAGCACCCCCTAATTACTTACCTGAGCCCCTCCTTTCTCCAGTGGTGTCTAAGCCATCCAGGACACTCCTCCTGATTGGCTGAGACACAGCAGCGTCGCCATTGGCTCCCGCTGCTGTCAAAGTCAGTCAGCCAATCAGAGGAGAAACGGGGCAGGGCCAGATCAGGGCTCTGTGTCTGAATGGATACACGGAGCTCTGACTCGGCTCAGATGCCCCCATAGAAAGCTGCTGGCTGAGGGGGCACTCGATAGGAGGGAGGGGCTAGGAGCAACAAAGAGGGACGTAAGAAGAGGTGAATCCGGGATGCTCCATGCTAAACCAACTGCACAGAGGAGGTAAGTATAGCATGTTTGTTTTTTAAAACAAGAGTTTACACTCACTTTAATATCACTTTACGGGCCTGTTCACACTGCCCGACAGCTGCTGCAGTCTCAACTCATCTTTAATTTGAAGTGTACAAAGTGACACTTCATCCAGGTCACTGTACAACAGCATGGTGCGCTGAGCTGCTGTACAATGACATGCAATTCCATTCTGTCTGTATTTTATCACAGCTCACTGCAGCGCAGCTTCAGTCAGCAGCTGCTCTGATGTAATTTCCTCTACAGTATTTGTAGCTGCTGACTTTTTTTTTTTTTTTTTACAAACTGGCTGAAGTGCCTCCTTAAATTCACCTAGAGGACTACAAATGTAAAAGCAAAGCCACTATTGTCAGTCAAGTCATGTATTTCAGTTGTTTCTTCATTTAAAATCACATGTAGTAAATTAAGTCAGCTTGAAAGTGTTATAATACACAGTTGTGTGAATAAACACAGTAGTTTTGCAAAGGTAATTGGATTTCTAAAGCTTATATTATAGTTTTACCTGAAGGACTGGACTTCCAGTGGCTCCTTGCAGCTTTGTCCTCGTAGGCGGCGTACATCCTTAGCGGCTGCTTTCATCATCTTCTCCGCTTGCATTTCATATTTCTGCTCTATTTTTTGTACCTAGGTAGGTATAAAACACAACTGTTACTAAAGTAAATACCTATTTGACAAATTACTAATATGAAGATCAACACAGGTTTCCGCACATTTATTGCCAAAATAAACTACATATGCCAGATTCATGTGTGTTGCCTGTTAATATACACTTTGAAAACACATCAGATCTCAATGGGGATCATGCTGGATATCTATACCAATAAGGACTGGGTAATGTGTTAGGAACTAAAAGGATGTCACATTGTTTGATGGAAATGAAAATTAGAAACAAAACATATACCCCCCAGTATGTCTTTTAATATATTTGTTTAAAAAAAAGTTTTTATCTTTGATGTTTTGACTGTCATTCCGAGAAGGGGTTTCAGCACCTAAAAAGTCCCACTTCAGCCATACCCTTCAGCCATACTCTCCTTTTTCTTCTATACATTGAAATGAAAATTATCAACCTACAGAGGGCTGAATTCAATGACACCCCGAAAATCAAAGTGAAAAAATTATGCAGCAGGCTAGTCAATTTTGCTGAAATTTCGTTGCAGCAACTCAAAATGGTACTAAGTAGATTGTATGGTCCTCACGTGCTTGTATGCATTCCTGACAATGTAAGGACATGCTTCTAATGAGATGACGGATGGTGTCCTGGGGTAATTCCTCCCAGATCTGGACCAGGGCATCACTGAGCTCCTGAACAGACTGAGATACAACCTGGTGGCGTCAGATGGACCGACACATAATGTCACAGAGGTGTTCTTTTGGATTTAGGTCAGGTGAGCTTGGGGGCCATTCAATGGTATCCTTCATACTCCAGGAACTGGCTGCATACTTTTGCCATATGAGGCCGGGCATTGTCATGCACCAGGAGGAACCCAGGACCCACTGCATCAGCGTAGGGTCTGACAATGGGTCCAAAGATTTCATCCCGATACCTGATGGCAGTCAGGGTGTCATTGCCTAGCCTGTGAAGGTCTGTGCATTCCTCCATGGATATGCCTCCCCAGACCATCACTGATCCACCAAACTGGTCATGCTAAACAATGTTACAGGCAACATAACATTCTCCAAGGCTTCTCCAGACCCTTTCACGTCTGTCACATGTGCTCAGGGTGAACCTGCTCTCATCTGTGAAAAGCATAGGGCGCCAGCGGCGGACCTGACAATTTTGGTGTTCAATGGCAAATGCCAATTGAGCTCCACAGTGCCGGGCAGTAAGCACAGGCCCCACTAGAGGACATTGTGCCCTCAGGCCACCCTCATTAAGTCTTTTGCTGATTGTTTGGTCAGACATTCGCACCAGTGGAGGTAATTTTGTAGGGCTATGGCAGTGCTCATCCTGTTCCTCCTTGCACAAAGGAGCAGATACCTATCCTGCTGATGAGTAAAGGACCTTCTACAGCCCTGTCCAGCTCTCCTAGAGTAATTGCCTGTCTTCTGGAATCTCCTCCATGTTCTTGAGACTGTGCTGGGAGACACAGCAAATCTTCTGGCAATGGCACGTATTGATGTGCCATCCTGGAGGAGTTGGACTGCCTGTGCAACCTCTGTAGGGTCCAGGTATCGCCTCATGCTACCATTAGTGACACTGACCCTAGCCAGATGCAAAACTAGTGGAAAAAGTCAGAAAAGTAGGAAAAAAAATGTCAAAGGCCTCCACCTGTAAAACCATTCCTGTTTTGGAGGTCGTCTCACTGTTGCACATCTAGTGCACCTGTTGTTAATTTAATTAACACCAAAAGCAGCTGAAACTGATTATCAACCCCCTCTGCTACTTAACTGACCAAATCAATATCCCAGGAGTTTAACTGACTTGATGCTATACTCTGATTAAAAAGTGTTCCTTTAATTTTTTTTTGAGCAGTGTAGTTGATGTCCAATATTTCATATTTTTGATTGGTCACAGCTGATCACGTGGTAAGAAGCCTCTGTCAGAGACTTCTTACCATGATCGGAGATGCGGAGTGTCAGACTGATACGCCACACTCGCGATCGCCGTGCTGTGCGCCCCCCGCGGGAGCGCCGGCATGTTTTCCTGCGCTGAGTCAGGATAACAGAACCACCGCCTGGCCGTCAATCTGCTATAGGCTAGACGGGAAGTGGTTAAGCACCCCTGTCAGTGGTAAATTGTTTGTCTCATCTTTGTAACTGATATATTCTGCTGGAGAGCTTGTTCTTTTGAAAAACAGAAGACTTACTGGCTGTATGAAAATAGAAGAAAGAAAGCTTAAAAAAAAGAAAACAAATGCAGCCATCATATCTAGTAAATGGCAAGCTGCAATATAATGAGTGTCTGCTTTTGGGTTTAATACCACTTTAAGAGAACAGACAAAACTTTATTTTGGTGATTGTATTAATTTAGTTTTTTACGCAATCCATTCACAAAAGAAATGAAACAAAAATAACAAAAAACGCACCTTTTTCTACATTGATCAGTGTGTTAACCCCCCCCCCCCCCAAAGAAAAAAAAAAGAAAAAAAATTGTAGATGAAAAAGGATGAGTTTTGTTCTAGAACTAAAAATTACACTAAAAGTGTTGGGTTTTTTTAAGTTTAAATATTAAAGCTGAACTCCAGCTTTAAGTGAAGTTTAAATAGTTTGTTTGGACCAAACTGGTCCAAATAAACTATAACCTTTATGAACAGATGCAGAGGCTGCGAGCGCTGTGTAAACTGTACGTAGCCTCAGCTACATACGGTATAGAGTACTGTTTCGGCAGCAGGACGAGAATTTTCCATCCCGCTCCCAAAAAAAGATTGAGTCTGCTTGACTGCTGCTCAGCCATTAACAGGCTGAGGTGGAGAGGTGGGTGGATGACATCACAGTCTCTGTCTCAGCCAATCACAGGATTTTAATTCATTCATAGAATACAAAGCTCCCTATAAATGGCAGAGCAGTGCTCAGCCTGACTTGATTTTGCTCTGGGAGCGGAATGGAAAGTTCTCATCCCGCTACCAGAACACATTGCTGTGTATTTTATGCAGCTGAGGCTACATACAATTTATTCAGCACTCACAGCCACTGCAACTGTTAGCAAAGGAAATTGCTCGGACCAGCTTGGTTGATTAGGGTAAACTAAGGGGTAAAAAAGGAGTTGAACAAGACCAAATTTAATTAAAAATGTCTTGATACCATACACAGACCGAGCCTCATTCATTCCTATGATCGGCAGATGTATTCAACAAAGTAAATAGAACTTCCACTTTGATCAGCTAGGTGGTTTGAAAGGAAGTGGGAGTGGGTACTTCTCAAAACAAGCTACCTGCTCCCTCCAAAAATACACTCCAAATATGGCAGAGGAGGGGTGGGAGGAGGAAGAAAAGCGGAACTTCCCCTTTTAAGTGAAGTTCCTCTTTCAGTTCTTTGGACACATGTAGCATGTCCAAGGTCCACAAATAATTCATTGTGGCTCTCTAAATGAGGTTTCCAATCTTCTATCCAACAATTTAAAGAGGAACTAAAGTCCTGCAGTCTTCTTTGGAATGTACACTGAGCTGCACAAGCACAGCTCAGTCTGGCACAGCACTTGTGTGCTGGAATGACTGCACTCATGTGCATGCCGGCCAATGAAGAAGACTTCCAAAAACTGGCACCCAGCAGACAATGCCAGCGGGGGACGCAGACCGTTGAAGGAAAGTTAAGTGTAGCTCTGCTTTAAACGCTAAATTATCTGGATTAGTATTATAAATAGGGTTGAACCTTCTAACAATACTGGCAGTATCACTGAGTGAAAATAAAGGAAAAAAAAAAAAAACGAACGCAGCAACCCTTTCTAAGGATTGGTAAACTGCAATAAAAAGTGTGGAATTATAGTTCCTTTTCAGTGATGGATTCTATGCTATTTTATAATAGTCATTGCCTGTGGACCTTTGAATGCCTTTAGCACTTTATGCAATGCAAAATGATAGTTACTAATAAACTAAAGAAAGACTAATGACTAAGAGACATAAAATGACTCCAACAGCTTTTACAGATTATATGTTTGCCAACATCTTTAAGCTTTTAGAAGGTAGGGTGACCGCAGATGACCATGTGATGAGGCATCTGTCCATCCTCTAACAAGTTGTGCACCACTGGGAACCTTTTTCATGCCCCAGTTGAAGGCTTTTTAGTCGAAACGCGTAGGGCGTTCAGCTTTCCACATTGCCTCCAATTTTTATCTTGTGATCACTTTTACTCTGTAAGGTTTTTTATCCAATAAATCCCTTTATTTTTTGACCTGCGCCATGTGGAGCCCCTTTTCTTTTCTTTTTCCTCCATGTTTTTATCCTTGACTGGTCCCTTTGAACCTGCCTGGAACCTGAGAGCGTGCGAGAGGGCTGTCCACTTCCACCGCCGACCATTTGGCTATTGGTGACTGCGACTCAAATGACAACTTGGCTGATTGGAGATCGCGATTGAAGGGAGAACCCTTGGAGAGAGTGCACGGGAGGTTACCTCCACAAGCTCCGATAGACGCACAGCTATATGGCTGATACATCCCACTTACTCTGGTAAGAGTACCTTACTCTAGATGTTTTGTCGTGCTGTCCATGATTGATTTGCTTTCCAGTCTCCAGCCAACATCATGGGTTCATGTACCCCAGCTGTCTGAGAAGACTCCTTTTATGTACTGACTCCAGTTCTTGATTGCAGTCCGTGGAGCTTAATAGAGTGTTATTGGACATTTTGCATTTCATAGTGGTTTTTGGACCTTTACTTACACTTCACCAGTTTCTATTTCTATGTAGATCAATATCATATTATATTTGGTTTCATTCACCAATCGTATATTTGATTCACTCACTTTTTAGCGCTGCACTTATTCTGTTTACACCACTGGGAACCACTAAGGGCCATTTCACACAAAATGAACAAATCGGCTATTGATGACAAGAAAGCTGGAAAATCTGTACTTGTGAAAAGGATTGTTCCTAATAATCAGAAACACACATAATAATATCCTCATAACTCATTTGGTCCCAAGTAGTGAAGGAATTGCTCACACTTCATGGTTTAATCTGGCTGTATATATGAATAGTCTTACACTTACCACAACTACAATCAATGTAGTGATACACTGATAAAAGCTTCAGCATGGGTAAAAGAAACAAGTTAAAGCAGTATTAAACCCAAAAGCAAACATTTATTATATTGCAGTTTACCAATTCTTAGATGTGATGGCTGCATTAGGTTTTTTTTTTAAGGCTTTCTTGTATTTTCATCTAGTGCTCCAGCCAGTAAGTTTGCTGTTTTTACAAAAGAACAAGCTCTCCTGCAAATGTATCAGTTTACCGGGATGACACAAACCATTTAATCACTGACAGGGGTGCTTACAGTGGTCAGCGTTTATTCATATGAAACCTTTATCCTAAAAAGGGAAAACTATGGTTTGCTGTAACTGCCCCCCCCAGACTGACAACGCTGCTCTCTGCTGTGCTCCCTCATCCAGAGTGTAGGCACTCTAATACAGGAGGTGTTGCTACTGGTCAGACCACCAGGTGTAAACAGAGGGAAAAAGCCTAAAGAAAGAAAACATATGAAGCCATCACATCAAATGATTGGTAAACTGCAATATATAAAATGTTTTGGTTTTGGGCTCAATACCACTTTAACGTTCCCGACAGTGCCAGACGCTGTTATTGCAGACTGTTAGAACCTCAATGCACAAGAAATTAGAAGGGTTAATGTTACATACTTGCTTCTCCACTTGTCTGAACAGAAGCTTAAAGCTGTCATCATCTTTCATCCGCTGAGGCAGCTCATTTTCACCTTGACGTTTGGCTTGCTCTAACTGTTCTTTCAGCTCTCTTAGTACAGCAATTTCTTCAATAAGCTGATTATGCCACGTCCTTGAAGCCTGCAGATCTAATTCCAGGTCCAGAGATGTACGAATTACACGTTCTCTGCCAGACAGCTTCAAGGATGGCTGAAACAATAAAGACCATTTTAAATATCCCCTCAACATCTACAAACACCTTGATTTGTTAATTCAAAGCTTTATCAAGCTACGTCAAGAGGCAAAGTCTAATAGTTCCATAGGGCATAGAAATGGAAGTTATCCATTTCCCTGGGATCAGGATTCCCAATAAAGATGAAATTGACAGTAAAGAACAGGCAAAGCAGATTACTACAGCGAAAAAAAAGCACATAATTCCAGCGGTAATATTGTCTTAATTACTCGGACAATCTGCTGGCCATCAAATGTACTGTAAAGGAACGCATGATAAAAGCAAAAGCCTCCTATAAAGGCTAAAGGCTTTCACTTGGTCTGACTTGGAAAAATCATTTTAAAGTAATGACAGCAAAATAAAGCATTCAAAATTAATAAATGAGCAAAGAGTGAGAAAAAAAATTGGTAGAATATAGAAAAGAATCTAACTCTCTGTTTGGTAAATGATACCCTTGGATACATTACAGGATTTAAGATATATAAGCATGTTGTCACCTTAGAGCAGTGGTCATCAACCCTGTCCTCAGGGCCCACTAACAGGCCAGGTTTGCAAGATAACTGAAATACATCACAAGTGATATAATTTGCTGCTCAGTGATTGCAGTATTCTAGTGTGCATCTCCCCAAGGTAATACATAAAACCTGGCCTGTTAGTGGGCTCTGAGGACAGGAGTTGATGACCACTGCCTTAGAGTATTTAAGCCAGAACTTTTTGTCTTTTGAATAAATGGTTAAAACTCTGGCCAAGTTTTTTTTCTGTTGCCATCTGTCAATGTTCTGTTTTTTTTCTGTCAATGGAACAGGTGTCTCCATTGATACATTTTCTTCTATTACTGTTCCAATGGCATCTACAAAATTTTGGATTTCCCATCACCTTCTGCCTGGTCACAAAAGTCACCAGGACAAAACAGAAAGGGTAAATATACCCAGCGGGAGCACAGACAGCTTTGAAAACCTGACAGGGGTTTTAAAAGAAAAGTATGGGTTTAGAAAAAAACAAAAACATACTTACCTAGATGGCTGCAGCACATTAGTGTCCATTTTCACGGACTCTGCTTGCTCAGCAGGGATCGATCCGTTGATCCCCACTGAGCCGGCAGATGACCGGTCCGTCTCTGCTCACACTGCAGAGACAAACCTGTCAGAGCCTCGCTCACCTCTATGGCGGATCAGATGACAAAGGACCGCCTATCCGTTTTCATCTGATCCGCCAGATGGATGGAAAAAAGGGTTTCCATCCGTCTGAATTTAGCGGCGCAGATTGGATGTCAGCAGACATGTCACAGCTGACATCAGTCACTCCACAGAACTGCATGGAGCGTCTGTTCAGGTCTGCCTAAAAAGCTGACAGGCGGACCTAAACGGTCCGTATGTGTGAAAGGGGCTTCAGACCGAGAACACAGCAAACAAACACAGCTGACCGCTTAGCTCTTGGTCTTCAGCCTGCATAGAGATTCGGCAGTCACCTACTCTCTGCTCCGCCCTTTCAGTGCTCACTGGAGTGCTGGGCGGTGCAGCGGGCCAGGAGCGCCTGGCTAAGGCTTTCAGTGGCTCACTGAGAGGCGGAACCAGCTGCCAGTTCAGGCTTTTGGGCAGATCCCCACCATATGGTCGTGATCTTTTCAAAGTCTGGATTGGGTCTGTGACATCAGCTGAAAACAGGCTTTAGCCCACTCTCTGCTGAAATAGGGTCGTAGGAGTGCAGAATGAACTGAATTCCTGTGGTCCATAGAATAACAATAGCCAAAAAACCTTTGGCCATACTTCTCCTTAAACTACTCCATGGTCCATCCACAACATAAAAAAATGTGGGGCTCTAGATACTGTAAACTTAAATTCAGTATATATTAAATTCAGATAATCTTCACAATGTGTATTAAAGGGGGATTATAATAATAGTCTTCACAATGTGTATTAAAGGGGGATTATAATGTATATTCAATGAGTACATTTTTGGTATTATTGTAATTTTTGCCTTGAGGTTCATTTTGATGTTACTTTCACATGTTTACATTGTTGTTACACCAGATTTTAAATTACTATATTTAGTGTTTTATATTACCCATTAAGGAGCAATGTGTATATTACTGCAAACACCCAGCCTCTCTAATTAGCAATTGTAAACCCAATTGCTAAAAACCCATATAATCAGCTGATTCCTGAAAAATTGGAGAAGCCCATGGGCATGCTGTTACTCACTAAAATATACTAAAATATACTTCTATATGTCTTTAGAGGCTCCCAGTGGCAAATTTCCCACCTTTTTTTCCAGGTTTTCACTGATTTTAGGTTTTTAATAGGGATATTCTTTAAAACATCATATTGATTTGACAGCTTAAGGCAGTTTCCTCGAAAAAGCTGGAGAAGCGGCTGAACAGTGACTGCATCTAATCCGCTGCAGGTACTGTTCGGGCATACATACAGGCATAGCTGCTGTGGCTATCTGAATACAACAGCCAGTAGTGCAGATTCCTTCATCCATACTGTTTAGTATTAATGGGGGAATTAAGGGTATGGCCAGCCTTAGACACTGTTGTCACAATGGTACATTTTGCATTCAGAGTTGTGAAACTGGTGTGAATATGATGGATACTGAGTGGCGTAGTGTGAATTATATTTTCTGGATTGT
Organism: Aquarana catesbeiana; assembly: GCF_042186555.1. NCBI lineage: Eukaryota > Metazoa > Chordata > Amphibia > Anura > Ranidae > Aquarana > Aquarana catesbeiana. The sequence goes on along the minus strand of NC_133326.1, from coordinate 406,555,296 downwards.
GTTGACTGAGAGGCGGAGGACTGTGCCTTCGCCACATGTTGCTGCTTTATACAAATGGCATTAGACTTTGTTCTTTGTCAAAGAAGCGCATTAGTTATAAGAAATGCACATACCCTTTTTACTCTCACACTGCGTCTTTCCATTGCATTCCTCACAAAAGGTGGCTTCTTGGAAAGAGTTGAGCTATCACTGTCACTTCGATTCAGCTAAAGGAAACAATGCAACAAGGTAGGAATAAGTCAAACAAATTTTACCGTGAGAAATTGAAAGCTACAGTATATCACCATGGACATGCTGTTGCCCACTAAATTATACTCCTATACGCCTTTACCCAAAATAGATATTTCAGTTAGCGACTCCCACTGGCACATTTCCCACCTTTTCTCCGAGTTCTGTTTTCACCAATTTGAGGTTTTTAATATCATTTTTTAGGGAGACTCTTTAAGACAATATATTGAATTGACATATTAAGGCAGTTTCTTGTTTAGCAGTCATGAGGACCACCATACTACACTGCTCAATGGTAGAAGGTTTTTGGTACTGTAGGTCAAGGTGGGCTTGAGATCAAAAGCCAAATAATTTATGCAAGGGCTGGTGCTGATGGCTGCTTTAGAGGCCATTAGAGCTATGTCTGCATCAGACTTCACTTGTCAATTCTGTCAAGTGAATTTCAAAATGTCTCAAGACAGTCCTACTGACATGCTTTGTACTGCACTCAGCAAAACAGAGAAAGACACAGAGGGACTGCTGCTCCTAGGTTTCAATGAAAACTAAGAGCAATGGGTGGTAAGGGCATTTTGGCTGCACTAAACTTTACAATCATTTAGAGCAGCGGTCTCCAAAATGTGGCCCTTTGCTTGCCTTTATCTGGCCCTTGGGGCACTTTTCCATCCACTGACACCAACAGTGCAGCATAACTCCTGTCGCTGACACCAACTATGGGGCACTATTCCTCCCAACGACACCATCACAAGGGCACAATTCTTTCCACTGACACCAAAGATGGGCACAATTCCTTCCATTATAAAAAAAAAAAAAAAAAAAAAAAAAAAAAAAAAAAAAAAAAAGGTATTTATATAAATGTTTTGCCTTGCAGTTCTTATTCAAACTGAATGGGTTGTTGTACAAGGTGAGGGTTCATATATGCTTTAACCATCTAACTTCTTACTCGACAAATGTATTCATTTTGAGGCCCAGGAGAAAATGTTTTAGAGCGGATTATGTTACTGCCTCTGATAAATTGTGCTTGCACAGTATTGGATGCTTTTTTTTCTTTAGGCCGCACAACAGTGGTTGACTGAAGAATCCCTTCAGTGTTGGTCTCCTTGTCCACCTACAAGAGAAAAGGATTGTAAGAACTAAGTACATTACACAGCAACTGAGGCGGAACCACTAGATGTATTTTTTACCTATATAACATAATTGGACTACAGAAAAGCCATTCCAGACTCATAATGTATGTGCGAAGAATCTTTCCCACCATGTCCCTGATTTCAATGGAACTCTAGCCAAACCTTCACTTGTTAGTTCATCTGCTTTCCATTTTTTTAATAATAACTGCACTTCAGATTGTGTATAATAAGTGATGCTGTGCTGTTGTTGAGCTGAAGTGTAACCAATGTGTCACAAAATAATGCAAATAATAATGATAGAAGCAATAATAAGGGTGTGCACAAGATGGCACTGAACGCAGGTACGAGATCGGTGCTCGTGGATTATATACTGTGTCCCATCTTGCTCTATGTGTTTGTTTTAGTGTTAGCATGTGAGTGTTTTAGTGTTAGTATTTATTCAATACATATTTTTATTACATACTACACTATCTGGGCATTCCCCTTCTTCCCTCTGCATCTCCCTCCCCCTCTCAGGCGAGAGTGAGATTACATTATAGAGGAATCACCATCCACCACCCATCATTGATTCTTGTAACGAGAGGAGGAACCCTAAAGGGAATCAAGATCTTTATAAACTATCAGTCATCTATGTAAGGACCCCCATAGGATATTGGAATCATTGGTTTTCCCATGCTGTTAGCTTACAGCAGTAAGGTGAGAGGCCACATCACACAGAGGTGTCATTGCATTGAATGAAGAGATTCCTATTTATGTTTATCAGTTTGCACGGCTAGGACTGTAGCACTATACTTCCCTGTGTGACACCTTATTCCTAAGAAGATTTATCCAGAGACTTTATTACTTGTCACATTTCCACTTCACCATTCAGTGTCATGTCGATCATTTTTTGAGCACTGATAGATTAAATCACCCACTTTTGTTTTATATGTAATTTTGGTTTGTTGTGAATATCATTCATTATTCACCTTATTGTAAGAAATTTGTTAAAGATTTTTTATTTGCAAGTTTTGGTTCGCACTGCCACCTTGTGCATATCCTTATTATTGCTTCTATCATTATTATTTGCATTATTTTGTGACACATTGGTTACACTTCAGCTCAACAACAGCACAGCATCACTTATTATACACATACAACTTACTGGTCACTGATTCACCTATCGGTGTTTGCAGCAGTTGTTGTATACATAGGTTTTTTCCACTTCCAGTGATAGTGCGGGAGTATTTCTTTACTAGTTTTGCACTTCAGATTGACCCCTTTAGTACCTAGCCACTGCGTGTATTTTTTATTTTATATTGTAGTTTTTTTTTATTTCAATTTTGCTGCCTTGTAAATACAGAGTAAAATGAATTGTAAAGCACTTTAACCCCTTTGCGCCTAAGGGAAAAAAAAAAACTAAATGCCTAAGACCAATTTTGCATTTTTGTCATGTGTTAGTAAAACCATACACATCATACTGTGTGTATCCAGGTGGATTATACCTTGTTTTTTTCAGGACAAATTAGGCTTTCATTTGGTGGTAAATGTAATAGATATCTCCTGATTTTTGTTTTATTATCAAAGGAAAACTGGCCCAAAATAGTAAAAAAAAAAAAAACACATTTTCTGTAAATTTAACGGTATATTTCTTACTACTACCATAACCTACCACCAAAGAACAACCCTAAATAAATTGTCTTGCTCTTGACAATCACAGCGATACCACATATGTGTATGTTAGTTGTTATTTGTACCCATAGTACAGCCCAGAAACAATAGTGCGCATTTTGATTTTTTTTCAAAATCTTACAGTGCCTTGAAAAAGTATTCACACCCCTTGAAATTTTCCACATTTTGTCATGTTACAACCAAAAACGAGATTGAGATTTTATGTGATAGACCAACACAATGTGGCACATAATTGTGAAGTGGAAGGAAAATGATAAATGGTTTTCAAATTTTTTTACAAATAAAAATGTGAAAAGGGTGGCGTGCATTTGTATTCAGCCCCCCAGAGTCAATACTTTGTAGAACCACCTTTCACTGCAATTACAGCTGCAAGTCTTTTTGGGTATGTCTCTACCAGCTTTGCACATCTAGAGTGACATTTTTGCCCATTCTTTTTTGCAACATATGTCATGCTCTGTCAGATTAGATAGAGAAGAATCTGTGAACAATTTTCAAGTCTTGCCACAGATTCTCAATTGGATTTAGGTCTGGAATTTGACTGGGCCATTCTAACACATGAATATGCTTTGATCTAAACCATTCCATTGTAGCTCTGGCTGTATATTTAGGGTCTCAAGTCTTTTGCAGATCCTGGTGTGTTCAGAGTGATGTGCAGTGTTAGTTTTCTGCCACACATAGTGTTTTGCTTTAATGCCAAAAAGTTCAATTTTGTTCTCATCTGACCAGAGCACCTTCTTCCAAATGTTTGCTGTGTCCCCCACATGGCTTCTCACAAAATGTAAACGGGACTTCTTGTGGCTTTCTTTCAACAATGGCTTTCTTCTTGTCACTCTTCCATAAAGGCCAGATTTGTGGGGTGCACGATTAACAGTTGTCCTGTGAACAGATTCTCCCACCCGAGTTGTGGATCTCTGCAGCTCCTCCAGAGTTATCATGGGCCTCTTGGCTGCTTCTCTGAATAATTGTCTCCTTGCCTGGCCTGTCAGTTTAGGTGGATGGCCATGTCTTGGTAGGTTTGTAGTTGTGCTATACTCTTTCCATTTTTGGATGATGGATTGAACAGTGTTCCGTGAGATGTTCAAAGCTACTTTTTTTACAACCTAATCCTGCTTTAAACTTCTCCACAACTTTATCCCTGACCTGTCTGGTATGTTCCTTGGCCTTCATGATGCTGTTTGTTCACTAAGGTCCTCTAACAAACCTCTGAGGGCTTCACAGAACAGCTGTATTTAAACTGAGTCCGCAGGGGGACTCTATTTACTAATTAAGTGACTTCGGAAGGCAATTGGTTCCACTAGATTTTGGTTAGGGGTATCAGAGTAAAAGGAGGCTGAATACAAATGCACGTCACACTTTTCAGATATTAATTTGTAAAAATCATTTATCATTTTCCTTCCATTTTACAATTATGTGGCACTTTGTGTTGGTCTATCACATAAAATCCCAATAAAATACATTTATGTTTTTGGTTGTAACATGACAAAATGTGGGGGGAAAAAAAAAGGGTGTAAATATTTTTACAAGGCACTGTACCTAAAACACTGACACTGATACTGACACTAATACTAATTAAAATTTTAAAAAATCCTGTCCAAAAAGTACTGACCCTGACCTAGACCCAAACACTAACCCTGGCACTGACCTAGATCAAACCGTGATCTAGGTATTTTTTTATTTATTTTTTAAAATTTTATTACATTTATTTAATTTAATTAATTTTTTTACCCTTCACACACTTTTTTCCCCTATCTCTGCAAGGGCACAGAATGATACAACGTATCTCTCTCGGCCATTCACAGAGATAGAAAAACCGGGGGCGGACTTCACAGTGACTGATCACTGTGATAGCCAATCAGAGGCTATCACAGTGATTGTTAGAACGGAGCCTGAGGCTTTCGGTGAGACCACGGTTTCTGTGCTGGGAACGGGCTGTGTGGCGCACTCCCACCGCAAAGTTAGATATGCAAATATGCAGCCCCAAAGAAAAAAGACCAGTGCTGTGGGGCCTCATATTTGCGTACGGTTGGCACGAGGGTGTTAAAATTATAATACATAGCATATAGCAAATTTTTAAACGTATAATTTTTATATTTAGTTGTTAAATTTAAGATTTTACCATGCTCTTAAAATCCTAAAATTAGTTTATACAGCAAGTATAGGTCCTTTTGTGATATTTAGTTACATTTGCAGATGGCAAACCATTGTGAATAAGGCCCCTTTCACACGGCAAACCCGCTCGGATCTGCCTGTTCATTTTTTCAGGCAGATCTGAGCGGGCCTTCCATTGACTCCTATGGGTAGGCAGATGTCAGCGGAGATGTGTCCGCTGACACCCATCTGCCATCCAATCCGCTTAAGACAGACCTTTGGCGATACGTTCGCCATCCGTCTTGGCGAATCGGATCGACTGAGATCTGATGAAAATGGACATGCTGTCAGTTTTCGTCTGATCTCGCCATAGGAATCAGCGGCGCTCTGACAGGCCCCTCCCCTCTCAGTGAGCAGAGACAGACCGGTCATCCACCAGCTCAGTGAAAATCAACGGAGAGCTCTCCGGCTTAGCTGGAGGACTCCTCTAAGCGGATCCGCTCTGTGTCAATGAGGCCTAAGAATTTCAGTATCAATCAATTCTGCAGCATTCATCTAAAACATTTTTAGAATAGATGACAGGTTTTATCCTTTAAGAGAAATAACCCAATAAAGTCATTCATGTAGAAAAACGACCAGACTGACACAGAAGGTAGAATATTCCTCAAATGTGATTAAAGTGTATGCATAGCCAACACTTTCTTTTTAATTTTTGATAGAGTAGGGTATGGTAGCCCCCATCAGACAATTTTTTGGTCTGTGACCTGCTGGTGAGATTTCTCTTTACTTCCTGTCTTGGAAGCATACCATACTTGGAAATTAGAGGAGATCTCTCTAAACTGCAGGGAATTCCAATCAGATAGAACATGTGTCCCCTCATTTCTTGCTCTTATGGCAACTCTAAAATCTGAGATTTCCACCTACTTTCTGACTTGGTGACAATGGTCCCTAGAACAAATAGAGGGTGAATCTCCCCTGTGGGGATACAGACTGCAGTAAAAACTTAGCAGAGAATTCAACTCTCCCTTGCTCTAGACTAAACTAAGACAAAAAGTTTTGCCTTTACATACACTATGGCAGCTCACAAATGTTTGAACGTTTGTCTACACCTAGGCTGCTCTGTTTACCTGCTACATTGTAAGAAATGTAACATGATATAAATGAAGCCATACTACTGTTTTCCCAGAACAAGTGAGAATGAGAACTTCTCTATTGCTTCACACCTAAAGGCAGACTCCCTACTTTACCATATATTGTGCAGAAAAAAATGATTTACCAGTGATGTACGAAGTACTGGCCAAGCCCAGAGAATTCTGTTTGATGTTACTGACAATACTTGTTACATTTCATATGTTTACCTTGTTGCCAGCACATTCCATGCTCAGCTGTTCAGAGTTATCAGGGTCTTCTGTGTCACTCTGTTCATTCTCATCACATTCATTATCTTCTTCATTATCCGTAGCAGGTTCTTCATCTTGTACAACATCCTGTTCTTCAAGCCTGCAACATGCCCCATGTAATTAGTGGTGGTAGTTATAAAGAGAAATTTACTTCTTAGCCACCAACAATTTCAAATGCATATTGAACAAATATGGTAATGGTGTTATTTAGGAGAAAACAATACATTAAAGCAAGTATTTTTGCATTAAAAAAACAAAAATGTTAGATAGGGAATGTAGAAGCTTTTAACTTGTGCTGCAGTGTTTGACAGGCGGCACTGGTTATAGCATCATCCAATGCTCCCTGGTCCATAGAAGTATCCACAGTAATGGAGTGTGGGGCAGGGGAGAAACCACTAAGAACAGAACCCAAGGAAAGGACCTGGAGAAACTATGTCAAAAGGCTGCAGATCTGCCACTGAAGAACACTCAACTCCAGGTGATCTGGTCTTATAAATGCCTCTGGACTTACACTATATCCCCAACAGCGAGTACCTGCAGTGGGACTCAGTGTGTGCTGTCTTCTGACAATCCAGGGGACCACAGGGTCCTTTAGGAATGGTGTCTGCCTAAATGCCTCTCTCCTACCAGTGAAGATATTACCAGTTGATGAGTCAGATAAATATGTCACATGTCTAAGGGAGACCATGGAGTTGAGAGCAGCACTCTCAGCATTATTCAACGTAGGGCTGGGTCACTTATCTCATCAAGTGGAGAGCTCCCAAACCTTCCCAGAGGTGAAGGTCTTACAACACCTATTTACATCAGATGCAAAATCTAAGCAGCTACAGCAGCACCATGGGTGAGAATGTTGCAATTATTTCACTGCAGAAGGGAGAGAATTGTTTCTCTATCAAGAGAACTGCTTATCAAATGGCTCTACTGGCAGGATCAACAGGTATTTACAAAATATTCCAGAGGGTACTTAGAAAAACAGAAAAGCCAGTCTTATGCCCCGTACACACGGTCAGATTTTCCGACGGAAAATGTGTGATAGGACCTTGTTGTCGGAAATTCCGACCGTGTGTAGGCTCCATCACACATTTTCCATTGGATTTTCCGACACACAAAGTTTGAGAGCAGGATATAAAAATTTTTTACAACAAAATCCGTTGTCGGAAATTCCGATCGTGTGTACACAAATCCGACGGACAAAGTGCCACGCATGCTCAGAATAAATAAAGAGATGAAAGCTATTGGCCACTGCCCCGTTTATAGTCCCGACGTACGTGTTTTACATCACCGCGTTTAGAACGATCGGATTTTCTGACAACTTTGTGTGACCGTGTGTATGCAAGACAAGTTTGAGCCAACATCCGTCGGAAAAAATCCAAGGATTTTGTTGTCGGAATGTCCGAACAAAGTCCGACCATGTGTACGGGGCATTACTGTTCTGGCCAGCCTCCGACATATATTTGAATTTATTGTTTGACCATAGTTCTAGCAAAATCACCAAACAAAATATCAATGTAACAGAAAATCTGTATTCCAGTGGTTATAGAGAAAGTGCAATTTTCACAGACACGAGAACAAAAAGCAATGAAAGCAGCAAATGGAGCAGGCAGAACAAAGTGAGGTTAAATTGATGGAGAAATTCTTAAATGGCACTGCTAGACAATCAGAGTGTTAACAAATAAATAGAACATAGAAACTCTTGCTATTTTTACAGAGAACATTAAATAGGACAAAAACGTCTTATAGTTCATATTTGACGTCCCAAAACATCATATAGAGAGGTCTGTGCAATTACTGTGATTAGACTGTGCCATCCATGCTTTGAGCATTAAGAATAAAACCACAGATGAAAAATATAACAAACTCCTATTTTGATAGTATTTTTCATATTTTTGGCTCATTTTAACTGTATCTTTAATGTGAATGCATTAGCAAAAATATTAAAATTTGAAATGAAAACACTAATTGATTCTCTTACCAGTGTGCATCTGTGTCATCATCTTGTCCAGGGTCTTCCTGCTGCTGCTCTACACTGTCTACTCTAGCAGCAGTATGTTCTAAAAGTGAACACACCAAGTCCTACAGAGAAAAAAATATATATACTATATTTATATCATATTGACTGTGCTGCAGTTCATTATGGTAGGGGCTTATTTTTTTTTTTTTTACAAATACAAGCATCAGCAACATTTCACATGAAGTCTTATCATACTAGAGCCATATCTGACATAATGCACACCAATGTCAGAAATGCAGATTATTCACAGCTCCAACATACATTTTGGAGGAAAAGTAGAGTGTGGTGCACATCTGGAATTTTGACAATGATAACAATGGAAGCAGAAGAGAGATTTTATTTACACCAGTATATGTGATGTAAATACAACCTACCTTTAGTTAAAAATAACAAACATGTTATACTTACCTGCTCTGTGTAGTGGTTTTGCACAGAGCAGCCCGGATCCTCCTCTTCTCGGGTCCCTTTTCAGGGGCTTGAGATTTGTGCTGGCCTCTCTCCTTATTTCTACTCGAACACTGATTCCTAATTTTTTTTTCTACTTTGTTTTCAGCCTCTCTACATTTTCTACCTGGCTTCTCTAATGGTGCTCTGGAATGTACGGTTACATTTCTCTTGCTAAATGTAGCATCGCTATACAGTATGTTCATGTCATTTTCATTGTGATCTCTAACATTATAATGCTAGCCGGCTAGATAATTTTATGTACAGATGCTCTGTTAACCTTGACAAATCTTAGTGACCTTTACTTTTGTCATAACCCTGTGATGCCTGGCCTTACATCACTGTTGTCTTTACGCATACATCTTGTTGGTAATAGACATGTACTCTCACGTTAATGCTCTGTACAGTTTCAAAATGAATAAAACAGATTCAACATAACTAACATTTCTTACAGAATTTCCTTCAGGGTTTTCTGCAGAACTTCTTACTTCTAGCTTATTACTGTGCTTTTGTTTCTTAGGGTGTTGGTAGCGTAAGAGGTTGTAGCAATGTACTTCTTTCTCTCCAGCTCTACAAACATTAGCCAGGCTTATTTGTGCTCCACCCTGTAAGAAAGAATAAAACAAACAAGGTCTATAAAACAGGCTTTCATTCACGCATGATTAATTTTATTCAATATATAGAAGCATATTGATAGAAGAACCAAGTGTGTTTTTTGTACTTCAAGTGGTATTAAACCCAAAAGCAAACATTTATTATATTACAGCTGGCCAATTCTTAGATGTGATGGCTGCATTAGTTTTCTCTTTTCCCTTATTTTACTGACAAGGGTGCTTAAAATCATCAGCATTTATTCATGTAAAACCTTTATCTGAAAAGGAAAGAAAAACTGTAACTGTATATAAAGTGTTAGCCGGAGTTCAGCTTCAATTTGTTAGTGTATCTAAATCTGCAAGCAGTGTTAATTTCGTCAACGAAACCGTTTGTCGCTTTCGTCAGCGGCAATTTTACAGTGACGAAAACTAAACGAAACGTACACCACATTTTCATCCTCTGACGAAAACTATGACGAAAATCAATTCTGTTTTCGTTAACGAACAAAAACTAAACAAAAATGTCAGGCAGGGACGTTTACCCTCAGAACTTTCAGTTTCCACTTAGCTCCTGCTTCCTCCTGGCGTTTGTAGATAGGAGGCTGTCCTCAGAAGGTTAGACTATCAATGTCTGTTATCTGCGCCGGGGGCGGGGGGTGGGGGGGTGGGGGGGTGGGGCGGGCTGGGTAGTTAACCCTCTCATACACTAACACACTCACACTTCATACCGATATATATAGAGGCTCCCTGAAGAAGATCTGCTCCTTGTCAATAGGCTTCACAGCTTGTCCCCTACAGGAGAGCAGCACACTGATCTGTGCAGGATTAACTCCTTTGCTGCCAGAGCTAATTTTGCACCCATACTTTAAAAAATCAACTTAGGCCTGAAGATTACATAAACACCCCCCCCCAAACATTATATATTTTCTTAAAGCAGACAAGTTGACGTAAATGTGCACTGCATGGTGGCATCATCACGCAAAGAGTCCTTATTTTTTTAAATTTTTTTATTTGGTTACACTTCTGTCAAAAAAGCAATATTCTTGTAACGAAACTTGGCTTACCCTAAAGACCTTATATAATGACTAAATCTGTGTCACGTTCAAACCTTAATAATATAAATAATGACCTATTCGATTTTTCACTCCAGGAGTATATATAATGAGTTTAGAAATTGTAGAGAAATGCTTAAATAATGCATTACAATGTAACCCATTCGATTTTCGATGACTAAAATGTACTGTAGATTCACTCAACTAAATATGACTAAAACTGGGGTGTGGCCAAGAGCGGCACGTGAGAGGATGTGTCTCACGGAGCTCCTGTCCTTGATCCTTCATTGATCCTCTTCCCAGCTGAAAATACGGCTGGAATTCGATCCACAACCCTGCAGCACCTTTCCCTAACACACCCAGATCTGCAGACGAGCACTGCGGGAGACATGCTGACCCGCAAACAGACAGACGGGAGGACAGCCAGAAATCCAACATGGCGCCGTGGCCCATTTCTCCCAGCACGTACGAGGCACGGACAAGCAGATGGAAGCGGGTAAGCCACCCAAGATGCCCAAAGGGACCAGAAAATACCCCCCCCCGGGACATGTTATACTATACACAAAAACTGTCAGGAGCGGCGGGACAGGGAGGCTGCATTTTACTTTCAGGCGGAGGATGCACGGCCTACACAATACCCCCCTGATACCACTGACCAGCCATTTCCTGACATGGAGGAAGATGAGGAGGGGGATGAAGCAGATCAACCTACCTTGGCCAAAATCCTCAGAACGGTGCACAAATGTACAGCATTGGTGCACACTCTCCAGGAGCACTTTGGGAGTCTCAAGGAGGAGCTGGGGTTCATCAGACATGACCTGCAGAAAACCAGAGAGCGCATTACAGCAGCAGAAGGCCGCATTAGCGACATAGAGGACAAACTGACCCCACTCCTAAGAGAGACACAGATTACAGCCAGAATTGCTAGGGCGAACAAACTTAAATCCGACGATATCGAGAATCGTCTGAGAAGAAACATCATCTGCATTGTCGGGCTCCAGGAGAAGACGGAGGGAAGGGATCCCACAGATTTTGTGGAAAACTGGCTCCTTGATGTCTTAGGGAAGGAGGTGTTCACCCTCCTGTACTCAGTCGAGCAAGCACACAGAGTACAATCCAGGCCCCTTCCACGGGGTCACCCACCACGCACCCCATTAGCCAGGCTGCTCAATTATATAAAGAAATTGTGCTTTACCAGGCACGGGAACGGCGCAATATACAGTTTAATGGAACTCGCATTTTATTTTAGCCTGATTACTCCACAGAAATACAAATGCAGAGCCAGATTCGCTGATGTAAAGAAAAGGCTGCAACAGCTCTGTGCCACCTACACCATGCTGTTTCCGGCGAAACTCCGGATCACGGCGGGAGGTCAGTCACATTTCTTTGAATCGGCTGCCGATGCTTCTTCATGGCTGGATGCCAACGAAAATATCCTTTGCCAGACCAGGAAAGGAGCCGCAGAGGGGGAATGACACAGCATCCCAACGCATCTAAAAAGTGAAATTTTACTATGTTTGGCTGGGAAGCCGTAACCTACGGATACACCACAAGTGCTGAGAGCAAGTGAGTTTACTGCAAACCATTTAGCGAGTTATTACCGTTTGCTATCTACCAGTTCCAACCAAACAGAACTTGGAGTTTCTCGAGTGGATCACAAGTTGAGTTGTTCAGAGCAACCCTATGTTTTTTCTTTTCTTTACCCAATTTCTTTTTTTTCTGCAACCCCACCCTCTTCTACCTACTGGCCTGTGGGGCTAGCCCTTGCAGGTCTGGGGCTTCACCGGCGTTCACGCAGACATGGGGGCACCCTTATCCTTTTTTTTTAACATTTTCACATATCGTTTCAATATGCTACTATCATGATTCCAGTACTGGGAGAGCAAGAACGCAATCACGAAGGACTGAGACGTGGATGAGCTCTAACACCGAAATATTGCACAGTACCTCAGGTATAGCATGTACTTTCTGCCTAAGTGGTTTGGCGGAGCGAGACTGTGCACTGCCCCAGGCACCCATGGCACACAAGATGCCTTACCCTACATTGCCTGTATAACTGCAGTTAAATTAGTTCTGTCCCTCTGCTTTCATGGAATATTAGGGGCAATCAGAGCCTTTTTAAACGCACCATGGTATCCACTATTCTTAAAAAGTATTCCCCTGCCATATATGCTTTTCAGGAGACTCATCTGGTGCCGGAGACCTCTGTCAAGTGTGAACTTTTCCTGGGTGGGATGGGTGTACCATTCTACTCATACCTCTTACTCCAGGGGGGTGAGTGTAATGGTGCATCGCTCTGTAGATTTCCAAATGTTGGATAAATTGATAGATGACGGGAGATATGCAATTCTACTGTGCAGAATTTATCAATTGAAGTGTATACTTGCTGGCTTATATGTACCACCCCCTTTTAACTCTGAGATATTGAGAACGCTATTGACGTACCAGCTGGGCAGCCCTGACGTACCCCTTATAGGGGGGGACCTAAACTGCTATATGGACCCAGTTTTGGACAAACATCCACCTCCGGTGACTGGCCACAAAATTGCCCGAACGGCACTGCGGAAATTCAGGAGGTAGGATGGACTGACCTGTGGCGAAGCCATAACCCACAGCAGAAACAATTCTTCTGTTTTTCTAAAACACATCTCTCCCTATCAAGGATTGACCCCTGTCTATGTACACCTCAAACGTCACACTTATTGCAAGATATTCAGTATCTGGTGAGGGGAGTGTCAGACCACTCACCCCTGTTGGTCTCCCTAATTGCCAAACCTGCCATGACTTTGCCAAGGGCGCCTTGGAAACGTAATGCATTCTGGCTGAATTGATTTCCCTCCCATGAACAGATATCAGCTGAAATCTCTGGGTTCTGGCAGCGTCACGCAGATCACCCTGATTTAATCTTAACTTTTAAAGCATTTCTCAGAGGTATTCTAATCACTGAGGTCACAGGCATTAAATCCAAAACAAGCGCTCAAAAAGAACAGGTTGCGCAGCTAGTAAGTCAGTTGAAGGCAGAGTTTATAGCCAACCCTTCTGATGCTGCTAGGGAGGCCTGGTTGGCAGCTCAGGAGGCGGTTAACCGGATCACTGGCTCAGCTGCTGAAAGGAAACAATTTTTTAATAGACTGTCTTTCTATGAGGAGGGCGAGTAAACCGGCCAACTGCTCGCAAAAACAGTGAAGGCTTCTCAGACTTCCCCATCCATTGGTGCTTTATGCACTGAGGGAGGGAAGTTGGCGAATACCCTCACCCACATTATGCAGGAGCTGGTGAGGTTCTACTCTGATCTGTACAGGTCCTGGGCAGGTTATTCACCCAATGACTTACAGGAATACCTGTGGGGAATTGAGCTGCCCAGTCTATCAGCCACTCAAAGGTCGTCTTAGATGCCCCTATCAAGATAGAGGAACTGCAGGAGGCACTTAGCCTTTTCCCTAACTCTAAGGCCCCTGCGGATGATGGCCTCCCAATGGAAATATTTAAACAATATGGAGAAAACATCCTGCCACAATTATTTAAAGTCCTTAACTCGGCCAGGAAGTGTCAACGCTTACCCGATTCAAGGACTTGGGTTAACATTGTTCTCATACTAAAACCGGGCAAAGACCCATTAGATCAGGGATTGTATAGACCAATATCTCTCTTGCAGAGAGATATTAAAATCCTGGCCAAAGTCTTGGCCCTGCGGCTTAATAGGGTTATGTCCTGTATCATTCACTCAGACCAGTCAGGCTTCATGCCCCAAAAATCCACGGCCATAAACCTCCGTAGGTTTTTCCTACATCTACAGACACCATCAGATAATGAGGGTGATAGAGCACTACTATTGTTGGATGCCCATAAGGCCTTCGACAGTATAGAAATCGTCCATCGGCTTTGGCGATGGGTTTCTGTCCTGGGTCCAACTGCTGTACTGTTCACCACAGGCAGTCATATGCGAGACGGGGCACATTTCCTTACCATTCCCTTTACATAGGGGTACCTGTCAGGGATGCCCATTGTCACCTCTTGTCTTTGCCATCTCCATAGAGAACATGGTGGCCTTGATTAGGGCTAACTAGAGTATCAGGGGTTTCAAACATGGAGAGATCCATGAGAGAAACTCATGTTATATGCAGACCACACTATGCTACTTCTGGGAGACACTGCTGACTCCCTGAAAGAAGCCATGTCATTGATTGAGTGTTTTGGTGTGTATTCAGGGCTTGTAATCAATTGGACCAAATCCTCACTCATGTTGCTAGATGCAGCTCCGGATAGTTGGGAAGTGCCAGTAACGTCCTGCTTTAAATACTTGGGTGTCAAGAGCCACAAGATTTTATTTCCCTCAATCTGTCCCCTCTCTTAAATATGATTCGGGATAGAGCCAAAGTTTGGTCACGCCTTAAGATGTCCCTGGCAGGGAGGGTGAATCTTATAAAAATGATTTTCATTCCCCAGCTCCTATACATTTTGCATAATACCCCTATGGTGGTTCCTCTTAAAGTGTTTTGAATTATTAACTCTATCTTCAGGGTCTTTATATGGCCTGACAAGCCCCCATGGATTAAACTGTAACAATTACAGAAGTCCAAGGATGCGGGGGGTCTGGCACTCCCTAGCCCCTGGATCTATTACTTAGCGGCTCAGCTGCAGCATATTATCCAGACCATGCCAGAAGCGCCAGGAACGGAAGGGGGAATGTAGACCTAGACCCCATTAGGGCCCTTATGTGTCATGCAACTGGGACTACCGATGTAGCTATGGTATTGGAGGCTCTGGCATATGCTAAATCCAATAAATGATTCCAGACTTACGTCCTTATGCAAAAAGTGTGGAACAAGCTCAGACAGCTACAGGCAGTCCATAGCTTTACCAGTTATAACCCGATAAAGGCCAATGGATATTATGAGGAGCTGCAGTCATCGGAGTGCGGGGCTCAGTGGAGGCATGGGGTCACGTACCTGCGGCACATTCTTGTGCCCTTTACCTGCCTTAAAGAAGCAATTTTGTCTCCCGCAGTATATGCTTTTTTACTATATGCAGCTGCAACATGTGGTTGCGGCACAGTCTAGCAGGCCTCCGTGGGATCTGTCTCCGACCCCCATATTTCACTAAATGGCTGAGGTGTCTCAGTTCAAGGGCTTTATATCCAGATGCTACTCCATGATTCTCCAAATATACCTATACGTATTCCCTCTGGGAGCGGCGTGCAAGTGGCAAAAAGATGTAGGTACCTTCAAGGAAGAACAGTGCGAGGAGGCTCTGCAGGCGGTACAGATGTGCTCCCTGAATGTGGCTCAATGCCTGTGCCAGTTGTACATAGTCCTCAGAGTACACTTTACACCTACTAGATTGTTCAGGATTGGAGTGAGGCCAGACTCAAATTGCCCTAGATCAGGGGTCTTCAAACTACGGCCCTCCAGTTGTTCAGGAACTACAATTCCCATCATGCCTAGTCATGTCTGTGAATGTCAGAGTTTTACAATGCCTCATGGGACGTGTAGTTCTGCAACAGCTGGAGGGCCATAGTTTGAGGATCCCTTCCCTAGATCTTTGAGAGACAATGGGGATCTAATACATCTGTTATTGCATTGCCCCAAGCTACATTTGTTCTCAACAGGGGTCCTGTACACCATTAATAGAGAGTCTTCCAGGTTACTATACCGACAGACCCGAAGCCATGTGTATTGGGGATTGTGGATGACATCCCCATAGATGGCAATCCAAAACAGGCCATAGTTAGAGCCCTGTTTCAAGCCCGCAAGTTAATCCTTAGACACTGGAAGGCAGGAATGGATTGTTCAAATGGGAGACACTATACGGTTAGAGAAATACATCTTCCAACATAGGGGATGTCTTGGGAAGTTCGATAAACTGTGGTCACCCTGGCTGGATACCCCAGGCCTCTCTCCTATAGACCTTGTATTGGATAGACTGTTGATCTAATCAATTTTGTTAGGTTAACTGTGGGCGCCTGGGGAAAAACCTCTGTATAGTAAGGTTCAGAATTTCAAGCTATACTGTGTACAGGTGGGATAGGACTGACGTTACCCATATCACGCACTGATGCGCAGTGAATGCTGTTTGTGATGACCAAGCCAACATATTCTCTGTAATCAGAATTTATAACAGATGCTGATGTTTCTTCTGTGAGATGTACTGTTTCTCTTTTTTTTGTTTTCTAGTAAACTTCTTTGAGAAAAAAATAAAATAAAAATATGACTAAAACTAAAAATCTTGCAGAAGACTAAAATAAGACTAAAACTAAAATGCCATTTTAGGCCTAGGACTAAGACTAAAACTAAATCTAAATTTGCTGCCAAAATTAACATTGTCTGCAAGTCCATCTAACCCCTCACTTCCCCCAATGTTGCTGTCCAAAGGTGCCCCTGTGCTCCTTCATCCAGAGTTGGTGCACTTAAATACAGGAGGTGTGTTACTGGCCAGATCACCAGATGAAATCAGAAGGAAAAAAGCCTAAAAAAAAACAAACAAATGCAGCTTCCACATCTAATGGTTGGTAAGCTGCAATATATTACATTTTTGGTTTTGGGTTTAATACTGCTTTTATTTTATGTGCTTTTTCACGCATTAGCATGTGTTAACATTGGTTTATTTTATCAGTTTACACAATGTATGTTTGCATGCATTGCAAAATTAATATCAGGCACTCCCTAGCCCCTGGATCTATTATTTAGCGGCTCAGCTGCAGCATATTATCCGGACCATGCCAAAAGCGCCGGGAACGGAAGGGGGAGTGTAGACCTAGACCCCATTAGGGCCCTTATGTGTCATGCCACTGGGACTACCGATGTAGCTATGGTATTGGAGGCTCTGGCATATGCTAAATCCAATAAATGATTCCAGACTTACGTCCTTATGCAAAAAGTATGGAACAAGCTCAGACAGCTACAGGCAGTCCATAGCTTTACCAGTTATAGCCCGATATAGGCCAATGGATATTATGAGGAGCTGCAGTCATCGGAGTGCGGGGCTTGGTGGAGGCATGGGGTCACGTACCTGCGGAACATTCTTGTGCCCTTTACCTGCCTTAAGGAAGCAATTTTGTCTCCCGCAGTATATGCTTTTTTACTATATGCAGCTGCAACATGTGGTTGCGGCACAGTCTAGCAGGTCTCCGTGGGATCTGTCTCCGACCCGCATATTTCACTAAATGGCTGAGGTGTCTCAGTTCAAGGGCTTTATATCCAGATGCTACTCCGTGATTCTCCAAATATACCTATACGTATTCCCTCTGGGAGCGGCGTGCAAGTGGCAAAAAGATGTAGGTACCTTCGAGGAAGAACAGTGGGAGGAGGCTCTGCAGGCGGTACAGATGTGCTCCCTGAATGTAGCTCAATGCCTGTCCCAGTTGTACATAGTCCTCAGAGTACACTTTACACCTACTAGATTGTTCAGGATTGGAGTGAGGCAAATTGCAAATTGCCCTAGATCTTTGAGAGACAATGGGGATCTAATACATCTGTTATTGCATTGCCCCAAGCTACATTTGTTCTCAACAGGGGTCCTGTCCACTATTAATAGAGAGTCTTCCAGGGTTACTATACGACAGACCCGAAGCCATGTGTATTGGGGATTGTGGATGACATCCCCATAGATGGCAATCCAAAACAGGCCATAGTTAGAGTCCTGTTTCAAGCCCGCAAGTTAATCCTTAGACATTGGAAGGCAGGAATGGATTGTTCAGATGGGAGACACTATACGGTTAGAGAAATATATCTTCCAACATGGGGGATGTCTTGGGAAATTCGATAAACTGTGGTCACCCTGGCTGGATACCCCAGGCCTCTCTCCTATAGACCTTGTATTGGATAGACTGTTGATCTAATCAATTTTGTTAGGTTAACTGTGGGCGCCTGGGGAAAAACCTCTGTATAGTAAGGTTCAGAATTTCATGCTATACTGTGTACAGGTGGGATAGGACTGACGTTACCCATATCACGCACTGATGTGCAGTGAATGCTGTTTGTGATGACCAAGCCAACATATTCTCTGTAATCAGAATTTATGACAGATGCTGATGTTTCTCTGTGAGATGTACTGTTTTTCTTTTTTTGTTTTCTAGTAAACTTCTTTGAGAAAAAAATAAAATAAAAATATGACTAAAACTAAAAATCTTGCAGAAGACTAAAATGAGACTAAAACTAAAATGCCATTTTAGGCCTTGGACTAAGACTAAAACTAAATCTAAATTTGCTGCCAAAATTAACATTGTCTGCAAGTCCATCTAACCCCTCATTTCCCCCAGACAATGTTGCTGTCCAAAGGTGCCCCTGTGCTCCTTCATCCAGAGTTGGTGCACTCTAATACAGGAGGTGTGTTACTGGCCAGATCACCAGATGAAATCAGAAGGAAAAAAGCCTAAAAAAAACAAACAAATGCAGCCTCCACATCTAATGGTTGGTAAGCTGCAATATATTACATTTTTGGTTTTGGGTTTAATACTGCTTTTATTTTATGTGCTTTTTCACGCATTAGCATGTGTTAACATTGGTTTATTTCATCAGTTTACACAATGTATGTTTGCATGCATTGCAAAATTAATATCAGGTTATATGCACCATTTCCTACAATAGAAGTTGAGCAAAAACACAGGCTTTTGATTACAGGCTTCTATTATTGTGTTAACTCTTATGCCCCGTACACACTGTCGGATTTTCTGATGGAAAATGTTCGATCGGATCGTGTTATCGGAAATTCCAACCGTGTGTGGGCTCCATCGGACATTTTCCATCGGATTTTCCGACACACAAAGTTTGAGAGCAGGCTATAAAATTTTCCGACAACAAAATCCGATCGCGTCAATTCTGACCGTGTGTGGCCTGTTCCGAAGCACAAAGTGCCACGCATGCTCAGAAGACATTCCGACACGGAACAGCTTGGTCTGGTAAAATTAGCGTTCGCAATGGATACAGCACTTTCGTCACGCTGCAATATTAAAAAAGGTTTAATACAGCGCACTCTCTTCTTCTTTATAATGTGACAAGAATTAAGTAGTTTTGCTGCTCATATTCACACACACTTCTCACAAACTTATTTTAATTTTTTTTCTTGGGATTCCCTGAATATATTGTTATTTGTCACATCTGACATAATTTTTTTTTTTTTTATTTAAAGCCATTTTTCTTTTAGATTTTATGTTTGTATTTTTTCAAAGGCTGATCTTTGTTTAATGTTATTTTTAGTTTTACTCCAGAATATTTTTGTGTGCGTTTTGTGTGTCAAGTTACCACAACACCATTTATATATTTTATTATTTAATCTCAAGGAGATTGTTTGGTGTTGGTGTCCCTTGTTAATTTCACATTGTATTTTTGAAATGTACCAGAATCCTCACAAACTGTCCTTTTTGAAGTAAAACACACATAGGCAAGTATAATTCAAACAAAAAATCCTTTATTAAGGGCTCAGAACCAAACAAAGAGGGAGGCAACGCTGGATAAACAGGAGAAATTAGCGAAGCCTGGGACCCCCAGGGCAGACATCAATTCTTGAACATCAAAATTGGTGGCCTGAGGAGTCCATATGTAAGGGAGGGCAGTCTGGGTCCAGAAGTCCCAGAGATCCGGATAGCAGCAGATGACATCTGTGTCCCCAGGCTGTGGTTCCACAAGAGGCTGCATCTTTTGGCCGACCAGACTGGATCCAGGGTCCTCACTTTCTGGTCTTCCTTCCACGCTTCATTCCCTGCTGTGGCTCTGCTGTTGGAGATGTGGCAGGAGGAGGAGTAGGATCTGGAGGAGGAGGAGGACTAGGAGGACCTGGAGGAGAAGGAGATGGAGGACCTGCAGGAGGAGGAGGAGGACCATGTGTGAGTTCACAAAGGTGTGTATCAGATGTAATTTGGGCCCTCATCCCCTTATTAAGAGCCTCCAATATTAAGGACTCACACATGAGTTGTTGTCCCTCCTCCATCCTCTGCATTTTACAGGCAATGATGGCAGCGAAGTCCTCCTCCACGGTGTGTGGTGCTCCCAGGGCCTCTGTAGCCCTCCAAAAGAGGGCCTATGGCAGCCTGCTCTAGGGCACTCCTCCTCCTGCCACTTTCTCTTTCCAGGTGTAGGGGAGGGACCTGCAGATCAGGCAGCCTGCTCGGCCCGGCCACCTCCTGGCTGAGACTTCCCTGTGTATGAAAAAGGGACATGGTTTTAGTTTTTGCATCATCAATCACAATCATAAATTAGTAGTCCAAACTAACATCTAGTTAACATCATTGATTGAACAACCAGCAATATTTAGAGGAATGCTATACCTGGCTCAATCTGGGCTCCTCCACATGTTGCTGCCTGGAAGGCCCAGGTTGGGCATCAGAAGCCTCAGCCGGGGGGGAAGGAAGCATGGAAGGAAGACTGGAGAGTGATGACCTGGGTTCAGTCTGGCCTGCCAGAAAATGCAGCCTGTCATAGTACCACATCCTGGGGACATAGATGTCATCTGCTGCTCCGGATCTCTGTGAATCCTGGACTTTCTGGCGCTCCCTTACATATGTGCTCCTCAGGCCACCAATTAGGATCTTCAAATATGTGATGTCTGCCGTGGGGATCACCTGCTTCACAATTTCCAACAATTGATCCAGCACTGCCTTCTTCTTTGTTTGGTTCTTATAATGTGGGTGGGTTATCTCCCACAGACAAGGCAGCTCCCTGAACATGTCAATGAATATTGCCATGAAGTCATTATCTTGAAAGATAATTTCACTGCAAGACACAAGACAAACCCTAATGTTAGGCCAAACTCTCCTAATCTTGTTACAATATAGGCCTCAATGTAGAAGCAGTATAGGCACAAGTATGTCTCTTACCTTCGTTCTTACGATCGGCGCCTCCAATGCTCCTTCCTCCGCTCACAGATCGTACTTAATACGCACGTGTGGTACACTTTATACACACTGCGCATGCGTGTAACTCCGCCCTCCCCCGACGTTCTTTCTAGTCTATTCCCCGCCCCTTTTCGTTCTGCGCAGTGGGGGAAGAGCATATGGCGGAGACACAGCAGGTGCATGCTAATTATAGCAACGAGGAGGAGGAGGAGGAGGAAAGCCCGGATCCGGACACGTCCCGATCCAGAAGGAGAAGATTTAAGGCCACAAATATGTCCTTTGGGGAGATGTTGGAGATGGTGGACATCCTGAAGAAGGCCGACTATGATGGAAAGTATGGACCTTACCCCAACCCCAATATCAGAAAGGCCAAGATCATTGCGAAAGTGGTCAAAAGTCTGCACCGGAATTTCGGGGTACGACGATCGAAAGATCAGCTCAGGAAGCGGTGGTCGGACCTGAAATTAAGAGAGCCCGAGCAGTACAGAAAGATCCGGAGAGTGCTGCAAAAAAGTAAGTAGTTGTGCTGTGTTCCTATTCTTTTTGTCTTTATTACGTTCGTGCTGCTCCATATGCTTTTCTTAATTGTTGTACAGTTTAAAATGGCAATTTTAATGATCATGGGCCCATTATTCGTTCGTATCAAACATTTTTATTTCGGCCTCTAAAACACCATTGTTTAGGCCATATGCATTTTCCTACATTTTTTAGGGCCTATTTGGATGAAAAATATTTGGTTGTGTAGATGGCTTTGTTACTAGAATGAAATGCAAACTAGATTCTGTGTAAGGAGAGGACACTGAGCAGCTGTTTTCACATCTGGACACTGGTGCAATAGTGTGGGACACAAGAACACCATTTTTATTAGGGGGGGCACACAGGTGCTCCAGTGTATACTATAGGGGTGTCTCCATCTGTGAAGCTTGTACAAAACAGGTAAAGTATTGCAGGTTGACAAAGGACACTAAAAAAGCTACATCTTGGAACTCTGCTAAAATATCTGTGTGCTAATTATACCATTTTTGTTTTACATAGGGGAGAAAAGACTCGGAGGACATCCCTCATCCGAGGAGACCAGAGACCCCCCACCTCTGGAAGAAGGGGAAATACCCCAAACACAAGCTGAGCAGGAGGAGGAAGAAGATGTGGTGGAAATTGGCACCACAACAGGTGAGTGTCTGCGACCACAGGCTCAGGTAAGAGATGGATGTTGGCAGATTTTTGATACCTGTTTTTGTTTGGTTACTCTCTTTTTAGGTGATCGTGATGTTATGGATCGAGATCCTTTCACATCAGAAAGTGCCCAGATCCTGATCGGGGAGATCATGGGGTGTAATTTAGAATTGGAAAACATCAAGAAAAAAATCAATGATGTTATTCAAAAAAATAATAACATCATTGATGTTTTGGGGTGAATTTAAAACCCCACAAAATCACTTTCTTTTTTTGTGTGCTACAATCTTAAAATTTTTTGAGCGATGTTTCGAAAAGCCAAATTTGGAAGATGCACACAGTGTGCCAACATGTGCTATCTGCCATCACGGGAGATCAATGGACGCGTTTTGGGGGTACAACCTCTTCCTCAATAATAAAGTAGCAGTGAGGAAGGGGTTGCTCCCACAAAACACATCCCTTGATCCCCCGTGATGGCAGCTAGCACATGTTGACATTCGTAAATTGGTGTGCATCTTCCAAATTTGGCTTTTCAAGGGGTGACTTCACCCCATCTGAATGCAATATCAAACACAGTTCCTAAATACTCATGTCTGATATTGCCTTCAAGTTTTACCCTATATGAACTTTGTAAGTTCAAGATTTTTGTCTTTCTTGTTGGTTTTACACAGGCCTGTTTTATCATAAATGGACATTTCTATTTTTGATAATGCCACCCCGAAAATTGTTAGACAACAAACATGTTGGTTTGTTTTAAAAACCTTTTCTAAATGCACATGTGATTGTGCAGGTATTAAAAAGTTTGTTAATCAAGAATGTGTGGATTATTGTCTCAACGCTACAACACTTTTGTGGTGATGTAATTGCTGTTTTCTGAGAAAATGGTGGTTATTTCCTAAGGGCAAATCCTCTTTGTACTACAAGAGCAGTTTCAGTGCAGTTTCAAGTGCACTTGTGGTATAAAAAGTGTATACGCCTTTAGTAAATAACACCCAACAGTGCTTTGTATAAGGTTACACAATCACGCCATTTTCAGGACTCCCCACATTGCTGTCTCAGGGTCAGCTAAAACAAACACAAGCAGTAAATGTCACCAAAGATTAGCTTTTTTTTTTTTATTTGATAAATGCTTCACAAATTGTCTGGCATATTGATGGCCCCCCTACCCGCAAAGAACTCAAGGTATCTTAACCGGACATCACGGGCACTCAGGACGGCCACTTTCAAGCACCGTCAGGGTTGTATCATGTAGAATTCCGGCCTCAGGCCCAACTGAGCCAGCATAATTGACAGAATGTTTGCGTAAAAAGTTATGGAGAACACAGCACGCCAGGATTAGATGATTAAGTTTATACTCCGCCATATGGATGGGTGTCAGAAATAGGCGGAACCGGCTGGCCACGATTCCAAATGTGTTCTCCACCACTCTTCTGGCTCTGGCCAGCCGGTAATTAAAAACCCTCTGTTCCGGGGTGAGGGTCCTCATCGGGAATGGCCGCATAAGATGGTCCCCCAGCGCAAATGCTTCAGCCGCAACGAAGACGAATGGGAGTCCTTCCACATTGTCCTCTGGAGGTGGCAAGTCCAAGCTGCCATTCTGGAGACGCCTGTAGAACTCCATCTGGGCGATGACTCCACCATCGGACATCCGGCCATTCTTCCCCACGTCCACATACAAGAAGTCGTAATTAGCCGACACCACCGCCAACATCACAATACTATTGAACCCCTTATAGTTGAAATAGTACGACCCCGAGTTGGGTGGTGGGACGATGTGGACGTGTTTCCCATCAATTACCCCTCCGCAGTTAGGAAAGTCCCACCGCTGGGCAAAGTGGGAGGCCACAGTCTGCCATTCCTGTGGCATGGAAGGAAACTGTTGAGGAAAACAAAAATAAATTACTATTTTTGCACATAAACATGGCAAGCAGATTAGGCACAAACATTCTTGGCCAACCTCCAGATAGCATTTATTAAGGGGCAATTAACACCAAAGTATAAGGTACACCTATCATATCCCCCCCCAAAGATTTAAATACACACTGTACACATTTGAGGACATTTGGACATTCTGATAATACCTATCAAGATAATAATAGAATACAAAAACTTTAAACAGTACCATTGGAAAGTATACAGGCAGGCCCTTGCACTACATGCTTTGGGGAATTCATCCATAAATCTGACCAGTAAAGAGATGGGTATAGTGTGTATGGGTTTGGCAAAGTCAGCAGATAGATGATTGAGGATAGATAGAGAATTGGGATCAGCTGACTTAGCAGTTGGGGGGAGGGAGGGTTTAGAAAAAGGTTTTGGGGACACTACAAAAAAAAGCCTCTGGCACTCTGCCTGAATTTAAAGCACAAATCACATTTCTAAACATTTTAGGGGGTGTTTGGGGTAAAGCACTACTATGGAGCAGGTAAAATACATTGTTAAGTGACTACATGAGGTGAATATAGGGGCAGGAGAGCATGTTGGGGAGGTAAGTGAAGGCAGATATGTATGAAGGACTAAAAAAATAATTACATAAAAATCCAGCATGCATGAGGAGAAAGGGGACATTCTCAGCATATTACAATCATGGTAATTAGGGAATGAGGAAAGAAATACAATATCTTAGCAAACATTAAATACAATAAAATGTGATATTAAAGGATAAAAATCTTACCTTCATATACTCCTTCTGCAGGACCTGGATGATGGCAGAACAGGTCTCTGGGATAATGATCCCCAGAGCCTGGGGGGAGATGCCTGTCGAGAACTTGAGGTCCTGCAGGCTTCTCCCTGTCGCCAAGTACCGCAGGGTAGCGACGAGCCTCTGCTCCGGAGTGATGGCTTGCCTCATGCAGGTATCCTGCCTGCTGATATAGGGGGTCAGCGAAGCCAGCAGACGGTGAAATACGGGGTCCGTCATCCTGAGAAAGTTCCTGAAATCATCAGGATTATTCTCACGGATCTCACGGAGTAAAGGCATATGAGAGAACTGGTCACACTGAAGCAACCAATTCTTGGTCCATGAACTCCTCCCCACCCTGTTCATGGACTGGGCTTGTGTCAAGGTAAGGACCCCAACACCAAGCCCCCACACAGCACGAACTCTACGAGGAGTACGTATACGCAACATGGCTAGAAAACGGTCGGCTGCTCAGAACGAAGTAACAGAACGCACTGAAGAACAGCAAGGCCTGTGAAGAGCGACCTGAAAAACAGTAACGAACGAACAAGAACACAATGACTAATTAAAGTCACGCGGAACTTGCTTTCACGCACTGAAGAGCAGATACAAACCCACAAGCACAAACTGAACCACAGAAAACGATCTGAAAGCCACGAGTCTGAAAAAGCGCGAATCGTCTCTCACCAAACTTTTACTAACACGAGATTAGCAAAAGGAGCCCAAAGGGTGCCGCGCTTGGTTCTGAACTGGCCTTTTCTAGTCTCGTCGTACGTAGTTGACGTCACCGTGTTGTTGGCGATCAGAAATTCCGACAACTTTGTGCGACCGTGTGTACACAAAACAAGTTTGAGCCAACATCCGTCGGAAAAAAATCCTAGGATTTTGTTGTCGGAATGTCCGAACAAAGTCAGACCGTGTGTACGGGGCATTATTCCCTTCGAAAATGTTGTCACTTGTTTCCATGCATACAGGACATGGTTCATTGTGTGGCAAGTTCTGGTGGCTTTTTGAGCACCATCAGACATAGAAATCCTTAACCAAAAACGGTCCCTATGTGGGGGTTAAGGAGCACCCTAAATGGAGTACACATGGGCTGAAAATCTGAGAACCCGGGCAACATTCGGCTCGTGTGTACAGCTCCTTGTCTGAAAGACGCCGGTCTCACAACCTGCTTCTGTCAAATGAGCATGCTGGAAAACCAGCATCTGATCAGCGCTCTCAGCCAATGGCAGGCGTGCAGTTCCCCTGTCAGAACAGAATAACTCAGCGTGGAGATGACCGCACTAACATTGGATATGTTACTACAGTGACCTGCAAAAAAAAAAAAAAAAAAAAATTTCCTGTGTGTACCCAGCATAAGATTGTCTACCTCTTTCTGTGGTGGTTGGAAACTGTACCTTCTATCTTGTTGCCAGTTTTGTCTTTTTATGGTTGATTTCCTGGAGTACACAAATCCATCAATAGTGCTTTCCAGAGCCCTACTTGTATTTACAATTAGATAAAAAAGGAATATATTTAACTAGTTTCAAATTGCAACTGTTGCCTAACTTCTGTGTTGCATCCTACATATTGCAGTTAGTATTTAGCTAACTCTCCCCATAGCATGTTTTCACAAAGAAGTGATAAAAGCAGTACTGTGTTTCCTGGCTGCTACATACAAATGAGATAAAGTGTAAAGAGAAATCTGTATCTATAGCAACAATGGGACCAAAATGTACTTTTCAAAGCCAAAGATAAAAGGATACCCAATTAACAGGACATGCATTATGCACTGGCGATAAATGTCAAAGTAGATGTTTGAACTTCCTATCTGAAAGCCAACAAAGTCCATAGTGAATGAAGTGTGCCTGTTCACTGTGATCATTCTCAATGTTATATTTATTTAAAGTAAAAAAAGGAACCCTGATTGCAGTGATAAATTAATCATCATTATTTGTGCAGTAAAATGACTGGCTACTCTACAGAAAAATATAAAAATAGGGATGGAAAGCTATGTTAAAATGTTATACACAGTAATAAACTACAACAGGATCCATGACATCCACAAAAAATTCAGGTGGTGCAGAGTAGCTTAAACATATGTCAGGTTATTGTAAAATTGCAATTTTAAAAGTAAACTACTATTTCATCATAAATATACCTCAGTTTCCACAAATATAAAGAATCAATTACTTTTAATAAATCATTACTGCAGACTTGGTGACAGAGTTTTTTGCACGAACATCTTTCCTAATTAAACTTTTAGTTATTCAAAGCTAGCCATAATAATGTCTTTACTTTCCATGTTTCCCTTCACTATTTTTTTAGCACAATAAAAAAAAAAAACTATAAAACTATATTCATATATATGTGCTATTTGTACAACATTTTTTCTGGTGTTCCTTCATTTTCTTGTAGTGTAACAAAAAAACACTGGTCAAACTGATAATTTATTTTTACTTTTATGCCCTTGAAAATTAAATAAATAAAGACATTACTACCAAAAATGCATTGATTGTTCAAAAAAAACACACCTTTGACTCATCATATAATATGATATGATAATAAATATGCATCATAAGTAGTAGCAAAGTTATTCTTATGCAAAAAGGTCCATAGATGAAGTGTCAAATGGCTCTGGAACTGGTTAAAAGGACAGCATAGTAGACCAGGCTGTTTGAGGTGACAGAACAGTAGCAAGATGGATGTAAAAAAACACCTTTACTGCAGCATTCAGGCCAAGACTAAAAACAGTCCAAAACATGTCAACTGGTATTAAAATAATGTGAGTCCTTCGCCACCAATTATAAACTAACTATGATTCAGTGACTAATTAGCTGCTGCTAGCACCCATGTTCCCACAACTTAAAATAATGAGTGAAAAAAAGATGCTGCACTGCTAAACAATCATAAATTACCACAATATGTGTATAATATAAAATATTTATGTGTGAATAAATAGTGTAAATCAGGATCATAAAATTCAAAACACAAAGTGATAAACGCTTAGCAATAGTGATTAATCTCATCTTAAACATCCAATAGTGATAATTTGTTTTGTCTTCCGTGATCTTAGATATCGCACACCAGAAATGATATAAAGTGCTAATATGGTTAAAACACATGTGCCACCACAGTGAGAGTTCTGTGAGCACTATGGTAGCACACGTTTTAACCATAGGAGCACTTTGTATCTTTATTGGTGATATCACACATTGGTGGATTCACACGTAAGTATATTTATATTATACACATATTGTGGTAAAATATGTCAATTTGATTGTTTAGCAGCGCAGCATCTTTTTTTCACTCATTATGCCAACTTGGAGTGTCACTTGTATGCTGAAATTATAAAGAGTTGTTTTTTTTTTTTACCTGATATGCTATCTTCTTCTGTCATTTTAGTACAAAGTATGAAGACCTAAGATGCATTAAGCAGACCAATCTTGTTGTAGGCTTCATGCACACGAGACGCCGGTGCAAACTCTGCTGAACACGTTTTTAAAAGCTGAAACCGGCGTTTAGAAACGCCCATTTTGCCGCATTTGCATGCCGCGTTTTACCACGTTTGCGTCTAGAAGCGTCTGCAGAGCAGAGAATGACATTTTGTGACCCAACTTTGAGGCCCCATATCTCAGGGCCAGTTTGGGCTAGGAACCCCAAATTTGGTATGCAAACACAGTGGAACTAGCACTACAACATAACCAAATTTGGGTCACAAAATGTCATTTTCTGATTTTGGGGCCCCATATCTCGGGGTAACTTGGTGCTAAGAACCCCAAATTTAATGTGCTAATACAGTGACACTAATACTACAACATATCCAATGCTGGGTTTCCTAGCATCAAGTTCCCCTGAGATACGGGGCCCCAAAGTCGGGTCGCAAAATGTCATTCTCTGCTGCAGAAAAGTGACCCGAATTTAGGGCCCTGTATCTCGGGGCCACTTGGTGCTAGGAACCCCACATTTGGATATGTTGTAGTGCTAGTTCCACTGTGTTTGCATACCAATTTTGGGGTTTATAGCACTAAGTGGCCCCGAGATATGCCCCAAATTCGGGTCGCAAAATGTCATTCTCTGCTGCAGTTTACCATCATATTTCTGTGTTTTCTGGTCCAAAAAATAGGGTTCCTTTAAAAACACGTCTGAAACGTGGAAAACTTTTGCATCTGAACCAATTTTTTTGCTTCTGGAAAAACGAGGTTAAACACAACTGCCTAAAAATGCCAAAAAACGAGACTGTGTACATGGACACATAGGATAACACTGAATGAGTTCAGGGGCAGTTGAAAAAAGTGTCCAACTGCCTCTGAACGCGCGTTTAACAGCGTCTCGTGTGCATGAGGCCTAAATATACCGAAGCCTTTTGTGTTCAAAAACTCCACCTAGAAGCTTTTTTGCACTTTTGCGTTTTTAGTTTTTTTTTTTTTTTTATTTAAATATTTTTTATTGAACAGTGTACAAAATATGATACATACATTTGTGTTCTGTTATTTTTCGTTACATAGTATTATAGCATATTACACATATTTTCATTATAATAACTGTATGTTACATTATGTTGAGTAGCTGCTGTAAACCTGTTGTGGTGTTTATTCATGGCTTCTCTGTCTTTGGACTGAGTGATCTCTCAATGTGGTCGCATCCTCCAACATGAAGTCATGTTTGCTGCAACTTGTTTTTAATGCTTCTAGCGGTTACAAATACTGTGGTTTTCTGCATTAGTAAGTTATTATATGCTTGAACCTTCATATATAGAGTATCTCTAGTTTTAACAATTATTTAAGGTAACATAAAAGGAAAACAAGAAAACAAATAAAACAAATATATTTGTCCCAACAGTCTAATTGCCTCCCCTGGTTAGATGTCTCACTTTAACTCACTTTTACTTTCAATAATTCAATCGTCTTGAGTACCATGTGTTCCATGGTTCCCATATTTTGGATATCTTCTCGTGGTTCCCCATAGCTGATGCGTGTAAAACTTCATATGTACCATAATTGTGAACTGTGGTTATTACTTCTGTAATGGATGGGGGCTCTGTATCCTTCCAGTGTCTAAGAATTGTAAGCCTGGTTACCAGCAATATGTGGGAAATTATCGTTCTAACCTGGTTCGGAATAGATTCTAGGTCTATTGATAATATAGCCATTGATGGGCTTAGAGGAGGGGTTTGGTACGAAAAATTTCGTATTATGTTTTCTATTTGCCTCCATAATGGTTTTATTTTAGGGCAGTTCCATAGGATGTGGAATAGCGTACCGCTCTCTCCACATAATCTCCAGCAATCAGGAGAGGAGTTGTGGTAGATTTTTGATATACGACTGGGTGTGAGGTACCACTTGTGGAATATTTTTTGCTGCATCTCCCTTAGGTTAGTGCTTTTAGTGGAGTTGTATATATTGTTGAAAGTTGATTCCCATTACGTTTTTAGTTTTTTTTTTTATGACAGCAGGGAATTATGCAAAATACTGTAATGCAAAAAAGACAATTTTAATGTTTAAAAATATGTAGCAAACTAGGATTAAGCATAAATTACTTCCTAATGCTGACTGAGATGCAAAATTATTTACCAGGCATTCTTCTCGATGCTTTTTTATTGTGCACACGTCAACTTGCAAAGTCTTTTGATGTAACGCTGCAAGGGATACAGGTGCCAAAAACATTTCATTGAACACTACAATGTCTGATGCATCCACAGTTCTTGTACGGAACAAGCAGCTTGTATTTTCAGAACAAGGAAGAATGGCAACACGGACATATCTATAAATAGGTAAAAAAGGTATTAAAATCAGTAAAATTACATTGCTAAATCTGTTCATTTTTATTTTAGAACGATAAAACAATATTATAGCAAAAGCAAAGGCTACTAAAATTAAAATGTTATACAAAGATATATATATTTTATTTTTTTTGCAAGGTAATGGAAAAAAGCGTAAGCATCTTTTAGTTTGTGACATGCACAGCTGCAGGAGTTCCTCCCTTAGATCAACACATTTCTGATGGTTGGGACCAATTCCGGAATGCTTGACAATTCAGCACAAGACTGCTTTCTAAGGTTAGGCTGAAATCCACTGATTTCATTGGGTCTCCAGAGCAAGCACTGCTAAGAGTTCAAATTCACATTGTCCTCCTTGAGTAATGTCAATCAACAGAGGGGTTCCAAAAGGAAAGCTGTACATGACTGCCACAATGAACACGTGTTTCTCACTTTTTCTACAATACAAATGCTCATAGAAAAAAAAAAAAAAAAAAATCGAAGGCACACCCTTCAGAACTACATTTGTGGGGAAAAAAGATCATGAACAACTAAACCCTTTTAATTCATTGGTAGAAATGTTGACAGGGAAATGATAATAAACATATTTAAGGGTAACTGCATAAACATTAAAGACGGTTGTTTCTCTGCAAGTGCGTCTATGAAGGTTCTTATTTGCTCAATTCATGGTATACATAGTAGTAGTTAGTCACTTTGAACTAGACCGGTTCCACGAATTAAAGAAGCTACATTGGCTAATAGAGAAACATCTTTAACATAACAGAACAAGTCCTGCCTATCTATTTCTAGGTTTACCTGAAATCACAATCTAAGAACAGCATTCCAATGTTATTTTAACTCACTGCATAAGTAGAAGGTTCTCTGCACAGATCCCCGTCAAACAAATTTCAGATCTACCACAGGGGCTTTAGGCATGACTGCTCTGCACGAGGTGAAATTATGTTTCCAGAGCAGAGACAGCACAGATCACTTTTGAAAAGGAAATCCTATTTCTATTAAAGCAGTGTAACAAAGCTCTGGCCATCACCACACCAGGTTACCAACAACAATTCTGCATGGAAACATGTTTTTGCCATATGAAATGATAACTCACTTTTGTGATGGATATAACACTGTAAAACCTCTTTAACAAAAACGGAAAATTGTATACTCACCTTTCCGTAATTTTCCTTTCCTGACGCATCTTCATGGCAGCACACACTGGGTTGTGACTCCGCCTCCACAACCTGACAGGATTGGTCTAGCTATAAAAGTTGAAGAGAGATGACCCCCACCATTCTCTGTATATATCATCTAAGAACAGGGTGGGAACCTGTGTGCTGCCATGAAGATGCGTCAGGAAAGGAAAATTACGGAAAGGTGAGCATACAATTTTCCGTTTTCCTGACACCTTCATGGCAGCACACACTGGGAAATAACTCGCCAGTCGGGAGGGTGCAAAAAATACGTTTTTATTATTCTAAGGAGCTGTGGAGTTGGCTTTAATAATGGATCTGCCAAAGTCTGCTGTTGTTAGTTGAGCAAAGTCAATTTTGTAGTGAGAAGTAAACGTATGTCTAGATGACCAGGTCGCTGCTTTACATATTGTTTCTGGTGAAACCCTGCAGTATGCTGCCCATGAAGTTGCCACTGCCCTGGTCGAGTGTGCCTTGATACCTTCCGGGATAATAAGTTGCTGAGTAGAGTATGCCTTTTTGATGGTGTTAACCAGCCAGGATGCGATCGTTCGAGAAGTTGCTGGATGACCCTTCCTAGGCCCGTGTGGAATTACGAGAAGAGTATCGGTTTTTCTGAAGGAAGCTATGGTTTCTAGATAGTTGGTAATGACCATTTTGATATCCAATGCATGAGGCTCACCTTGGTCGTTAGTAAAGGATGGAAGGGTGATATCCTGATTATAATGAAAAGAGGATGCTACTTTGGGAGTGAAATGCTCCGAGGGCCTCAATACCACTCTATCGGAATAGAGAACTAGGTACGGTTCTGTTATCAGTAGTGCTTTAAGTTCCGAAACTCTTCTTGCAGATGTAATGGCGATCAGGAAGGTTAACTTTAAAGTCAGGTTCCAAAGTGAAATTGATTCAACCGGAAAAAAAGGAGGTTTTGATAATGCGTCAAGTACTGTGGAGAGATCCCATGCCGGAAAAGTGGGTTTCCTTGGAGGCCTGATTTTTAGGCAGGCCTTCATGAACTGGATCACCAGAGGGTGTAGGGCCCATCTAATGCCTGTTTTAGCCGACAGGGCAGAAATCTGGACTTTAAGGGTACTTGAGCTTAATCCTTTGTTAATACCCAGCTGAAGGAATTCCAGAACTTGCGGTGGCTCAGGTGATACTGGGTTCCAATTTTTTTGTTGAGCTAGCGAACAAAACCTATTCCAGACTTGTGAGTACGTTTTGTTGGTGGTGCTTTTTCTTGCTTGTAAAAGGGTTGAAATTACTTCCTGCGAGCATCCCTGCTCTAATAGCTGAGTCCTTTCAATTTCCATGCTGTCAAGTGTAATTTCTCTGGTGCTGGGTGTAGAAATTGACCTTGAGATATCTGATGTTACCGGGAGAGGCAGTGGTTGTTGCAGGCTGAGCTGTAGTAGGGTAGTGAACCAAGGTCTCCTCGGCCAAAGAGGAATTACTGCTATTACCGTGGCTGACGATCTCCGAAGCCTGGATAGGAACCCCGCGATTAAGGGTACTGGTGGAAAAATGTAGCCCAGTTTGAAATTCCACGGATGGGTCAGACAATCCATCCCCTCGGCCGACGGGAAAGCCGCTCTTGACAGAAATCTCCGACATTTGGTGTTCGCAGGAGTAGCTGCTAGGTCGATCTCCGGTATTCCCCAAGTTCTTGACAGGAGGGAAAAAGCCTGTTGGCTCAATGACCACTCGTTGTTCGAGAGAAGTTCCCTGCTCAAATAGTCGGCCAGCATGTTCTGGGCTGCTGGGACATATACCGCTCTCAGGTCTACTAGATGCACTTGTGCCCAATCCATGATAGGACGAACTTCTTCCATTAATGTGCGACTCCTCGTACCCCCTTGCCTCTGAATATATGCCACGGCTACTCTGTTGTCCATTTGAATTACAACGCTTTTCCCCGTCAGGTATGGAGAGAAGGCCAGAAGTGCCTGAAAGGCTGCTCTGAGTTCTAGTATATTTGATACTATACCATGAGCTTGAAACTTCCACTGCCCCATGGCTGCTAGATTTTGGTAATGAGCTCCCCATCCCGTCTGGCTGGCGTCCGAAGTGACCACCTCTGGCTGTGGAGGAACTATAGGTTTGTACCTCTTGAGGTTGCTGGATCGTGTCCACCACCACGTGGATTGTTTCACATACCTGTGTATGTAGATCGTCTGAAGCATTGATACTCCATTCCACTGCCTCAGAAAGGATTTCTGTAAGATTCTCGTGTGCCATTGGGACCACTGGATCATGGGCAGGGTTGCAGACATGGAGCCCAGGATACTCATAAATACTCTGGCTGGTAGGCGTGTAGCTGAGATTAGCCTCTGAATTTTCTGGATCAGGGGCATGATTTTCTCCTGAGGGAGCTGCACTCTGTTCTGGATGGTGTCTAGTTCTGCCCCCAGAAATACCATCTTCTGTGTGGGCTGTAGCTTGCTTTTCTGCCAGTTCACTAGCCAACCGAAATCTTGCAGAGTTGAGAGTAAGATTTCTCTGTCTTGTATCAGGACCTGGCGACTTTCTGCTAGAAGAAGTATGTCATCTAGATAATGGTGTACCCTCAGACCTTTTTCTCTGAGGTATGCAATGACGGGCAGAAGAACTTTGGTGAAGGTCCTGGGAGCCGACGAGGTGCCGAAGGGTAGGCACTGGAACCTGAAGTGATGTTGGTTGATTGAAAAGCGGAGACATTTTTGAAAGGCAGGATGTACTGGAATGTGAAGATAAGCGTCCGATAAATCTACGAACAGCATCCAGTCGTCTAGATTTACTGCTAATAGAATGGATTGTAGACTTTCCATTTTGAAGGATTCTAATTTGATGTTTCTGTTTAGTCTCTTTAAGTCCACCACTGGCCGTAAGTCCCCCGTTTTCTTTTTTACAAGAAAAAGAGGGGAGTAGAATCCTCTGCCTCTTTGACATAGCGGAACCTCCAAAATGGCCCCTTTCTGTACTAATTCCGTTATGTACTTCAGAAGAATCCTTCTCTTGCCTGGAGAAGACGGGAGTTTTGTTGGAAGAAAGTGGTTTCTGGGAATCTTGTTCAGGAATTTCCACTTGTGACCGAATTTGATCGTGGAAATAGTCCAAGGGTCCTTGATGTTTTCTGACCATATTTGTGCAAATTTTCTGAGTCTGGCGCCCACCCTCAGAGGATGGGCGGGCATACCTTCAAAAGGACTTCTGTTGTTCGCCGGAAGGGGTGGCCTTGGTTTTCCGCATCCTCAGAAAGGATGATTGTGTGTTCCTCCAGTTTCTTTTAAATTTTTTACCTGGTCTATAGGTTTTGGCTTCTCTGTATCTTTCGGGAAGATTACCCTTGTAAGCAGGACCTCTTGATCTCTTAGACCTTTTGTCAGAGGGAATGAGGCCCGATTTTCCCCCGTCACCTTGGAAATGGCTGCATCCAATTTAGAGCCAAAGAGATTCGAACCATCATAGGGGATCTTGCACCAATTTGTCTTTGATGCTGCGTCGGCAGCCCAGGGTTTTAACCACAAAGCTCTCCTTGCCATCACCGAGGCTAACATCGCCCGGGCCGAGCACCTGATACCGTCCACGGAGGCTTCTGCGATGAAATCGCCTGCCAATTTAAGCTCTTGCAGAGACGTAATCACTTTCTGTAAGTCTGCTCCTTCTTGGAGAGATTTTTCGATATTGACAGTCCACCTAGAGATGGCTCTACCAACTGCTGCTGTGGTGACTGCTGGTCTACATGCGCCTCCTGGTGTGGAGTAGGCTTTTTTGAGTTCCAGATCAATCTTCCGATCTAGAATGTCACGGAAAGAGACAGCGTCCTCGATGGGTAGGGTGACATGTCTTGCCAGACGCATCAGGGAGGCATCCACAGTGGGAGCGTTAATCAAGGGATTGACTTTAGGTTCTTTTAAAGGATACATCTTGGCTAGTCTATTGTTCAGGCTAGGCCTCTTGTCGGATCTTTCCCACTCATCCTTGATTAAATCGTTCAGTTCTTCAATGAAAGGGAAGGTCTCTGGGTCCCTTTTTAGGTTTGGAAAATACTTCCGGATTTTCTGAGGTGCTTCCTCAGATTCTTCCCAACCTATGGCTTCCTTGACTGATTTTGAAAAAGCTTCGACCAGAGTGAAGTCAAACCCTGCTGGTACTTCTGGATCCTCGTTTTCTGAAGCGGATTCTGGTTCCATCCCTACCTCGATTGTTGAACGAGGAGGGGCCATGGAAGTACCTGGGTCTGACCTGGCCGGCAGGGGTGTTGTTGATTCCATTATGGATTCTCGCACGGATTCCCAAATTAGTTCGGTTACTTCTCTGACGTCAGATTCTCTTTCTTTCGTGGCTTCATTGAAGCACGTACGGCATGCTAATTTGTCTGGCAAAGCGGTGGCGCCACATACCCAGCAGGTATTAGCTGCGGGACGGGTATGTTGACTTCGCCCGTGACGTGATGAAGGAGATCTTCTGTGATGTGATCGGCTACGTCGAGAATGACTGCGGCGTGAGTGACCATGGCGGGAATGACTATGGCGTGAGTGCCTGTGACGAGATGAGGAGCATGACCGGCTTCTGCGGGATTTTCTGCTTGAGTGACTTGATCTCTCTCTGCGTCTTAATTTAGACCTGGAAGGGCTGTCAGAAGGAGTCTTGTTAGAAGATATGCTCTCTTTTTTTTTCTCTCTCTTCAATACTTACCACTGAATGCGGACAGCCTCTTACCGGCCGTGGGTGGTCTGCTTGGGCAGTGGTCTCCATGAGCAGAGAGGAAGAGGGCAGGCAGGAAACAGAAGAAGCTCTGGAAGGAGGGCAGAAATATATATATATATATATATATATATATATATATATATATATATATATATATATATATATATATATATATATGTATATACATACACACACTTCTCTTCTTGTTTTTTTTTTTTTTTTTAAAGACAGCTTCCTTCAGAAAAACCAGAGAATTCCAGTAAAATTCAAAGAGGAGGAGATTAAGGGCACTTACCTGGCTCCAGTGGAGTAATTCTGGGCAATGATGTGCAGAAACGAAGGATGGAATCATAACCAGAATACTTTCTTTCAATCTGGAGTCCTCTTTTAAAAAGACCACCACTGTCGCGGCAAAATGACGCTTCGCGCATGCGCAGAAGCGGCGCGATGACTCCGGCGCCATCTTGGAAGCTGGAAAAAGCTTAGAACGGCCCCATCTTTGCCCACCGCGCATGCGCGATGCGGATGAGACACGCGGTGGCCATGACAGGCTCAGAATTAGCGCTGTGGGACTACAGGTCCCAGAGGAGAAAAAAGAAAGGAATGAAAAATGTAAAGAGAAAATACCAAGTCAACGGATCAGACTGAGAGTGATCACTGGAGGTGAAAGTGAAAAAGAAAGAAGGTAAAAGAGAAAGTGGAGACCACTGCAATTTCTGAAGCTTCTTTAAAGCTTACTTAGTGCCAGAAGATCCGTGCTGATGCCCCTGAGACCACCAGAGCGGGGTTCCCTCCATAGAAGCTCCTTTAGAGACTGTATAGAAGGGACTTCCAAACAGGAGAGGCTTGAACCTGCTGGGGCGATACGGTAAGAGGCTCTGCGATGTCCATCCATCTTGTCAGGTGAGGATAAAAAAGAGAATGGTGGGGGTCATCTCTCTTCAACTTTTATAGATAGACCAATCCTGTCAGGTTGTGGAGGCGGAGTCACAACCCAGTGTGTGCTGCCATGAAGGCGTCAGGAAAAAGTATTCCTACACTGGACGTAAACCTTGGTGTCTCTGCTGTGGAAACAAAATGGTTTCTTTGCACTTTGTCCCATTTCACTTTTTTCAGATTATACACAGAAGCTCAGAAGAAAAAATTGCAGCATTAAAGCAATGTGGAAAAAAATGGTAAGTAGAAAGATTAGAAAAAAAACTTTGATGCCCCCTTGAGGAAAAAGAACTACCTGGTTGAAATCTTCTGTGAAGACTGATACTTTCAGGATTGTTGATCTCCTGCAGGGCTCAGTTATCCCCTCAACCTCCTTGTCACTAGATCAGCAGGAGGAACCACTTAATACAGAAGACCAGGAGATCTACACTCCCTGAAGTGTGAATTTCTTCAGAAGACTTCAGCCAGGGATTACTTTGACAGCGTTTGGTGGGACAGGCAGCAGGAAAGCATTAACTAGCGTCTTTACAAGTACAACTTTTATGGGCAATGTATGTTTTTAAGACCCCTTTCACGCTGAAGTGCTTTTACGCTAAAAAAAGCACCTAAAAAGCTCACGAAAACCTATTTTCATTAAAATCAATGAATGCTTTCACACTGGGGCAGTGCGCTGGCAGGGTGGTGAAAAAACGCCCCTCTCCATTGAAATGAACGGAAAGCACTTCAAAAGCACCTGAAAAGCTCTTCAAAAGTGCTCAGTGTTTTACTGGCAGTTTACAAGCGCCTCAGTGTGAAAGGGGCCTTAGGGTGGTGTACATTACTCACATCACGTTTGGTGAGAAAACAGTGATAAGTCTGTGGGGCCAATTTATAAAGAACATGTACACATTTGTCCTATTTAACATATTCATGTTTTGCATTATGGTATAGTCATGACCTGTTGATTTGAAATACTCTGAATAATAGCAACAGCAACAACAAGAGAACTATCTCTAAATGTGGTGTAATAATTGGATGTGCCACTATTTGATACATGTGTAAAGTTACATTTTTATTTGTCTTTGAAAACTGGTGAATGTAATCAATAAATGGTGAACATAATGCATTGGGTGTCATTAAAAGTGATGTGCTACCCTTCGAAAATGGCAATTCTGTCTAGCTGTTAAATTGACAGTGAAGTTCCACAGGTTACATGGGGAGAGACACTTTTGTGTCGCAGTGTGCAGGGTTCCATTACTTTGAGCATCAGGAGCCCTGACAGCGGGTACTGATACAGGGACAGCTGGCAAACTGACAGAGAAGCCATGCAGGTGAACATAGGCAACGTCAGAAACACAAGCAAAATGCATTGCGTTAAATCCTAGCAAGCTAAGCTTTTTAATACATATAAAAAATGTGAGATGTTTAAGAACTTTGCCATACTTACAATGTCTTGTCCTGTTGTAGCAATAGAGCAGGTGAGTTATCTAGGTCAATAATAAATATAGCAAACACTTGCTTTTTCTGTTCATACCTGCAAATGGTAGCACAAAATGAATAACTAAAATAAACACTGGATTTTACTGCAATATGCAAATCAGTTCATCAGGTCAGCATCAAACTGCCCCCAAACTATCCTACTAAAATTGGTATGGATAAGCATGAAGAATAAGAAGATTCCTTGTGCTAATCAACTTACAAAATCGTAATCTGTTGATTCTAGTACATATTTTCTACTTTGGTATGTATACTTAGCGTAGCTACGGTGTATGATTTAATCTATTCTATTCTTTAAGACTGATAAGATTTCTTGCATTCTTGTTATCTGCATTAGTATTGCATGTTCACATACACTTTTCAGAAATGCGTACAGTTGCAGTATTAAAAATCTTTTACAGGAAACATAAGCATCAAGTGCACATATGATTTAAGCTAATAAAATCTGTGTTGCATTTTGCCAGTACAGAAAACAAAGTTTATCCAATACTGCATAACTGGTGACAACAACAAATTATTCTTACTTCATTCCAATTTTGATTCTCGCAGTACCCAAACTCCTTGCATCCTCATTTTCAAAATCAACAAGTTCCAACACCTGCCTGAACAATGCACAATAACATATATATATGTTACAGCTTTGTATTCAGATTTATTCAAATTTCTAACAGTGTTAAAGTACTGTAGATGTATTTACATGTATACTAGATTATGTCAGACACTTTACAGCACATTAAACACACTTAGAATATAAAATAAAATAGTTAAAGCCCAACTCTAACTTTTGTTCTACTGTGCACATTAAAGCAATTTAACAATAGTTTTCATTTCATTGCTGCTCCATAAAGGGCATTTCAGGTTCGTGATGATGCATATACAGTACAAAGCATATTCGACCTCTACAAAATATCAGTTATTTAGATATTTTATTTAGATCTCAACAATGAGTACAACATATCTAAAGAGAAGTAGTAGAATGCAGTATTGGTCCGAGAGATGAGGGAGCGAAAAAGAAAAAAATGAGGGGGGTTGGGCTGGGGTGGAAAGGGTGTATTGTGCTGTTGTGGGGATATAGCAATGTGCCTTTCCAAAGATTATCACAGGCTTATTAGATGTCCATCAAAGTCTGCTGGGTGTCGTGTCAAGGGTTCCAGGTTTTGAAAAATCTAAAAATATTATCTGTAAAAAACATTTTTGTCAATTGACTATTATCCATGTTATTCTATTCTTGAACACTTCAAAACCGACTGCATACATTTTCCATGATTTGACAATATTTTTATTCTGCTGCTGTAAAAATGATCTCTAGCAGTTGAAAGTGATGATTCTAGAGTCCCCAAGTAATACAGATGAAAATACAAATAAAATAAAGGATAAAAATTAAACTGAATAACTACCTACATAAATAGTAAACACAGGCCCGCAGACTTTGATTTTCTAATACAAGATCAACTTCAAGAAGGGGGATTTTAATGCTGTTTATGACCATACTGGGGAAATCTCCCTTTACTTCCTCTCAGAAGAGAAAAAAAAAATAGGAAATCTCTCTGACAAGGACACAGACAAAAGCACAATCTTAGTAATGGGGAAAGGTTAAGACTTTTGACAAAGTTTTAGTAAAGTGTGTGCCTTCCTGTCCTGTATAACAGCAAAGCAGAAAGAGATCATATAAGGAGATATTTGTTCATAAAACACCCTGGACTAATATGCATAATCAGTCTAGCATTCAGAACAGAGAGAATGCTCCTGGCTGGCTGTCAGACTGTATTTAATCCTCTTTGAGGTATGACATTGACTTGCACTGGATCCAATTGTGGTTGATATATACTGTATGTGTGTGTGTGTGTATATATGTATACAGAGGGGCCCCACAAATGTATATACACTTCCACATGAAAAATATATGCATACACATTTTATAACTAGATTTATAGGGTAGATTTAAAGGGTAGCTTTAGGTCAAGTTTGAATTATGCAACCACATTAGGTACTCAAAGTGGTCACCATTAGCATCCAGACACTTTTGATTTTCGCGAACTACTACATGGACAACATTGACAATGTCCGCAGGAATTGCTCTGCATGATGTTTCATTTCTTTCTGTAGTGCAGTAAGTGTAGGTTGTTTTGTACAGTACACCACATCCTTTAGTGTCCCCAGCAGACAGAAATTGAGGGGTAGTAAGTATGGGGAACGTGGAGGGAGTTTAACAGCACCTCTACATTCTATCCAATGTCCTGGCAGAAGGTCATCGAGATAGGCTCTCATGTCCCGGTGGTAGTGAGGTGATGTGCCATCTTGCTGGAAGCACAATTGCTCATTTTCTTTGAATCTCTGCTGACGGTAATATGACATCAACAATAGTGTGACTACTGACATATTTAGGGGAAACATAATACTATACATTGCTGCCATAATTCAATTCGAATTTTAAAAAGGGCATAGATAACTGTTGAAGGGTGTGTACATTTTTGTGGGCGCCTGGGTGTGTGTAAAATATATATATATATATATATATATATATATATATATATATATATTTATATTATACACACACATATACACATATACACACACACACACACACACACACACAAGTAAAAATAAACAAAATATGACTGAAGTCCTTGGTAGCAAACCAAGAAACCAAGTGCGTTAGGGTTTCATATAAAAAAAAAAAAGGAACAAAAACAACATTATTAAGAGATGGAAACTAACAAACCAAATGCTCTGCCTGATTTATAAAATAAATAAAAAATGTATCCTGTGAAACTGGTTATGATACATTAAAGTGTCAGACTGTAAGGGTACACACACAGTAGGGCTCTCGTAAAACGCTTTTCTCCTAGCAGGAGTAAAGCAGCTTCAAAAACACGCCTAGCCACGTTTTTGCAATTGTGTATAGGTGCATCAAGGTCCTTGGTCGTTCATTCATTTCACTGGCCAGAATATTAATCCATTGAAATGAAAAAACTCTGAAGCGCTAAATGTGCCTAGTGCTTAGGCACGTTTAGGAATTTTTTTTGAACACACAATTGATGTTTTTTTTTTGCCTCCAAACTCCTGTAAAGGGCTATGTGTGCATGGACACATAGGGAGAGATTTACTAAAAGTTGTGCACACAGAGTCTGGTGCAGCTGTGCATAGTAACCAATCAGCTTCTAGGTTTCATCATCAAAGCCTAAGACCCCATTCACACAGGGACGACTTGTCAGGCGACCTACAGTAGTCGCCTGACAAGTCGCCTCCCGTTCTGTACTATGGAGCCGTTCTAAGGGGAGCGACGCAAGTCGCTCCGACTTAGAAAAAGGTTCCTGTACGACTTCGGGGGCGACTTGGGGCGACTTGCATAGACTTCTATGCAGAAGTCGTTTTGCAAGTCGCCCGGCCATTCGTTTGCAGGTCGCCTCGCTGAGGCGACCGGCAAGTCGTGTTGCCCCTGTGTGAATGGGGTCTAACTGAACAAATTGAAGTAGGATGCTGATTAGTTACTATGCACAGCTGCACCAGATTTTTTGTGCTCCAGTTTCAGCAAATCTCCCCCAGTGGGTAACATTGAAGGGAATTTAGAGGCAAAAAAAAAAAAGTCAAATGCCTGTAAAACAGGTTTTTTTTGTGAGCTGCAGTGTTCATGAGGTACCTTTCTGTGGTTGCTTCATATACACCACTGTCTCCAGCCACAGATTCATCTGATACCGCTGCTGATACACCAGATACTTCCAACCCAGGCAATGGAAAGCAACCCAAACCTGTAAACAATAACATACAGGATAATGCATCACATTCTGTAAATACAGCAAATAAGTAATGTTGGAAAGTATGACAGATGGAAACTATGACACACAAAACTGTCAATGACAGGCAAAATCTATGGAGGGATATAGACGGTGACACTGAAAATCAGAAGTGACCTCACAAACACGAAGACAGATTTTTACACATAATGACAGACACAGCTTGTATCTGATGGATGCAGATTGATGGGCATTGCTAGACCTAGACCATCCATTCTCAACCTTTTTACCTTTGGGGAACCCTTGAAGTAAATTTCAGGTCTTAGGGAAACCCTGCTAAAACCAATTCATTGGAGGTCAGTGACTCTGTCATGTTGGCCCCAGAACTACACAGACACCCTCAAATGGGAGGCCAAATAGCTATTGCTTAAGGAACCCCTAGCAATCTCTTGAGGAACCCTAAGGTTCCACAGAACCCTAGTTGAGAATGGCTGACCTAGACTATGGTGAAAAATTTGAATCTATCAGCAATGCAAAAAATTATGCCCGCCATGGAAAACTCATCCCACTTTTTATTCATGGTGTGGGCATGGCTTGCCATAATGGTTAGCAGTGCTTAAATTGACGATGAACAGTTGGTGATGAACAAACCAATTTGTGTGAGCTGACCTTAGCCTGATTGCCACAGATTCAATGCAGATATTCAAACAGTCTACATAATTTTTAGTTTCTAAAGATTGCTCATGGGCTCTGCCACGTTTTATCCTCTACCCTTGTGGCTGTGTGTATCTTCCCACAGCGAGTCAGGAGGGCGTTTGTCATTATACAAAAGGTGAACACTTTTTTTTGAGATAGTCGTTCTCGTTTTTAAAATGTGCTAGCAGCTGGACACGTCCTCTCTT
The DNA here is from genome assembly GCF_042186555.1 of Aquarana catesbeiana. NCBI lineage: Eukaryota > Metazoa > Chordata > Amphibia > Anura > Ranidae > Aquarana > Aquarana catesbeiana. The sequence continues at coordinate 406,511,334 of NC_133326.1, read as the reverse complement.
TACAGCTTCGAGCCTTCACAGCATACACTGGGGACAGGCCTAGTTCATCATACTCCTCATATACTCGTAATTTGTTACATTGCATTATTTACTATATCCTCTTGTGATTTTGTCTGAGAACAAATTATTATCATAATTCAGTAAAGCCACAGTGGATTCGTTTATTCAAAATGGTCACTGGTTATCACTTATTAGCAAGACAGAAATATGCAAGTCTACATTAAAATGACATTGGTTTCATACATTTATTGTTCAATGTAAACCCCAATAGTGACATTTTGCTGCTATCGCAATATGTAAAATGCTTATTATGCCTAAGCAGTGTCATAAAAAATGTACCTTTTTTCTTGAATTCTCTTGAAATGGCAGTACAATTTCTGCTATGTGAAGGTGCCTAGGCACTCCCGTGTCTGCAGCCTCATAGCTGTATATCTGTAGTGTGAGGTCTAAGGTACTTCTGCCTCAGACTGCTGAATAGAGTGAGATTTGGCAATGTCACAACAGTGCTGCTCACGGTTTTCCTTTCCTGTTTGTATTACCTTTAGAGGCTCTAACACGAGGAGGCAAAAACTTTGCTTCTACTAAGAAGACTCCACACAGAGACACAGTACAGAACAAGATAAGTCAGTAAAGGTGAAAGATCAGTAGCAGTGAGCCCACATGCAAGCCTGGAGACTAGCCCTTTGCCTGCCTTTTTTTTTTTTTTTACTTCGAACCCCCACACATTACAGGCCTTGGATAATAAAACCGTGGCTGTTGCAATTTTTTATGTCACACAATATTTGCGCAGTGGTTTATCAAATGGGAATTTAAGAAAAATTTTATGAATTTCAGTGTACATAAACACAATATAATACCCATTTTGTTTGGTAAAATAGAAAACAAAAGATGTTACGCCAAGTAAATTGATACCTAATATGTCATGCTTTAAAAAGGAGTATACCCGTGGAACAGCAAAAAACTACAGTGCCATAAATTAACCACAGGCAACGATTTAAAAGCCTTTACAGGTTACCAGTCTAGAAAGAAATAAACAGGGAGGTCTGGTACTAGAATTTTTGCTCTCACCCTGACATTCACGGCGATACCTCACATGTGTTGCAATCACCGTTTACATATACAGTGGATATAAAACACACCCCTACACACCCCTGTTAAAATGTCAGGTTTCTGTGATGTAAAAAAAATAAGACAAAGATAAATCATTTCAGAACTTTTTCCTCCTTTAACGTGACCTATAAACTATACAACTCAATTGAAAAACAAACTGAAATCTTTTAGTTTGTGCATTTGCGTACGCACATAGGGGGCAGAGGGGCTTTAACATTTTTAAAATAATAAAAAAAAAAAAAAAATTTTTTACAGTGTCTTTAAATTTTTTTTGGATCAATTTTATTGCTATCACAAGGGATGGACACAGCGTACATCCAGCGGCTATAGCTGCCAGCAGCAATCGTGTTCTGCTAGAAGGGAAGGCCCCCACAGGCAGAACACAATAGAGTTGTGGGAGGGATTCTTCAATCAACATGAACTGTGTTGGGGGAATCGAGCAATTTCGAGGGTAGAAGGAAAGAAGATGGCATAATCTGCTGCTTCAGAACTTGACATGAAAAACCAGATAAAAAGTAATGAGTTGTGCGTCTAATGTTTCAGCGGGCCGCCTTAATAAATGTGGGTTGTGTCCCCTTGAGAGTCAGACATTCAAAATATTGAACCTTTTATCTGGTACCTTGCGTCAAGTCCTGAAAGTGCCTTATCTATTTGAGAAAGAAACAGAAATGGAGAGAAGAATAGGGTTGAGCTGTGCTGGAAAGGTAAAAGGGTTCCAAACAAAAAACAAAAATAATCTCCTGCGCTTTGGTGTATAGTCTCTAAATACGTAGTGTAACCAACTCTTTACATTCAAGCAATGCGTATAGTCCTCAGAATAATGGGTGTTCTCGTAACTGGAAAAAAAAGGAAAAAAAGGAGGGCGCACCGACCTTGTGCATTACCAATGGTAAATTTTTATTGAAAGCATAAAAACAATGTTTATACTCACAAACAAGCAAGAAATTAAGGCTTGTCAAAATGGTGTGACAGCATCTCTGAACACCGGCAAACCGGACCTGATGTTGTGGGGATCAGACGATATCTCAAATGGCTGAGGCGTTTCAAGCCATTTGCTAAAATCATTTAACTTCATTTTTTTCCTCAATGTACACACAGCACCCCATATTGACAGAAAAACAGTATTGTTGACATTTTTGCAGATTTATTAAAAAAGAAAGACTGAAATATCACATAGTCCTAAGTATTCAGACCCTTTGCTCAGTATTTAGTAGAAGCACCCTTTTTTGATCTAATACAGCCATGAGTCTTTTTGGGAAAGATGCAACAAGTTTTTCACACCTGGATTTGGGGATCCTCTGCCATTCCTCCTTGCAGATCCTCTCCAGTTCTGTCAGGTTGCATGTTAAACGTTGGTGGACAGCCATTTTTAAGTCTCTACAGAGATGCTCAATTGGGTTTAAGTCAGGGCTCTGGTTGGGCCATTCAAGAACAGTCACGGAGTTGTTGTGAAGCCACTCCTTCATTATTTTAGCTGTGTGCTTAGGGTCATTGTCTTGTTGGAAGGTAAACCTTCGGCCCAGTCTGCGGTCCTGAGCACTCTGGAGAAGGTTTTCCTCCAGGATACCCCTGTACTTGGCAGCATTCATCTTTCCCTCGATTGCAACCAGTCATCCTGTCCCTGCAGCTGAAAAAACACCCCCACAGCATGATGCTGCCACCACCATGCTTCACTGTTGGGACTGTATTGGACAGGTGATGAGCAGTGCCTGGTTTTCTTCACACATACTGCTTAGAATTAATGCCAAAAAGTTCTATCTTGGTCTCATCAGACCACAGAATCTTATTTCTCACCATCTTAGAGTCCTTCAGGTATTTTTTAGCAAACTCCATGCAGGCTTTCATGTGTCTTGCACTGAGGAGAGGCTTCCGTTGGGCCACTCTGCCATACAGCCCCGACTGGTGGAGGGGTGCAGTGATGGTTGACTTTCTACAACTTTCTCCCATCTCCCAACTGCATCTCTGGAGCTCAGCCACAGTGATCCTTGGGTTCTTCTTTACCTCTCTCACCAAGGCTCTTCTCCCCTGATAGCTCAGTTTGGCCAGACGGCCAGCTCTACGAAGGGTTCTGGTCGTCCCAAACGTCTTCCATTTAAGGATTAAGGAGGCCACTGTGCTCTTAGGAACCTTAAGTGCAGCAGAAATTTTTTTGTAACATTGGCCAGATCTGTGCCTTGCCACAATTCTGTCTCTGAGCTCTTCAGGCAGTTCCTTTGACCTCATGATTCTCATGCACTGTGAGCTGTAAGGTCTTATATAGACAGGTGTGTGGCTTTCCTAATCAAGTCCAATCAGTATAATCAAACACAGCTGGACTCAAATGAAGGTGTAGAATCATCTCAAGGATGATCAGAAGAAATGGACAGCACCTGAGTTAAATATATGAGTGTAACAGCAAAGGGTCTGAATACTTAGGACCATGTGATATTTCAGTTTTTCTTTTTTAACCACTTCGTGCTGGGAGGGCGTCCTGGGACGTCCTTGACTTTGCGGGGCTATATCTGAATGATGCCTGTAGCTACAGACATCATTCAGATATCAGCTTTTTCAGCCGGCTTTTCCTTACACCATAAGAATGATCATAGCAGCTGCTCCACTGCTTGATCGTTCTTACAGGCGTCGGGAGGGGATGCCCCCCCCCCTCCCGCCGCCCTCCGATACTTGTACCGACTCACCGCTTCCATCAGTGAGTCAGACACAGGATCCGCCAGCCCCGGATGGTGATCATAGAGATTTCCGGCGGACCAGACGGTCGCCGGAGTCCCTATGATCGTTCGGAGGCCAGGCGCGATGTTATGACGTTACGCCCGGCCTCTGAATTTAAAAAAAACAGCGCCGCTTTGGCTGGAAAGCGGTGATCTTTTTTTATTATTTTATTTTAGGCTTCCCAGCCTAGAGGTGAGATGTGAGATTTTATTGACCCCATATCTCACTGTAAAAAGGACCGATCGTGCCATATTCCTATTACAAGAGATGTTTACATTCCTTGTAATAGGAATAAAAGTGATCAAAATTTGTATTTTTTTTTTAAATCTCAAACTAAAAAAAATAAAAGTCAAATTAACAATAAAAAAAAAAAAAATTGAATTGCCCCTGTCCTCGTGTGCTCGCACACAGAAGCAAACGCATACGCAAGTCCCACCCACATATGAAAACTGTGTTGAAACCACAGGTGAGGTATTGCCGCGAACGTTAGAGCGAGAGAAATAATTCTAGCCCTAGACCTCCTCTGTAACTCAAAACATGTAACCAGTAAAAAATTTTAACGTGTCGCCTATGGGGATTTTTAAGTACCAAAGTTTGGCGCCATTCCACGAGTGTGTTCAATTTTGAAGTGTGACATGTTAGGTATCTATTTACTCGGCGTAACTTCTTCTTTCACATTATGCAAAAAAATTGGGCTAACTTTAATGTTTTGCTTTTTTTTAAAGCATTTTCCCAAAAAAAAGTGTTAGAAAAATTGCTGCGCAAATACCGCGTGAGATAAAAAGTTGCAATGACCGCCACTGTATTCTCTAGGGTCTTTGCTAAAAATATATATATATATATATATATATATATATATATATATATATATATATATATATATATATATATATATAATGTTTGGGGGTTCTATGTAATTTTCTAGCAAAAAAATTATGAATTTTACATGTAGGAGACAAATGTCAGAATTGGCCTGGGCACGAAGTGGTTAATAAATCTGCAAAAATGTTTAAATGATTTTAGCAAATGGCTGCAATATAACAAAGAGTGAAAAATTAAGGGGGTCTGAACACTTTCCATCCCCACTGTGTGTATGTATATATATATATATATATATATATATATATATATATATATATATTTTATATATTATATACACACTGTATATGATTTTATTTGATTGTACACTTGAGCTTCCCCATATAAATGTAGGAATGGGGAAGTCCACTATGGAAAAAGTAAAATTATTTTAAACATTTTAATCAATTTTAATTATTTGAATTGAATTTTAATTGTAGTTGTAATGACCATCTTTTATGTTAATTACAAGTAGTGGCTTCTATGGAGTCGGCCATTTGTCTCACCCACTGTGCAGCTTGTAGGTTCCTCTGTATGTATCTGCGTGCCGTATATGCCCACTTTTAGATATTGTTATAGTCATGCAATTATCCTTTGATTTGCTTGTCCTGAAGGGCCTCACTGAAATCTTGTATTAGGCCACGGGAAGGCGAGGTATCAGGTCCACAGGGAGTCAGCTGTGTGCGCATGAGTGGATGCGCGCGCACACACTAATATTGAACCACTGACAGCAGAGACAACTCCGGGCGGAAATTGCATCACGAGCGGTTGGAAGTGGCGGGTGGAGCGCACACACCCCCGCACCTCCAGGCCGTGTCTCCTGCGCACACGGCATTGGTCGAATGTGTGTGCAGGAGCGGAAGCAATGCCGTGGTTTGCCGGAAGTTATGGGTGGAACGCAAATACACCCACACTTCCTGGCAAACATAACGGCGTGTGGTCCATCTACTGTCGGCGCTGCTTTTGTATCCTGCATTATACAGGCTATCCACCATCCACCACCTGGTATGACCCTCCCAACACCCCTCCTCAGAGAGAAATACAGGGATTGTGAGGTGAAGGTAGGATGCGGTAGACCCATTGTCATTATTGGTTACCTTTTTTTTGGGGGGGGGGGGGGGGGGGGGGGGGGAGTGGTATAACTTTACCAACCCCAGTTTGCAACATACTTTAGAATACTTGATGGGGGTTGTGTGCTCCTAACCTACCCCACCTTATCATAAGTTAGGTATGTGCTGTAACTGACCCACTGGGCGGAGCAAGCCCATGCAGATAGGTGTGTCCTAATGGGGTGGGTGTCGTCTGGTGCATGGGCGCATGGATATATATAGAAGCAATTGTGAGAGACCAGCCATTGTTTGTCTAGGCTCTGAGGAAAAGGGTACGCCCGTAAAACGCGTCAGCCATTTGAGATATCGTCTGATCCCCACAACATTGGGTCCGGTTTGCCGGTGTTCAGAGATGCTGTCACACCATTTTGACAAGCCTTAATTTCTTGCTCATTTGTGAGTATAAACATTGTTTTTATGCTTTAAATAAAAATTTACCACTGGTAATGCACAAGGTCGGTGCGCCCTCCTTTTTTCCTTTTTTTTTCCAGTTAAAAGGGTTCCAAACACAGTTATGAAGTAATACTAAACATTCATTTAAAAAAAAAAATAAAAATAGGATTTTTTCTACAGCTTACCTGTAAAATCCTTTTCTTGGAGTACATCACAGGACACAGAGCCGGTTATTATATTAATAACTACTTGGGTTATAATGCCACCCATAGGTGAATGGACACCGGTAGATCAATCAAACCTACACAGGAAGCGCATCAGTTTTGTAGCAAGCAATAAATTCCCAAAAGAGGGGAGGGACCTCTGTGTCCTGTGATGTACTCCAAGAAAAGGATTTTACAGGTAAGCTGTAGAAAAAATCCTATTTTCTTTATCGTACATCACAGGACACAGAACCGGTTATTATATTAATAACTACTTGGGACGTCCCGAAGCAATATCCTTGAGGGGAGGGAGACACCATCATAGAAGGACCTAATTTCATAGCAGGATCAAATTTCTGACAAAGAAGAATATCAACCACCAATTTATGCTCTGCAATACCCTGGGAACAGAGCCCTCCAGCAACCCAATGCCTGGATCTTCAAGTTTCAGACAGAGAGAATGATCCTCTACCAAGACCTGGAGTGGGACTGTACGTAGGGAACGTGCTTCACCCTAAACACAGCTTCCCCCTGCAGAAATATATTGACGGAACCCCTGGAATCGACTGCTTCCTGAGCAAAGGTTATTGAGGTAATGAGTACTGAAGTGTCTTCAGCAAGCCCAACACAAGGGCTAGATGCTTTGTGAACCCTCCGGAGCTGTGGGCAACCCAAAGGGAAGAGTCACAATATAGCGGTTTTCCACTGCAAATACAGAAATCCTTGATGAGCCTGGAAACAAACCGCCACATAAAGACGTGCGTTTACAGATGATTATGGATCCCGAAATATACCTCTTGCAGAGAGGTTATCACTGAACAGATCTAGCAGCGGCTTGAGATCTTAAGATAGACCTCATATCCATACTTGGTTTTGGAACTGCTACCATATAATTGTCTCACAATAATGAGCCCATAACTTCTGCTCCATGAGCAACTGCAAGGCAAAAGACTGACGACTCTGTGGCAGATCCAGACAGTCCCAAGAAGTGCACTTAACCTACCAGGTTTCTGCCGGCTAAAGATGGAACAAACCACCTCAGGAGACTGCCCTAAGATCTTCTGGCCTGAGATACTCCCAAAACACAGCTGCCTCAGATGTCTCCCTCACCCGGGTGGGGAAAAGCTTACAGCATCTGGTATTCCCGGGCAGTCTCCCATCTATATACTAACCAGGCTTGATCGTGCTTAGGCTTTGATCAAGCGAGATCAGACATGATCAAGCTGATGCAGCCGCAGTCTATCTGACGAAAAATGAATGCGTCAGGAAACATTGCCATGTCAAACACCACAGTGGCTCAGATGCACCTGACACCATTTTCCATCGGGAGATGTGGACACCGCCAGATCCCTGAACCTGAGAGCAGTACACCTGCCTCCCCCGGATGCCTCTCTTTTTTGGAACCATTTAACTGGTATAACAGGTAAATAACGCAGCAACTATATTAGCCAACCTAATATACAGTCCTTCAAGGATGCAGGCCTAAAACAATGTTGGTTTACCTATATGCAACCCCTTATGTATGCCGATATGGAAATACCTAGGCATGCAAACATGCAGGTATACAAGTATTCTTGCCATTCATGCATTTATGTATGCAGTTCAAGGCCAATAAGCACACACGCATGTGTCCCTAGGCAAAATAAACACATCTCTATGTAGTCCCAGGCAAATAAGCACATATGCAAGTAGTCCCAGGCAAATAAGCACATATGCAAGTAGTCCCAGGCAAATAAGCACATATGCATGTAGTTCCAGGCAAATAAGCACATATGCATGTAGTTCCAGGCAAATAAGCACATATGCATGTAGTTCCAGGCAAATAAGCACATATGCATGTAGTTCCAGGCAAATAAGCACATATGCATGTAGTTCCAGGCAAATAAGCACATATGCATGTAGTTCCAGGCAAATAAGCACATATGCATGTAGTTCCAGGCAAATAAGCACATATGCATGAAGTTTCAGGCAAATAACCACATATGCATGTAGTCCCAGGCAAATAAGCACATATGCATGTAGTCCCAGGCAAATAAGCACATATGCATGTAGTCCCAGGCAAATAAGCACATATGCATGTAGTTTCAGGCAAATAAGCACATATGCATGTAGTTTCAGGCAAATAAGCACATATGCATGTAGTTTCAGGCAAATAAGCACATATGCATGTAGTCCTAGGCAAATAAGCACATATGCATGTAGTCCTAGGCAAATAAGCACATATGCATGTAGTCCTAGGCAAATAAGCACATATGTATGTAGTCCCAGGAAAACAAGTACTTATGCAAACAGCTTAATGTAAATAAGCACATATGTATGCAGTTTAATGTAAATAAACATATATGTATGCAGTACAAATGAAAACCTGCGAGCATGTGTTTATGCAATCTGCAATCTATGGAAGCCTGCATTTATGGAAGCACGTGCTTATGCAACTATGCATTTAGTCAAAACATGAAAGTGTGCATCCCTGTAAACATGCATTTATACAATATGTGCCCATGGAAACATGCATTTATGCAATAAGCAAGCATGCGTTTATGAAATGTGTTTATGCAACATTATGCACCGCGCATCTATGCAGACAGGTATAAACCTGCATCTTTATCTTGCAACATGTATCTTTATGCAACCATGTATATTTATGCGAACATGTATAAACATGCATCTTTGTGCAGACATGTATCTCTATGCAAACATGTATAACCATGTATATTTATGCAAACATGTATAAACATGCATCTTTGTGCAGACATGTATCTTTTTGCAGACATGTAAATTTATGCAACCATGCATCTTTATGCAAACATGTATAACATGTTTTTTTAGCAACTGTATGTTTCAGCAACCATGCGTTCCAGCAACCGTACGTTTTAGCTAGCTTGCAAGCATGCACCTGCTTAACTGCAGTTGGCCCCATACTAGTCCTACAGGATTATGCCAAGCACATATGCACCCAATACAGCCTCTATGCTGTTTCAGAACAGTGAAAAAAGAAGCTTCTGCAGACCAAACGCACACTATACTGGAGACACAATTACTTAAAGTACTCCCATGCCCATGTTTTTCCAAACGTGTATATTTAAACATGCCTTTAAGCAACAAGTTTGCAAGGATGTATACTACACTGCACCTGCCTTCCGAGCAGTAAAAAACACTTTAAAGTGAACTGCTATCTGTCCAGGGGAGTATCGACTTACAGTTGAACAGTCCCCCCGCATTAAGCAGTAAATATGCAGCATATAACCATGACTTGTCCGCACAGTTCTCCCATAGTAAGTACTCACACTTTGTTAGTATCGATGGGCTGCTGTTATGTCTCCAGAGGCCCTGCTGAACCTGTTGACCACACGGCAACATGGCTGCCCTTCCACTTCCTGCCTATAAAAAATAAATAGGACATAATGAGCGAGCCTGCGCCCTCTAGTGGCTGGAGGAGAAACCACAGCCCACACGACTAAGAAGTAAACAGCATGATTAAACAGCACACTGCCCCCAGTGGCCAGCTGGAGAACAGACAGTCAGATCTCTCTTTTTTTTTAAAGAAAAACTGCAAACAAATGCAGACTTACCATTCCTGCTGCAGGACTCTGAACAGACGAAGAGTCCAATCTTCATCCATCACGGCGAGCTTTGTCATAAAAGACCTTCATAGACTGGGTCCCCCTTAATGTGGGGTCCACTCCCCTGGACCTGTATAGCACCCTGCAGGAAATCACCTCGGTCAGAACAAACACTGCACAGGGCTCCATTATGCAGGGTCCAGCGCCATAAGGCTGCATTACAGGCAAACCTTGAGGAATCTTCTCTCCCTCCAATGAGGCTCAGGTACCATCCATTTTGGCTGATAGCTTTTTAGAATGGATCCGACTGATGTCCATGATTCCTATTAGAAATGTCCAGACCTCCAAGAGCACATGTATCACATCAGTGACCACCACCTTACAGACACTGGAGAAAAAAACGATGTGCTTCCTGTGTAGGAGGGGTTATATAGGGGAGGACTTCCTGTTTGAATGTTCTGATTGATCTACCAGTATCCATTCACCTATAGGTGGCATATAACCCAAGTAGTTATTAATATAATAACCGGCTTTGTGTCCTGTGATGTACAATAAAGAAAATAATAAACATGCCTATACTACTTATTTGCTCTGTGCAATGGTTTTGCAGAGTAGCCTGGATCCTCTCCTTCTGGGGTTTCCCGCAGTGCTGCAGGCCCCTCCTTTTCATTGGGTGCCCCCACGGAAAGCCGTTTTTCAAGGGGGCTCCCGAGTCCCGCTGCTGCGCCCATTGACACAGACAGCGGGACTCAGCCTTGCATCACAGCTTTTGATTGACAGCAGTGGGAGCCAATGACTCCTGCTGCTATCAATCTGTCTATGGAGGAGAGCCACAGTGGCTGGAGCCGCTGCTCACGTGCACATTGCTGGATCAGAAGGTTTTTCATCTTAATGCACAGAACGCATTAAAGTGGAAAACTTTAAGGCTTTACAACCACTTTAAGTATCCAAGGAAAGGATGCTGCACAACCTGTGAGGAAGGCCTGAAACTCAAGCTCAGAAAATAAATCCATCATGTGTATAATTATATATATATAATTTTTTTTTCTTTTAATGTGGTTTTCTTTACCTTGTCCAATAGGTTTGCCTTCTACTTCCTGTTCATAGCTTCCTTCTAGTGGCTTCTTTATTGGCTCAGCAACAAGACCAAGTTCTAAAAATTGCCTGCTTAAATCAAAATCTTTAAAGTCCATATGGCTCAAGAAATCATCTCCACTGAAAAGGGACCCAGTTACAAGGGGTGAAGAAGGAGGAGATGGTGAGGAAAAAGAAGACCTAGGAGATAAAGATGTCACAGATTTCGGAGTACCAGACAAAGACCTCAAGGCCTGGATACGGTTTGTGCAATCTGTCTTTTGAGACTTTACCACTTCATTTTCATGAATAGTGGTGATCGAGTCAGGTGGTCTATAACCAGATGTCCCTTCTTGTAGCATAAATTCAACTTTGTTCTGGTATTCAGTATCTAGCTGATCCAAAGGTTCATAGTACAAATCCGTAAAGCTTGCTGATGTTGAAGAGTCTTGGCTGGAGGTGACCAGTGATCCCCGACTTGAAGCAAGAGATCCAGGACTGCTCCCAGATGAAAGTGACTGAGTGCTAGTAGAAAGGCTAAAATCAAGAAAAGATTATAAGGGTTAAAAAAGCTTTAAAAAAAAACCTAGAATCATATCTTATTTACTTGTTTCCTTGCCCTACATATGAATATAAACATTTAGCAGTAACATACTATTCAGACTGCCAAACTACAGCCAAAAACTAAAAAAAAAAATCACTGCTGTTAATAGAGAGTAGACTAAATAAACCATCTTTCTTCAATTTTGTATCCCAGTGTAATGCTCACTATAGTTTTTCTCACAGTTAACATGACTCCTATACAACCCTAGAAAATTGGATGAGGCTCAAGTAGTCTTTTGAAAAACTTCCTGTACTGCAAGGTTTATAGTACAAAGAAGATAAACCTAACTGATTTAATACAACTACCCAACAATGTGGGATAAATGAGAAAAACTATGAGGTAACTAGAATGCTAAGCAGAACCATCAATTTGGATGTAATGCTGTATCTAATACTTTTTAATTTTACCATTCATTTAGTTAGGCCCCTTTCACACTGGGGCGGTGGGGGCGTCGGCGGTGAAACGGCGCTATTTTTAGCGCCGCTTTACCGTCGTTTTTGCGGCGGTATTCGGCCGCTAGCGGTGCGGTTTTAACCCCCGCTGGCAGCCGAAAAAGGGTTAAAACGGCTCGCATAGCGCCGCTACAGCCGCGGTATAGCCGCGCTGTCCCATTGATTTCAATGGGCAGGAGCGGTTTAGGAGCGGTGAATACACCGCTCCTTCACCGCTTCAAAGATGCTGTTTGCAGGAGTTTTTTTTCTCTCCTGCCAGCGCACCGCTTCAGTGTGAAAGCCCACGGGCTTTCACACTGGAGAAACAGCAGCGGCAGTTTTAGGTCAGTTTGCAAGTGCTATTTTTAGTGCAATAACGCCTGCAAACCGTCTCAGTGTGAAAGGGGCCAAAGTCTTCATGCCTAACTGTATATTTACTAAAACACTGGTTAAATCAAAGCACTCCCAAAGCCATTTCTAATGCCAAACCCCTCATTGTGACACTCCATTTTTAAATAAACGGTTACAATAAACAACAATTTATACACAAGCCATTCATAATCACCATACCCTTGCTAAACCTGGTAATCATAAATTAATGTTGTGTATAAACAGATGCCATGTGATCATGACCATGTGACGTTTGTTTATATACAACATATATTCAGAATCACCAGGGTCAAGCAAGGATGCAGTAATATTGAATGGCGTATCACATTAGCCATTTATGACCATAATGTCCTTGCTTGACCTAGTGATCAAGAATGGAAGTTCATAAACAAAAGCCACTAATGATCACTGGGTCATGTAAGAACATTGTGAGCATTGGTAAAAAAGGAAAAGAAGGGAAACCAAAGCTCATCCAAAAAGAGTCCCACAGACATAGGTCTCAGGGATGTGTGTAAAGTAATACACTCATCGCTGAATGTAATGACCTGTAGAGAGATATTGATTGGTAACCATTACCTGGAAATAATACATTTAAAGCTCCAGGATAGTGATCCTCTGAATAGAAAAGGCATATACACAAAAAAAAAAAAAAAAAAAACGGGAAAGGGGTTCCCAAAGTTATTCTTCAAAAGAGGATTCATAGGTTTTGGGACTAATCATCTTTATTAAATATCCACGATAGAAACACATATATAGACAATATGAAATAAGAATATAAATACCCTCCTACAAAACATTTAGTTTAAAATTAAGACAAGAGAGTCTTAAAAGAGACACCGGTGTCCACCACTGTCAGCCATACACAACTATCATTCATTCCATCCAGACGAATTAACTCAACAAAAAGGGGAATTCTAATAGAGGCCTAGCTCAGTCAGTTAAGGTGTGTAAAAAAACTACACTGATTCTGAAAGACAATTGGATAATAGGTAGCCTTCAGAGATCCTATTGTTTGTTGAGAGTTCAAAAAATCAGTTCAGAAAAAAAAGAGTATCAAGTATAATTTCTTTGATCTTCATTGGGGCATATTTGAGTAATGGAAGGCAAATGCAGGGAAGAGTTCATTCATGAAATACTCAGCAGAGACACATTAGTTAACTGATTGACAGGTGTATGAGTGTAGATCGCAAAGGGACAAGTGAAGGATAAAATCGGTCAGAGAGAAAACACGGAATTTATGCAATAAATGTTTTCCCCTTTAGTTTAGGGGGAACTGATACAGCTCACTGTTTAGACGTCTTTTACCGAGTGTTTGTATTCCTTGTATTTTAAGTCCATAGGTGTGGTCCAATCACTCAACAATGAAACCATAAGGAAGTCTGGATAGGATCATCAATGGAGATTCTGATAAGGGGCTTTATTTCATACATGAATAATATTCCTCTACAGGAGTTCCTCCAGACAGAGTGTCTTGAAATGGTATCTCGGATGTCTCTGCATGCCATGCATAGAGTATAGGTTGGTCCAGTCCAGATCTGCCCGATTGATCCAGAAGATACTGAATACTGGGGATGTATTCTGAACGGAACTTGGAGTGGATAGATGGGGTTCACACCACTGAAGACATGTGAGAGTCTTGCTTGCTTACATGTTTCGCTGGTAAACCAAGCTTCCTCAGAGCATGCGCAGTTGCCAAGAGTGTATCATTAAGTATCCATGAGCTTGATTAGATAACTAGAAATCAGTGTGGATGTCTTGTTTAACCCTTTCATGACTAAGCCTATTTTTGAAATTTGGTGTTTACAAGTTAAAATCCATATTTTTTGCTAGAAAATTACTTAGAACCCCCAAACATTATATATATATTTTTTAGCAGAGAATCTAGAGAATAAAATGGAGATTGTTGCAATATTTTATATCACACGGTATTTGTGCAGCAGTGTTTTAAACGCAAATTTTTGGAAAAGGGACACTTCCATGAATTTTAAAAAATCCAAACAGTAAAGTTACCCCAATTTTTTTGTATAATGTGAAAGATGATGTTACGCCGAGTAAATAGATAACAAACATGTCGCGCTTTATAATTGCACGCACTCGTGGAATGGCGACAAACCATGGTAGCTATGAATTTCCATAGGCGACGCTTGAAATTTTTTTTACGGTTACCAGGTTAGGGTTACAGAGGAGGTCTAGGGCTAGAATTATTGCTCTCGCTCTGACGATCGTGGCAATACCTCACATGTGTGATTTGAACACCGTTTACATATGCGGGCGCGACTTCCGTATGCGTTTTCTTCGCTGCGCAAGCTCGCGGGGACGGGGGCGCTTTAAACACTTTTATTTTTTTTATTTATTTTTAGACTTATAAATTGTGTTCTAAAAAAAAATTTTTTTTTTTTACTTTTATTGCTGTCACAAGGAATCTAAACATCCCTTGTGACAGTAATAGGTGGTGACAGGTACTCTTTATGGAGGGATCGGGGGTCTAAAAGACCCCCGATCCCTCCTCTGCACTTCAAAGTATTCAGATCGCCGAAAACGGCGATTCTGAATACTGTGTATTTTTTTAAATTCGGCGCCATTGGCAGCCGAGTAAACGGGAAGTGACGTCATGACGTCGCTTCCGCGTTTACATTGAGAAGGCTGGAACGAAGCCGCCCACAGCTTCGTTCCAGCCCGCCCACAGCCGCTGGAGGCAGCCGTTTGGACACTGGGCCTCCCGATCGCATGGGAGGCCCGGTAAGAGCGGCGGGAGGGGGGGCGTCCCCTCCCGCTCCTCCGGTATAACAGCCGAGCGGCTTTTAGCCGCATCGGTTGTTATATACGGGTAGCCGATCACCCGCTCGAAACAACGGTACCGGGATGATGCCTGCAGCTGCGGGCATCATCCCGGTATAACCCCCGAAAGCCGAGTACGCACATATGCGTACGGTCGGCGGGAAGGGGATACTGCGACTAATTCGACACCTAGTCTCACATCATACAGACATAACTTTCACCCAGTGCTTTCACCCATTGCCAGAATACTAATGCACATTAAGTATACACTAGTTATTAGACCTATTTGGAACATAACACAGCCATGGTTTTAATATCACAGACCATGGGTTCTACTGATAGCCAAATAGTGTCAAAAATAATTACCCAGCCACAAGTAGAAATGAAAATAAAAATAAAAATGAAGACTAAACTAGATCCAAGTTCAATCTAGAGAAATCAAAACGAGGCCCTAGGGGCCATAGTACCACATACCCCAAGCGTAGCTAGATCAACACTATCAGAGAGCAGAATGACAAAAACCATATATATTATTTATTTATATATATATATATATATATATATATATATATATATATATATATATATATATATATATATATATATATAGCAGGGGGCGGGCAGTTAGGAGATAAACATCTAGTGGGATTAGTAAGAGTACGCTGAAGATGTTCCTAGATCGGATGTATATAATCAGGATATTAAACATAACCTCCACATCATGTTCTAAAACAAGTAGTGCACATTTCAGAAAGTTCCAGATGGTAGGAAATTAGATCACATCAATTGAATTTATCACTGTTCTAGGAATACTGACATGTTGCATTCGTTGTTTAACCCTGTAGGCTGCATGCTTCTCAAATTAATGATCCACATTTTTTCCATCTGATACAGTATCTTGTCAAAATCACCTCTTCTTGGAGGTAGGTTAAGCCTATAGATTCCTTTACATTTAAGGCTAGTTGGTTTCCCACCATGGGCTTTCAAAAAATGTAATGACAATGGATGTTCATCGTCTTTTTGAATAATGCTTTGGACATGTTCACCG
The DNA here is from genome assembly GCF_042186555.1 of Aquarana catesbeiana. Taxonomy (NCBI): domain Eukaryota; kingdom Metazoa; phylum Chordata; class Amphibia; order Anura; family Ranidae; genus Aquarana; species Aquarana catesbeiana. The sequence continues at coordinate 406,495,067 of NC_133326.1, read as the reverse complement.
ATTCGTATTTTAAGCTGTCTCTTTGTCTTGCCAACGTAGTTCAATCCACATGGGCAGGTTAGCATATATATAACCCGGTCTGTTAGACAGTTAATGAAATGATTGATCTTGTAGTGTTTCCTACCATCAGAATCGTTGAACATGTCAGTTTTGTCTACATATTTGCAGATATGACATCTGCCACATGGGAACATGCCTTTAAGTGGAGGGAGGTCAGTGAGCCAGCTATGTTTTTTAGGTCTGCGATATTCAGAATGGACCGGTTTGTCCTTCAGATTGGGGGCTCTTCTGGCCATCAGTAGGCGTCTATCTCCGAGGATAGGGGCCTCAACTAGGATGTGCAAATGATGGCTAAGAATATTTGTAATCTGTTCCCACTGTGCTCCATATCGGGTGATTATCCTTATCGGAGTAGATTTTGTGTTTTTTCGAGTTTCCACTTCACTGTCGGCCAGAAGTTCCACCCTCTCCGTCCGAAAGGCTCTTTTATTTGTCTTTCTAATGGAGATATGGGAATAGCCCCTGTCTCGGAACCTTCCATATAGTTCATGTGTTTCATTTTTAAAGTCATCCATATCTGAACAGTTTCTCCTGATACGGAGAAACTGACCAACAGGAATCCCCTGTATGAGTGACTTTAGGTGGTGAATTTAGGCCAGTAGCAGCGTATTTGCCGCAGTTCCTTTCCTGAATGTTTTTGTCCTTCGTTTTTCATCCTTTACATAGATGGTGAGGTCCAAGAAGGGCAGAGCCACCAGATCATAGGAGAAGGTCAAGCGGATATTTCGATTGTTGTCATTGAGTTCATCAATAAATTCAATTAAATCTTGGGGTGACCCCCATACCATAAACACGTCATCGATGTACCTCAGCCACAGGCGACAGTGGCTGAGGTACATCAACGAAGGGTAAACTAGGTCCTTTTCCCAAAGTCCCAAATGTAAGCATGCATAGGAGGGAGCCCAAGGGGCTCCCATTGCTGTGCCTCTGATCTGTTGATAGTTAATGCCAAAAAACTGAAAACAGTTGTGTTCAAGCATGAACTTCAGAATATCCACAATGAATTTTGTGAGGCAAGCAAAGGGAACTTGGATTCAAGGAAATGGTAGAGCGCCTTGAGGCCCCAGTCATGCGGAATCGAGGCATACAACAATTCCACGTCGATTCCCACAAGTATGGCCTGTGGTGGAAGAGTGAAGTTCTCAAGACTGTGTAGAACATCACGTGTGTCCTGTACAAAGGATGGAAGATCTTGTACTAGCTCTTTTTTCAATGTATCCACATATTTTCCAATCCTTTCTAGAGGGCCTTTAATAGTCGAGACAAGTGGCCTTCCTGGTGGTCTAGACATGGATTTATGAAGTTTAGGGATCGTGTAAAACGTAGGGGGTGTTAAACTCATGGACAGTTAGATATCAGTCATATTCTTTCCGTGTGATAAGGTGTTCTTCTAGGGCAAAACTCAGTTTAGAATTCAGGTCTACTACAATCTTCTGAAAGGGATTGGATGAGAGCCTTCGATATGTAGTTTCGTCTTGTAAGAGGCGTAATGTTTCTCCCTCATACAGGGTCTGTGAGAGTAGGACAGTATTGCCCCCCTTATCACTACTTTTAATTATAATATCAGTGGCCTCCTCCAGTTCCTTACAGGCCCTCCTCTCTTCTTTAGTTAGATTATCGATCCCTCTCCTCTGCCAATCTACTTTAGAGAGGTCCTTTTTAACCTGTTCTAAGGAAAGGAATGGATTTTTCTGAACTGATTTTTTGAACTCTCAACAAACAATAGGATCTCTGAAGGCTACCTATTATCCAATTGTCTTTCAGAATCAGTGTAGTTTTTTTACACACCTTAGCTGACGGAGCGAAGCCTTTATCAGAATTCCCCTTTTTGTTGAGTTAATTTGTCTGGATGGAATGGATGATAGTTGTGTATGGCTGACAGTGGTGGACACCGGTGTCTCTTTTAAGACTCTCTTGTCTTAATTTTAAACTAAATGTTTTGGAGGAGGGTATTTATATTCTTATTTCATATTGTGTGTGTGTGTATATATATATATATATATATATATATATATATATATATATATATATATATATAATATATCTTTCTATCGTTGTGGATATTTAATAAAGATGATTAGACCCAAAACCTATAAATCCTCTTTGAAGAATACCTTTGGGAACCTCTTTCCCGTCTTTTGTGTATTGTGATTATTGGTGACTTAGGATAAAAAACAATTTAAAAATAAAATATAAAGCACGTAATTTTTGCCTTTTTCGGGGTGTATGTTGCTGTTGTTTGAGTTTGTTTAGACAATAAAAAAAAAGCTACTTAGTTTTCAGGTGTAGAAATGCGGGCTGATTTGAGGTCTGAAGGTGCAGAAATTGGGGTTCTTATATAATGATTTACATGCCATTAGCAGTAATACTACAAGTGCAAAAATTGAAAACTAGGATTTCTGTGTGCGATTGTTTACTGGCACGCTAGCTGTCTAATTGCTATAAAAAAAAAAAAGACACAATGTGCAAAAGGTTGCTGTCCCCCGATTTACCCGGTGTTAATGGTCCAGGTTGTTACTTTCACATGGTTTTGTTTCATGTTGGCTAAAAACACTCAAACAACAACAAAATACACCAAAATAGAAGTTAAGACACAGAATGTTTTCAGTTTTTTAATCTTATTTTGCCATTTTTAAACACAACATACACAATGGTATGTAATGGACCACACATGGTGTGATATAAAAAAAAAAACAAAAAAAAAAACAGCTTAAAACACATCTACGTCCATTCACTTGTGCAACTATAATTTTTTTGGTGTAGTGACTTTGTTCTTTGAGTAATTTTAAACAAACAAAAGTGTATGGAAAAGACATCTTAAAAAATGTGAGAATTTTTTTGTGTGCATTTTATATCTATATGTAAAAAAAAAAAAAAAAACAAATGCCAATAAAATACAACAAAAATATGTAAAAAAACACTTAGAAGCCACTCACAAGGACCACTGTAGTCTTTCTTTTTAATAAAACAATGGCATTGGTAGCAAGCAGACCCTCCTCAGAAAGTAATAACTGAAAAAGCATGTGATTGTTTGCACAACAGCACACAGCAGCAAGTAAACTCTGGAATATCATTTTGCAATGTATAAAACCGATACTAAAGGGATTTTTTGTCAAAAGTGGAGTATGTACTCAGAAAAATAGTTTTTTTGTTGTGAATGACAAACACTTTTTTTTTTTTTTTTTTTTAGGATTTTTATGCATATTAAGTTCTCTTATTTGACCAGCCTCGTTTTGGATTTTAGGTGTTTACATGTTTAAAACAGAAAATGCTAGAAAATTACTTAGAACCCCCAAACATTATATATTGATTTTTTTCTAACACCCTAGAGAATAAAATGGTGGTCATTGCAATACTTTTTTTTGCACCGTATTTGCGCAGCGGTCTTATAAGCGCACTTTGTTTTGGAAAAAATTCACTTTTTTGAATAAAAAAATAAGACAACAGTAAAGTTAGCCCAATTTTTTTTATATTGTGAAATATAATGTTACGCCAAGTAAATTGATACCCAACATGTCACGCTTCAAAATTGCGCCCGCTCGTGGAATGGCGTCAAACTTTTAACCTTAAAAATCTCCATAGGCGACGTTTAAAAAAATTCTACAGGTTGCATGTTTTGCGTTACAGAGGAGGTCTAGGGCTAGAATTATTGCTCTCACTCTACCGGTCACGGCGACACCTCACATGTGTGGTTTGACCACCGTTTTCATATGCGGGCGCTACTCACGTATGCGTTCGCTTCTGCGCGCGAGCTCGTCGGGACAGGGCGCTTTAAAAAATTTTTGTTATTATTTTATTATTTATTTTACTTTATTTTATTTATTTTTTCACTGTTTAAAAAAAAAAAAAATTTGGATGACTTTTATTGCTATTACAAGGAATGTAAACATCCCTTGTAATAGAAAAAAAGCATGACAGGTCCTCTTAAATATGAGATCTGGGGTCAAAAAGTCCTCAGATCTCATATTTAGATTTTAATGCAAAAAAAAAAAAAAAAAAGTCGTTTAAAAAAAAAGACACAAAAAAAGTGGGCGGAGCTGACGTAATGATGTCGCTCCGGCCGTCCTATGGTATGGAGACGGGTGGGCGCCATCTTAGCCTCACTCGTATCCATACTGAGGAAGGTAAAGGACCCGATAGCCTCCGCCGCTACCAACGGCTCCGGTAAGCGGCAGAGGGCGCAGGAGAGCGGCGGGAGGGGGGGTGGCACCTCTCCCGCCGCCGATAACGGTGATCCCGCGGTGAACCCGCCGCAGAGACCACCATTATCGTGTACAGAACCGCCGGCCTTAAAGATGGATACCTCGGTTGTGGCAGCAGCTGCTGCCGTTACCGAAATATCCATCTTTAAAGTAATGACGTATATATACAGTGGCCGGTCGGTAAGTGGTTAAATATTGACTGCTGCGTCAGGCTATACTGTATGGTTAAGCATTTAGAACTGGGCTCTCTTCCTGATCTCACAGGTTAGACTGAGATCAGTGGGAACCATTGGTGCCAGTTGCTGTCAGTCAAATCCTATGAGGAGGAAGTGGGGGGGCATGGCCAAGCCGCACTGTGTGTCTATAGATGCACACAGCCCAGCTTTGGAGTACACCTGCACATGTGCCTCAATAGCACATAGCTTTCTATGGGGGCACACACAGAAAGAGCAGGAGGAGTAGACAGCCCCGGCAGGGGACCCCAGAAGAGGAAGGACTTCTCTGTGCAATATCCTTGCACAGAGCAGGCAAGTATAACCCTTTTTTTATTTTAGGGAAAGCAATAGGACCTTAAAGTGATACTAAAGGCTCGCTTTTTATGTTTTTTAAGTAACAAATATATGTTACACTTACCAGCTCTGTGCAATGGTTTTGCACAGAGCAACCCCAAACCTCCTCCTCTTTGGTCCCCTGGCAGCTCTCTGACCCCTTCCCCTCTGAGTACTCCCAAAGCAAGCCGCTTATGTATCCATAAGACACACAAAATGGGGCTCAGACCTGCCCTCCCCCACTCCCTCCTCACTGGCTGGGATTGACAGCAGTGGGAGCCAATGCTGCTGTGTATGAGCCAATGAGGAGGGAGAGAGCCAAGAGAGCCTTGGCTCTCATGCACATCACTGGATTGAGATGGGGCTCAGGTAAGTATTAATGGGGGGGTCTGCACACAGGTTTTTTTTTTACCTTCATGCATAGAATGCATGAAGATAAAAAAACATTTAACCTTTACAACCACTTTAATATTACTTGAATATTAAATTCAAAGCTAAACCTCACCCAAAAGGGCAACTTCTGCTCTTCCTCCTCCATTCTCCTCCTTTAAATTTGGCACATTATCTTTTGGGGGGGGAGTGGGTACCTGATTTTGACAGGTACCTGCTCTCCCACTTCTGGTCAGATCACTGCAGCAATCTATGCAGAAGCCCCCCTCTCCTGTCTTCTGGGACACTTCACAGGTCCCAGAAGACTGAGACCAATCACAAAGCACAGCACAGCTCGCAGTTGGAAGTAGTCAAGATGCCGGCGCCTGCGCTCAAAGCCCATTGAAGGATCAAGTGAGGTCATCACTGAATGAAGGGGCAGGTAAGTGCCCTTATATTAAAAGTGAGCAGCTACAGTATGTGTAGCTACTGACTTTTAATTTTTTGGGGGGAGACTGGAGCTCCTGTAAGTGTCTACCATTTAACAGAAATGTTATTTTTCATACACATTCTTAATTATTTAAAAGTTTATTCAAAAGTACTTTTTATTGGGATCTTTGGCTCCAAAATTTCTGAGTAACAGGCTTGGAACAAGCGTGAAGTCAGAACTCCTAGACTCCAGACTGCTTCATTCTTTCAGTACAGGTTTCCTTTATTACTGAACCAATAAACGTGCACTAATCATGCTTTAATTTTCTCGGCAGTGCATCCCACGCATGCAGGGATTCAATTACTTTCCATGTGCAATGGTACTACACACTGTCTAGCACAGTACATTTCACATTGTATATACAGAATACTGCTTTACTGTATTATTATTTTGTAAATACCTTCTCAGTTGTATGTGCAGTGTTGCCATTAACCTGGTTGTGTCTTCCAGTTCTCTAACCAACTGATTCCTTTTACTGCTCATCTTTAATCTAAAATAGGAAAATGTAAATGTTAGACATTATTATAACGTTTGGGTAATTATATTAGGTTTGTTTAAAAAATAGAGAAAAGTGGACCATAATAGTAATGTTTAGGTAATTGATTTTCTTTTTTAAAAAAAAAAAAAAAGAGGAACAGATCATAATAAACTTGTAGCCATTTTCCTGCACTACACTGATATATTCATGTTCTGGATTTCACAGTGGGATTCTATTCAGAAGTACCATAACAACTTTTTAGAACAGCATCTGTTGCTTTGACTTTATGTGCAGAATTTTAACACATCTGTAATAGGTTTGTTTTACAGAATACTTTATTAATCCCAAAGGGAAATTGTGAAATTGTTTTAGTAACAGAATTTGATGCAGATGCAGTATAAATAGACTAAGCAAGTTGTTTACTATGCATTCAAACTATAACCTATTTTCCCTAGGTTTTCAAGAAAAATCTATAATATGAAAGCAAAGGTTCACCTTAAGGAACATGTTATCCCCGTATTTAGGGAATAACACGTATCCTGTTCCAGTTCCTGCCCCCCTTGACCCTTTACCATTGCAACAGCAGGAAAGGGGGGGGGGGGGCAGCTGTACGGGGCTCCACAAACACAGCTGCACCATTAATTCACAGGGATCTGTGAATGGGTGAACTACAAGTCTGACTGCCACTGCAGCAGACAGCTTGTAGTTCTCTATGAACTACGAGTGCAATTATCAAAATCCCCTATATAGGTAGTGGCAGAATGCTAGAGGATGTGTTTGCAGAAGCCTGACATTGCACCTGTGATTCAATGAACATGAGTGCAATGCTTTGCAGGCACCTGTAAGAAAAAAAAAAAAAAAAAAAAACTTTTTTCTTGCAAAATATGTACATTTATTTTTTTTTCCCTTAAAAGCTGAACTTATCCTTTAATTTCACACAATTCTGTCTAACAGGGTACCAGCCTGACAACTGCTAAAGTTTATAGGTTTACCTCACAGTAGACAATATAAAAATATTCTAAGGAATATTATTGTTTAGTCTTGTACATACACATACCCTTTAAAACACCTTAAGACGTTTTGTAACTTATTTTTATACAAGTACAAAACAGAAAAACAGTCCACAATATTCAGCACTACAATACATCAGCACCAGTAAGCAATGCAGCTCCTATTAGGTACATGGACATAACCATTCAAGGAGACAACAACACTATGGGGGTTATTTACGAAAGGCAAATCCACTTTGCACTACAAGTGCACTGAAAGTGCACTTGGAAGTAAAGTCGCTGTAGATCTGAGGGGGACATGCAAGGAAAATAAAAAACAGCATTTTAGCTTGCACATGATTGGATGATAAAATCAGCAGAGCTTCCTCTCATTTCAGATCTTCCCCTCAGATTTACAGCGACTGCACTTCCAGTACATTTGTGGTGCAGTGGATTTGCCTTTAGTAAATCAACCCCAGTATGTTATAGACAGCTGTAAACTCAAATATATGATCCCCTCAAGGGCAGAGAACAAATATACAATATGAGCACATGATCCCTTAGAGGCGAATATGTCCCCCCCCCCCCCCCTCAGAACTATCAAAACAACATACAGATACTTAATCAGATACAGTAGATTTATCATGTATCCAGCCTCCCCGCACCTTATCAAATTTGGTTGGTACACCCCTATTGGCATATGTAGCCTTGTACAAAGGTAACGCTTTATTTATCAACACCTTCCAAGCCATTACAGAGGGTACTACAGTTTTTTTTCCATGAAAGGATAATTATTTTTCATGCATAGTAAAAAAGTAATGTAAGTAGCGTACAAATTACCTTTGTAGGAGCTAACGGGTCAATCAGGCCCAATAGACAGGTTTCAATGGAAGGATGAATACGGATAGTCGTGACCGTCCTTACAAATTGTACAACCTCCATTGTTTTTTGCAACTTTAACAAATTCACAGTGGGCTGCCTAGCGCATCTTTAGGGAATCGCAGCTCAAAGGAAAATCTGAACTTTCAAAGCACATATTTGTAAAATGCAGTGGTTTAAGACCAAGGTATTAAGCAATCCCTTTAATGGTGTCCCTGGTTATCTGTAGTGTAAAGAGAATGTTTGTTCTTGTGTTTTGTATTTAAATTAGCATGTGCATGGTAATAATTTGTATGCAAGTGCTGGGTAAACTTCTTGGAATTATTTTGGCGAGTTTGACCTTGTTGTTCTGTGTTCATGTATTTATCGGTTTTATACAGACTCTCTGCTAATAAGATAATTGTCAATACGTGTTAAAACTTTCAGTCACTAAAAAGAAACAAAACCTGCCTGTACATCTAGTACCCTGTTTTGGACATATTTAAAGTAAAACAATATCAAGACTTTCATTTTATTTTGTATAGAGTAAAGGAGGGTTAAAACCCCTGACAGATGCTTTTTTTTTTCCTTTTCCCCATCTGTGTCCCATAGGGGAGATTTCTTGTCACTTCCTGTCCTATAGCCAAAACAGGAAGTGATAGAAAATCCCTGCAAAAATGGGAATCTCTTCTGGTCCCCCAGGTCACCAGAACTAGTGCCCCATTGGAAGATTTCTCCTCTTACCATTCTGAGGACAGGACAACCCAAAATGTGGGATTTTCTTTTACTTTCAATAATATTGGTAAACAGCACACAGAGAGAGTGAATCTCCCTAAGGCCACTTTCACACTGAGGCGCTTTTCAGGCATCTTAGCTCAAGCCACTTCAGTGTGAAAGGCCGAGTGCTTTCACACTGGGGCGGTGCGCTTGCAGGACGGAAAAAAAAGTCCTGCAAGCAGCATCTTTGGAGCTGTGTACACACTGCTCCCAAACCTCTTCTGTCATTGAAATCAATGGGCAGCGCTGCCGAATCGCCTGCAAAGCGCTTCGGCAGCAGCTCTTTGCAGGCGCTTTTAACCCTTTTTCGGCCGCTAGCAGGGGATTAACAGTGCCCTGCTATCGGCTGAAAAGCGCCCCTAAAACGATGATAAAGCGCCGCTAAAACTAGCAGCACTTTACCGTCAAAGTGGCCAGTGCCTCAGCGTGAAAGTGGCCTAACAGGGGCAGAGGAAGCAATAAAAACTCTCCATTACATCCAAAAAAGAAAAAAGTTTTGCCTTTAGTTATACTTTAAAGAGGGAGTCTTTTAATTATTTTTATAAATGCAAAAAAGACAAGCAGTCATTTTGTTCTAGACAAAAAGGCCTGGTTCACACTTGTGTGGGTGGTTCCCACTGTGGGTCCACACACTATTCCCACTGCAGCCACCTGCACAGAAAACGTGGGAGATGCCTGTGGGTGTCATTAATCATAATGGTGCACGCACAAGAAATCGCAGCAGTAGCTTCCTTCACTGGGAAGTTTCAGTGTGGACTGCGATTTCTAAAATTATGCAGGGACCTTTTCCCTGCATTTTCAGGAGCAAGGCAGCCTGGCGTGTCCATGCTACACGTGGCTTGCAGAGCCGCAGTAGTGTGAAACAGTACGAAAAAAAAAAAAAAAAAAATCAACTACAGTGGGATGTGAAGGGTGATTTGTATATCTCAAGGTGGCTGGGAAAGTACTCAGTGTGTGTGGAGTGTGTGCTATCAAGCTTTATTAACTGAGCTACCATACACAAACATTACATATCCGAATAAAGCTACAAATAATAAGCCTACAGTCACAAACATTATATATAATAGTTACAGTTCAATACTAAAGCACTGCAGTTGGAAATGTTACTTGGTCTGATGTAAGGGGGTAACTCTGGAGGTATAATGTCAGTTTTAAATGGTGGCAGTGTAAGTATAAGGAGACTGCAGGTGTGGTTTTAAAAGGTTTTTTAAAAGGTTTTAAAAGAAGCAGCAACTGACCTTTTGAGGCTCTACATACAGCAGGCTTTGTAATCACCTGACAGGACCCACCATCGTATGTACACTGTTGATGGTCACAATGAGGGTGAGGTGCTGTAAACTTAGTTTTTAGGGCTGGAGTTGGTTGACCCCAGCAACATCTTTGTCCCCTAGCAGTTCATCTTTCTGTCTCAGCAGCATGTCTCTGTCCAAAACCAATGCAAAGAAAGCACTTAGGTAGGACTTAGGACTCATCCACGCTTGTCTCTATATTTTATCCATCCTCCTTACCCAAAATGCATTCCTCTACTGTTTTTTTCAGTCTTGCATTCTGGCAGGCTTAGCATTAACCAGTTTCATCTCCATCTGTTTTCAATAGTCTTCATCCTAGGTTCACAACTGTGTCCTGCAGTAATGCATGTTTTTTTGCACTTTAAGACAACCCAATCCTCTGAATGTGCTGGTCAATGCACATACATCACACCAAAGTGCAGGTGTCTTCTTGTTTTTTTTAAACATAGTACACCACAATGCATGGTAATACAACCTCAATTCCAAAAAAATTGGGACGCGGTGTACAATCTGCATAAAAACAGAATGCGCTAATTTGCAAACATCATAAACCCATATTTTATTCACAATAGAAAATAGAAAACTTATCAAATGTTTAAACTGAGATAATGTACCATTTTAACTAAAAATTAAGGTCATTTTGAAATTGATGGCAGCAACATGTCTCATAAAATTTGGGATAGGGCAATAGAAAGCTGGCAAAGCATGTGGTACTAATAAGGAAGAGAAGGAAGAACATTTTGCAACTAAATAGGTTAAATGGTAACAGGCTTGTAACATGACTGGGTATAAAAATTTTTTTTTTTTAGCGAGTAAGAGTGTGTCTGAAGTAAAGATGGGCAGAGGTTCACCAATCTATGGAAAGCTGTGTCTAAAATTTGTTGAACAATTTCAGTATAATGCTTCTAAAAGTAAAATTGCAAAGACCTTATATATAGTATCATCTACAGTCATCTCTGTGCTAAGGGACAAGTCTGAAATGCAACACTGAATGCCCGTGATCTTCGGGCCCTCAGATGACACTGCATGAAAAACAGGCATGACTCTGCGACAGGCATCACTGTGAACACAGTTCTCTGCGCCATCCAAAAATGCAAGGTAAAGCTTTATAATGCAAAACAGAAGCCATATATAAACATGATCCAGAAATGCTGCTGTCTTCTCTGACCCAGAGCTCATTTAATATGGTCTGTTGCAAAGTGGAAAAATATTCTGTAGTCAGACAAATTAAAAGTTAACATTCCTTTTGGCAACCATGAGAACCACGTCCTCTGAACTTAAGAGGCGAGGGACCTTCTAGCTTGTTATCAGAGCTCAGTTCAAAGGCCTTCATCTGTGATGGTATGGGGGTGCATATGGAATGGGCAACTTGGACATCTGGAAAGGCACCATTAATGCTAAAAGATATGCCCAGGTTTTAGAGGAGCATATGCTCAGGCAATAATGGAACAAAATTCCTCTCCCAAAACTCCAGTAACTGGCCTCCTAAGTTCCCAGACTGTTACAGCCTTGTTAAAAGAAGAGGGGATGCTACACCATGGTAAATATGGCCCTGTCCCAACTTTATTTGGAACTGGGGTCATACTTTGCCAGCTTTTTGATGCCCTGTCCCAACTTTGTGAGATGTGCTAGTAGCTAGCCTTCTCACATACAGTTAGCTGTGACAGGACAGTCTTGATGGCTGAGAGGAGGATTGGGACTACAATGTATCATACTTACTTTCTCATGCAGAAATGTCATGTTATATTCAGAATGTGTTTGTGTTTTCCTGCTTTTTGTGAAATCCTGTTGAGGCTGTAACTAATCTCTGAACTTGTCTCCAGCAGCCATCTTGGGGAAAACCTCATGTTCTGAATGGTACCAAGCTCTCTCGAGATTTTGTCTACCATTTACTGTTAGCTTTGATATAAAAAAAAAAAAGAGCCCAGCCACCATTTTGAGAGACAAGTGTGTGGAATTAGTGAGGGAAAGATACAAGGCTTGTGAGGGAAAGCTAGGCCTTACTCAGGGAGAGGGTTCCAGCCTGCAGGGACAGAACAGGGATCCTCAGGAGTCCTGCCTATTGTCAGGGCTGGGCTCAGCCCTTCCTTCTCAAAGCTGGCCGCTCAGCTGTTGGCTAATTGCCAGCTCTTTTCTCTCCACAGTGACTCACCTGTTGAGGATATCCTGCTCGCCAGTCCTGTCTACTTAAGCTGTCCAGCCCAGATGATTGCCTTGGTCACATCTCTAGAGATGCTCTTTTGTGTTCCTGTTAAAGACTTGCTTGGCTGACATTCATTCTGGCTCCAGATCCTGCTTGCTGTTCTACTACGCTCATCTCTCGCTCCCTGATGTTTTGGCTTGTCTGACTATCCATTTCGGTTCCTGAACTCTGGCTAGGTTTTGACTATGTTTACTCTGTTTACCTTTTTATTATTATTATTATTATTATTATTATTATTATTATTAAACAAGTGTGATTTAACTGTACTTCTGTCTCAGTCTGATTCATGCTTTCTGAAACCTTTTAGTACTACTGCTGTGCATGTGATAGAATATCATCTGAGACAGTGTATCTTCCTGTTAAATCGTCTCTGCTGCTTCGGTGGAACCTGCTTATGGACACCAGCCTATAGCAAGTAAACAATATGTGCCTTGTATACCACAGATGTGCCTGAAGAGAGGAATAACAACTACCGTGCCTGTTTACTGAGCTGCATTCTGTATCTTTGGTGAAAGGACTGTGAAACTGGGCCTTATAAGCTAACAAGAGAACTGTTTACTCCACTTTTGTAAATATAATATCCACTGCTGCTCATCTAGCAATTAAAGTCACTTCATTGAGCGCATGTGCGGCTGGCCGGAGCAGATGTGCCTCTGAGTCGCTCCGCACACCCCCCCCCTGCAGAAACAGCTATCATTAGCATTTCCACGTCTCACCCACGGCTTTTCGCTGTCCAAACCTCCTGAGGTGAGGACCGGGATTATTTTGGATGCAACACCAGCCGCGGATTTAGCCCCAGAGCGGCCCCCGCTATCATTCCCAGGCTACAGGAAGGGAATCCAAGATGGCGACCGGCCATACTACACGAGGGATGCCGGCGCCCAGAGAGGATAAGCTGCCCTCACAGAAGAGGAATACTAAGCACCCAGGGCAGAGCAATCTCACGATCAGCCCTCAGATGTCCTCCTCAGCTTCAGGTGAGCACACAAGCATGCAAGGCTCACCCCCTAGCCCCCCCTCACAAGCTGCAGCCATATCACCCAGACAGGACTCTCATACATCCTCTGTTCTGGATAGAGAAATGGCAGATCTCTTCTGCAGTCAGCCCAGCAGCCAAGAACCAGATCAAGACACTGCCACTGACTTCCCTGCTATTACATCTGCTCAGCCACAGTACTCAGGTGATCCAATACTTTTGGCACGCTTTGCTGATTTATTACAAAGGGAACTGGCTAAAGCTACTGACAAATTAGCCTTGGACATAAAGCAAGATTTCCAGGAACTGGGGAATCGGTTAGAAAGCATTGAATCAAAAGTAGATGATACGGTTCATAGAGTGTCCCAAAGCTCAACCATGATAACCGATCTACAAGATCGCCTTGAGGAAGCATATTCAAAAATCGATGATCTCGAGAATCGCGCCAGGCGCTATAACTTCCGTATACGGGGCATTCCAGAAAATATAAAAGATATCACATCTGTTACCCATTCACTGATGCAGGCGGCTGTACCGGATATTGATGACATTCATATGGAAATTGATCGCATCCATAGGGCCCTGATACCTCCAAAACCTGATGGCCCTCCTAGAGATGTTATTGTTAAACCACATTTTTTCCAGATCAAGGAGGCGGTGATGTGTCATGCTAGAGAAAACCCAGATTTAGAGATAGACGGTCTCAAGATTCAAATATTTGCCGATATATCCCAGGCCACTATTCAAAAACGACGATCGTTTAAACCCCTACTGTACCTCTGATCCAACGCAATATTCGATACAGATGGAACTACCCCTTTAAACTTTAATTTTCTTTCAACGGCAAGTCCTACTCCTTTTCTACATTTGCTGATGGTGAAACAACCTTGCTGAAATTGGGATTCATCTCTTACAGCCCCTCATCACAGAATCAACATGGATCCGACCAACCTCCTCCTCCACACTCCCCTCTATGGTCTGCAAAACCGAGAAGACCGGCGAGGACATCAGCTTCTTCTCGTGTACCCTGAGAACCTGGCTCATCTTACTGGACGAACGTTTCACTAATGCGGTGGTTTCTCAGTGGTCCCGATGCGGGACATTAACCACTGCTTTTGTCTGTTTTTTTTTTTTTTTTTGGTAATTTTGAGATACCAAAGGCCTGTTGCCTAAATGTTCTAACCGACCCTGGAGTGGTTAGTTTAACCTGGTTCGCACATTTTCTTTTTCAGGTTGGACTTCTGATATTATTGTTCATCTCATTAAGTTTAATGATATCATAATTTCTTTAATTTGTGGCCTTAATATGTTCCCTAGGTTGAGATGTGGGGCCAAAATAATATTTGAATGTGTCTTTACTGCTGAGGGGTGTCTATGCGCTCTCCCCCTTTGAAGGACTCTTCCCATTATTTATTTTTGGTGAAGACTCCTCCACACTCTGAGCTTCGGCTCTGAGATACTTGCATTGTTTGTTTTTTTATTTTTTGATTGTTTTACATGATTTTTCACATTGCTATACCGTATTGTTCACTGCCAGGGGTTACCTGGCCTGACCACTTTTTTGTTTTTTTTGTTTTCTCTCTCTCTTTCCCTATTCTTGTTTTAACCTTTTCTACCACTATTCTTTCTTGAGGGTCTCCTGGAGGTTCTTCTGGTGCTCCCGGGTCCAGAGGTTTGCAGATCGGCGGGTGAGTCTGTTTCTCAAGGTTCAACTGACTGTTTCCCATGTCTAATATAACATCTATTCTTCGGAATATCCGCCTACTAACTCATAATGTTCAAGCATTTGGATCCCCTGCTAAACGGATTAAAGCCTTTGCACATTATCGCTCTCTGGGGGCAGACATTGTCGCCCTCCAGGAGACACACTTTCCCTCCCTATTTACCCCTCGCTATCATCATAGGGACTATCCGCTTTGCTATTATGCCAATGCGTCAGAAAAGAAAAGGGGGTTGGCCCTCTGTTTCTCTTGACGTGTATCGTTTACAGAAACCAAAGTTATTAGAGATAAAGATGGGCGTTATCTTCTTGTCAAAGGTCATTTAGGGGAATCATTAGTTACCTTCCTAATTTACTACGCTCCCAACACCAACCAAACCGCATTTTTTCATTCCCTCCTACGGTCCATGGCTCATGAGTTTGAAGGCGCAGTGATCCTAGCAGGTGACTCTAATCTAGCTTTAGACCCTCTTAAAGATAAATCACATATTACGGGGCTTCATCCCCCCCAGAGTCATAAATTTGCAGAATTGCTTTATCATTATGACTTAGTAGATGTTTGGAGGGAAATTAATCCTACCGCTAGAGATTACTCTCATTATTCAAGAGCACATGGACGCTACTCCCGGATTGATCACGTGTTTTTCCTCTCGGGACTGCTACCTAAATTGAAGTCCGCTAAGATACTATCTACCCCCTGGTCGGATCATGATCCGATTTTGGTTCAGATCTCAGACCTCGCTAATAGAACAACTAACCCTCATTGGAGGTTGAATGAATCCCTCCTCGGTGACGAATCTCATTGTCTTGAGATTGCCACTCACTTGCAAACTTACTTTGATATTAATAACCCAGGAGATACGTTCGCGGCCATCAATTGGGCTGCACACAAAGCCTCTATCCGGGGAGCTTTTATTCAACTATCCTCCAGACTCAAAAAAGCTCACGTTGAATTGATCTCTTCCAAGACCAGGGAGTTTGAAGCCTTAACTAAACAACACAAACGCTCTCCATCTCCTAACTTATTTACTAAATTGGAACAATCTCGCTTAGAACTTAATTTATGTCTCACTACTAGGGCTGAGAAGCAACTAAGGTGGTTGAATCATAAATTTTTCACCTGGCGGGACCGTCCGGGTTCTTTATTAGCATATAAGCTTACCCTTAGACACGCTCACCGGGCACTCCCCAAAATAAGATTGTCAGGAGGTCATATTTCTCAAGACCCCCAAAAAATTCTTCGGGAATTCCATGATTTTTATGCTGACCTTTACAGTAATCCTCGAAACGTGGACCCTTCATCTGTTAGGGAATTTTTGGGGCACCTTCCTCTTTTATCCATCGCAGATGATCATAAAGATCTTATGGACCAACCTTTTACGGGCGAAGAGATTTGTGCTGCTATTAAAACACTGTCACTCCACAAATCTCCTGGCCCAGATGGTCTCCCTAACTTATACTATAAAAAATTTTCTGGTCAACTGGTTCTGCACATGGCTCTTTATTTTAACTCCTTGCGGGATGGAGAAACGGTCCCGCTAGATGAAAATAAAGCATATATTAGTGTTATCCCTAAACCCAACAGGGACTCTACTGATGTTCGGAATTATCGCCCAATCTTGCTAATAAATTGCGACTTAAAGATCCTTACGAAAGTTCTGGTCTCCCGCCCAACATTTTTTTTAGATCACTACATTCATAAAGACCAATCTGGATTCATAAAAGGGCGTCAGACCCTAGACCAAATTCTTAGATCCATAACCCTAATTTCTGCTGTAGGGTCTAACTGGGACGCTCCATTTGCCCGGGAACTTTTGCTCCTTTCATTGGATCTTAACAAGGCCTTTGATAGCCTGAATTGGGATTACCTTTTTATTACCCTTGAAACCCTAGGATTTGGCTCTACGTTTATCTTTTTACTAAAAATGCTATATTGCTCCCCAATAGCCCAAGTTTCTATTAGAGGTCATAAATCACCATTATTCCCTGTCCAGCGAGGTACGAGACAGGGATGCCCGCTCTCCCCTCTACTATTTGCATTAGCAATAGAACCCCTAGCTATGGCGATCCGTTCCCACCCTGATATTTATGGTATTCATTGTGGCCAACAGGAACACAAATGTGCATTGTTCGCCAATGATGTTCTTATGTATATTACCAAACCCCAAGTAACTTTACCCAACTTGCTATCCCTCCTAGATAATTTTTCACATTTTCTGGCCTATGTCTGAACTCCCAAAAAACAGTCACTTAACATATCACTACCCCCTGCTGAGGTGCAGATTCTCCAAAATAAATTTAACTTTAAATGGATTCTTGGTTCTCTTCCGTATCTAGGAATTCAATTGACTTCATCTATAGAAACCATATATTGGGCAAATTATCCCCCTTTAAAAAACTCAGGGAGGATCTTCGTTGTTGGGCAGACCACTCCCTCTCATGGTTTGGAAGAATCAATTCAATAAAAATGACGTGGTTAACGAGACTCCTTTACTACTTTAGGACTTTACCGGTGGCAGTTCCGAGGGGAGACATACAGCGTCTACAAGCTGAGGTTATTCGGTTCATATGGGGTCATACCAGACCTCGGATACAAAGACGTACACTTTACACACCAAAACTTATGGGGGGGCTTGGACTACCCAAGCTGCAGGCATATTACCAATCGGCTCAAATAGCCCAATTAGCCTACACTACAGCTAAGGGTTCGATTCCTCTTTGGGTCTCTATAGAAGCACTTGCCTGTCATCCGCTGGCTATAGGGTCATCAATGTGGCTTCCTAACCGTCGACGCCCACCTATATTATGCCCCACCTTATCACATTCCCTAGCAATATGGGACAGAACACGCAATCGCAGTTCCTTATCTCCTCACACACCACTGGCTCCCATTTTTAGCAGCCCGGAGTTTTCACCTGGTTTGACCCCACAACTGTTTCAGTGGTGGCTCAATAAAGGGCTACTGAGAATTAGAGACTTCCTGAACAGGGATCAATTACACACGATACAATATTTTAAAGATGAGTTTCTAATGCCCCCTAGTGAAATATTTCGGTATAACCAAATTGCATCGTTTGCCAGATCTAAACTTAACCAAGTAGTGGGCCCCCTTACACTTACAAAATTTGAATTAACTTGTCAAGCCAGAGGCTTTCAGAGGGGTCGGATCTATGCGATATATACTTCCTTCACTGAACCAGATTCAAAACTTGCATATATGGTACAATGGGAAAGGGATTTGAATCTAACTTTTGACCTCACTGAATGACAGGATCTTGCATTTCAGCTATCCAAAGTCTCAATTAATACTACTCTGATAGAGGCTAAGTACCTGGTACCCACCAGAGTAGCTAAAATGCATCCTTCTACTTCGCCAAACTGTTTCCGACGCTGTGGTCAGTTGGGGACTATGTACCATACTTGGTGGCAATGCCCCCTCGTAACCAGATTTTGGATTCAAATTTTTAACTTGATCAATTCAGTGACGGGGGTAAGCATTCGCAGATCTCCTACAGTTGCCCTTTTCCATAAACTGCCTGATGAAACACCCAAACAATCAGTAAAGCCGATTACATATATATATTACTGGCAGCAAGAATTACAATTGCAAGACATTGGAGGCAGTCGGTTATCCCTCTTGACCAGGTTAAGAATAAACTTAATTGGATTATGATCAATGATAATCTCACTCACATTCTCAGTAATAAAGTCAAGAAATTTAATAAGATATGGGACCCATGGATTGACTATATTTCTACTCCATAGCGAACTCCAGGACGACCCTCTCCCTCCCCATTTCACTTTTCTTTTTTCGTTTCTTTCTTTCTCCCCTCCTCTTCTCTTTTTGTTTTGTTTTTTTTTTTTTCTCCTTTTTCCACATCTCCAGAAATTCTGATACAATATAGATGATCTTACCGGACCTCCCGGGACTCTGGATATGTGCTATTCCCTCACAAAGGACTTGTCCAGCTCATGATTGAGAGGTTATGGTTAAACTCCACCAATATCTAGATGTTGGCTACATTTTTTATGTTATGTTCCCATAGTAGGTGGAGAATGAGTAATACGAATTTATCTTAATTATTTCCGTATTGGAATGTACGGTTTTGATAATTTAATATCAATCTGCCTATGTGCCTGGCTATTTTGTACTTTGTTACCTTTTTCAATAAAAACATTGAAATATAAAGTTACTTCATTTACAATACCACGCATTGTGTTTCCCTCTATAATACAGACACGGGGAATAGAACCGTATATTAGGCACTGGCGAGGGGGCCATAAAGTTAGGACCCTCAGCCAGTTGGAATCCAAATGGATATTCACATTAGACACATTCTCGCCCAGAGGTTTGAATATCGAATTTGATTTGAATTGCTTTCTTAGCGATTTCTAATCCGAACATAAGCGTATAGGTCGGCCTTTCCCACTTTTTATTACCTACCCCTATTACAACCCCCCCCCCTTGTGTGAAGGGATATTGATTTATTGAAGGAAAAGAGAAAAACTGTTGTAACAGAAGGCGTGTACATCTACGCATCATACCCACTGTCTTATTTATTTAGATTATTATTTCCAGTATGTAACATCCCCCCTGTATTCTTTTATGTTTTTTATTCGTGTATAATGCCAGGCCTATGTGATATTTATGTGAGTGTATATGCACAGACCAGTGTTGAGGCCCATTCTGTCCCAGCTACACTGAGAATGCTTTTAATTATATAGTTATAAATTACAATTTTATTATATAGATTAAAGTTTTTAATTTTTAATATTATTATATATATATTTTTATATATTTTTTTAATTATATATTTTCTATTTGTAGTTTTTATTACATTCAGACACCTGTTCCGATGCTAATTCTCCTAAAACGGTTTGTCTGTCTGGAGCAGATTGATCAATCTCACAGCATGTATGTTGTGCTGACAGACCGGTTTCCTCCGTACACTTAGGCTGCGCCTCCGTTGCTGTGCACTGTAGGCACGGAGATGCGCAGTGAGCCTTTTCTTCCACCTGTCATTATGTAAACAGAGAATTTACCAACCAAAAAAATGGCCGCGCACACGGTCTTTCAAAAAATGTCGGACGCGGCTACAAGAAAATGGCCACCCATTAGAAACAATGGTTTAGACTATTTATAGACAGCAAAGTGCCTTTTCATTTAACCCCTGATGAAGTCACGTGATTGGTGACATCACGCGTACAGACGGAATGGGCACTTCATACTGACTGAGGCTAACGAGCTCGCCGCTCGTAGGAGATAGGTTTCGTTCTTTTACATCTAATGTGAGTACATCTTGATTGTTTTGAATAAAGCTCTACTCTGCTTAAAAACATACTACACTATCTGGTACCCCCTTGTCCTTTATTATCGGTTTTACCCACATTGAGGCAGAGACGGGACCCGCGCTGGTCCAGGACCCCAAGTAAAGACCACAGCCACCTGTATTTACTTCTTTGCGGTTTACCTATTACCGCTAGGTAAGGGGCCACTGCTTACTTTAGTGTGATTTATGCACGAAGAGGACACAGATTTATTTTATTCCAGGCACTTCACTTCATTTGGTTTGAGCACATTGGACTTTTTATATTGCATTTTAGAGGACATTATCACATTGCATTTTGTGCTTTTTCTACGTATGCACACAGTTGCATGTTATCCGGACCTTCCCGGCTACTAGACCATATTGGACCATTTACTGTTGTGACACTGTGTGATTTTATTGGAGTATTTATGTCACAAATCACTATGCACTTTCTATGCGTTTTTTGTACGTCCACACAGGAAGCTTTTTACAATATTGTGGTTGCACACTGATTCTGTGTTTTTGCATATTTTAAATTCATTGCTAATTTCTTTGCATTATTTTAGTCTTGTTAAATGTTTTTGTTGGATTTGGCACATGCATCTATTTATATTTATATTTGCACAAGAGTACACCTATTGAATTTTTCAGTGTATATTTATTGTAAGATTTTGCACATAATTTATGTGTTCACTTCTTAATTGGGTATTAGCACGTTATTAAGTTGAGATCCACCTATAGTGGCTTGCACCACTTCTCAGCAGCCCTCTACTTATATTATTTGTAGCAGCCACTTTTTTGAATAGCGCAGCACCCACCCCCTTGTTTCTCTTCATTTTTTTGGGTTCCGTTTGACCCCATTTGGTGCGTGCAGCTGTTCATATTTTTATTTTTTTTATTTTTATATTATTTTTTATTCTTTTATTCCTCCATCACGGTAGCGCAGGAATAATTCACACTACAATACAGCCACGCTAATTCCCCTCCTTACATGCTGCTACCATCTATTTCAAAATTACCTTATTTTTTTCTTAAAATGGTACATTTTCTCAGTTTGGACAATTGATATTGTCTATTTTAAATAAAATTTGGGTTTATGAGATTTGCAAATCATTGTATTCTGTTTTTATGTAGAGGTCACACACCAGCCCAACTTTTTTTTAGAACTGGGGTTGTAAGTAACCACAAGCTGTGGTGCACTGCAACACACATGCTTTAACAAGGGGTGCCATTAAGAATGAACAGCACAGCACCTACAAAAAAAAAACAAAAAAACAAAACACATGTTTTTATGTACTGTGGGAATGCACACAGTCACATACATGTTCTTGCAGCACACAGTTGTAAATAGAGCCTATTTTTTTGCTGTAATCAATTTCTAAAATTATTTTTCTGCTTGTATCCCAAGCCACGTATGCAACTCCTGATCTAGACCAATATTACTCGCTCCAACTTTATTTCAATTATGCTAATGAGGTGATGTACATACCTTATCCCACATATAGATGGCACCTCAGGGAAGTTTATAAAGTTTTGTGTTACACTGAACACAAGAATGGGATAGTTGTCAAAATGGTGTTTGGCCCCTAGATAGTCAACTGTTCCCTTTTAAATTTTAACATCATTGACAACTTACATACCGGTATTAACATTTTTGTAAATTTAAAATACATACAATTATGTTTACTTATTATTATTCATTATAATTAATCATGATAACCATATAAAATATTTATATTGGCCATTTCCAAAAAATACTGCTTATACATGTCTATAATTTTTTGTTTTGTTTTTTATTATTCATTACATTTTTATCACCACGTGCATTAAAATTGAATTTCAAATAAAAGGTAACATGAATCCTTTATTTAATCCTTTGGGACTTTTCATATCCATTCACAAAACATATATTTTACTTCGGAATGCAGCAACCTTGTTGCTAACACTCTTCTAGATACCTGGCAGATAGTTGTACCCATTTACTTAAGAGTTGGCTAGAATATTTCCCTACATACACTATTCCTGTAAAAACATTTTTTCACTGGTGTGATGTGTTTGAAAAGAAAGCAACCATGGTGATATTTTGCAAGCCAATTTTCTTGCTTTTATATGTATTAATGTGACTGACTATGTACTAGCCTGTCCTTAACCTTAACCTCAGCGCAAAGATCATACCATTGAGTCTGTAGGATGTGTCCCTTGTGCTGACTCTTCTCATGTTAGTATTAAGTCTCCTCCATCATGCCCCACCACCATAATCTTCTAAAAAAGTAACAGGATTCAAGATTGGTAGACAGGCTAGTGATTGATAGCTTCACCCCCATCATTCATGGATCATTAAAAGATCCTATTCTATTCATAGAAGCTATAGTATAGCTTCTATGAATGGCGGAACTGGGTGGAAAGGGAGGGCGTAGTCAGACTCTTGTTGAGAGCCTGTAAAAGCCCTTTAGTTGTACTAAGTCCTGCAGCACCGTAAGATTATGGTGGTGGGGGGTGGGCAGGACCGTGGAAAATTACTATTAATGGCAGGAATCAAGGGATACATCCTACTGACTGTCCCTTGTGCTGATTTTTCTCGTGGAACTAAATAAGAAATATACAGTGGGGACGGAAAGTATTCAGACCCCCTTACATTTTTCACTCTGTTATATTGTAGCCATTTGCTAAAATCATTTAAGTTCACTTTTTTTCCTCATTAATGTACACACAGCACCTCATATTGACAGAAAAACACAGAATTCTTGACATTTTTGCAGATTTATTAAAAAAGAAAAACTGAAATATCACATGGTCCTAAGTATTCAGACCCTTTGCTCAGTATTTAGTAAAAGCACCCTTTTGATCTAATACAGCCATGAGTCTTTTTGGGAAAGATGCAACAAGTTTTTCACACCTAGATTTGGGGATCTTCTGCCATTCCTCCTTGCAGATCCTCTCCAGTTCTGTCAGGTTGGATGGTAAACGTTGGTGGACTGCCATTTTTAGGTCTCTCCAGAGATGCTCAATTGGGTTTAAGTCATGGCTCTGGCTGGGCCATTCAAGAACAGTCACGGAGTTGTTGTGAAGCCACTCCATTATTGTAGCGGTGTGCTTAGGGTCATTGTCTTGTTGGAAGGTAAACTTTCAGCCCAGTCTGAGGTCCTGAGCACTCTGGAGAAGGTTTTCATCCAGGATATCCCTGTACTTGGCCGCATTCATCTTTCCCTCGATTGCAACCAGTCATCCTGTCCCTGCAGCTGAAAAACACCCCCACAGCATGATGCTGCCACCACCATGCTTCACTTTTGGGACTGTATTGGACAAGTAATGAGCAGTGCCTGGTTTTCTCCACACATACCGCTTAGAATTAAGGCCAAAAAGTTCTATCTTGGTCTCATCAGACCAGAGAATCTTATTTCTCATCATTATTTCTCACCATCTTGGGAGTCCTTCAGGTGTTTTTTTAGCAAACTCCATGCAGGCTTTCATGTGTCTTGCACTGAGGAGAGGCTTCTGTCGGGCCACTCTGCCATAAAGCCCCGACTGGTGGAGGGCTGCAGTGATGGTTGACTTTCTACAAACTTTCTCCCATCTCCCGACTGCATCTCTGGAGCTCAGCCACAGTGATCTTTGGGTTCTTCTTTACCTCTCTCACCAAGGCTCTTCTCCCCCCGATAGCTCAGTTTGGCCAGACAGCCAGCTCTAGGAAGGGTTCTGGTCGTCTCAAACATCTTCCATTTAAGGATTATGGAGGCCACTGTGCTCTTAGGAACCTTAAGTGCAGCAGAAATGTTTTTGTAACCTTGGCCAGATCTGTGCCTTGCCACAATTCTGTCTCTGAGCCTTCAGGCAGTTCCTTTGACCTCATGATTCTCATTTGCTTTGACATGCACTATGAGCTGTAAGGTCTTACATAGACAGGTGTGTGGCTTTCCTAGTCAAGTCCAATCAGTATAATCAAACACAGCTGGACTCGAAAGTGTAGAAACATCTCAAGGATGATCAGAAGAAATGGACAGCACCTGAGTTAAATATATGAATGTCACAGCAAAGGATCTAAATACTTAGGACCATGTGATATTTCAGTTTTTCTTTTTTAATAAATCTGCAAAAATGACAACAATTCTGTGTTTTCCTGTCAATATGGGGTGCTGTGTGTACATTAATGAGAACAAAAAAAAATGAACTTAAATGATTTTAGCAAATGGCTGTAATATAATAAAGAGTGGAAAATTTAAGGGGGTCTGAATACTTTCCATCCCCACTGTATATACAGGTGTGTGGGGTGGGCTGACATATATACAGGTGTGAGGAAGGCTGACATATATACAGGATTGAGGGGGGCTGAGTGCGTACAGGTGGGGTGGCTGGTGTGCGGATTCAATAGGATGACCCATGGGCAAGGCCTGGGGAATGATGGTGGTTAGGCTGGGGGGGGGGGCAGGCCTAAAACTGTGTAAGGGGCCCAAAAATTTCTGATGGCTGCCCTGGCCATAACAGCATTGTATGCATCATTACACTGTAAGTGAAGGGGATGAGTCTATGACTCTATGCACATGCAGTATTATTTTTAAGGCTTCCAGTTTGAATGTTGCTGGAAGTAAATTAACCTGGAAGATTGAGAACATCCAGTGGTGGAATGAAAACAATATGGAGGACAGTGCCAAGAGCAGTTGAGCATTGCAGAGTTGCTTATTATTTTAAATACCTGCTGAGAATGTGGCTAGATGACTGCTCCCTATTTACTGGAAGCAGGTTCATGTACCTAGCCGAAAGGAGAGGATTAGGAAGATGAAGGAGATTAAGGATGCTGAGGATTGGGTAGGGACATGCCAGGGTATGCGTGAGTGCTCCAACAGTATCTGGGCGATGTGGCAAGATCATTACTTGGACCCCGATCATGTCTCATCTAGTTTAGATATCGCTCCGCTAGAGTTAGCAGATCTCTCGCTCAGATTGCGTTCCCAACCTCGGCAGCCATAGACTTGAACTTTTTTCTGCTTTTGAACCACCACTTTTTTCCTAGCACCATATGCCAGCGTGGGCAATCATGGTTATGGTGAAAGTTCAGGTACATGTCCTTTTCTTTTTGATTATACGTTTTTTCTTCCTTTTTTATGTTAAATTTCTAGCAGTAGAATGATTTACTGTTTGGATACAAATGGATGCAAGACTACGTAGAGTTCCCTCCCCTGCGGCACTGGCCGCTCATACTTAAAATTGCTGGCATCAACAGTCTGTACACAAGATAGAGTTCTCTATTTGCACTTTATATTGTCATATATGGCCCTTCAGTGGGCCCCTCCTTCTTGGGTCCCCCCTCCAACTCCTGGGCCAATAATAATAATTATGGTAATTCCAGCTTAATCCTCTTTGAATGCCTAGGTTCGCCCATAGGCTTAACAGGACTGGTTAACTTGTGTGCCACGTCGGTGGTATTTACCCGCTCTTCTTGAAAGCCAATATTACTGCTTTGTCTTGTATTTTTTTTTACCCCTGACAACTTTGCTACGTCTCTGTTAAAATGTTAGTTTTTTTACTTTTCCAGAATAAAGATTACATAAAAAAAAACCTGCTGAGAGAAATTTTAAAATACCCAGATTTCAGCTTTAAAAGTTGTAAAGATAAAATATGTTTATTTAACTTTAGCAACATGTGTTCTTTCTCAATTTTCAATTTATACAAAACTATGTAATATTAGAATCATGGCTAAAGCTAGCTGATAACGTAAATTGTTTATTCCATTATATCCTTACCTTTCGGTCAGTGCTTTGCTTTGGGTATATCTGGCAGCTTGCAAATCTTCTTCTAATTGTTTCTTTTCAGTCTCTAGTCGTTCCACATCAGACTGACTCCACTTTCTTGGACTAATAAAGCGCATTTCTTTTAAGAGCTCCTCTTTCTCATTTATTAAGATCAGTCGATCACGTTCAGAATCAAGAACTCCAGGCCAAGCTTCACTGTCCAGTTTTGACAACTGTATTTTTACATTGGATATCCTAGGATGAGGTATGAGCAAAAGTTTTACTACACATTTTTGACATGGCATAGTTTGGCCTTAGTATTTCAATTCTTTATGTCAACTGCATGATTTCTCGTTTATTTTTAAAATTCTAGCCTGTGAGTATGACTGCAGAAAGACTGAATAAAATGTATTTTAATTTTCCAATGCTGAACATCCAGCCGACATGAAGTATATCTAATGTAGCCAGACCTGAAAAAGGAGTCATTGTCTCCTACCTTGAAAAAACAGGGTAATCATAAAACCATTAACAGCAAAAAAAATCTACAGTAGTAGACTTCATTTCTAAAAAACAAAAACAAAACAAACTTACGATAACTTAACAGTCTCTCAGAACCAGCAATTTTGAGCTCTAAACTTTCTACACACATACATTTACCATTGTGCAGTTTTACAACTTCTTTCAGAAAGGAAATTCAAGAACGTATAAGTGCTGGAGATATGTATAGCCTGCAATATAATATCTGATACAGCTGTAAATTCCCATTATGGGAATAGAGCACTTGTCTTTAAAGCTACAGGCTTTACAATAATATAATATTTCTTAACTGAAATATGACTTGCAGCATTTAGCCTGTATACAAATTTGATACTTTACCCATCCTAATGTTCATATTAATATAAAGGATGGTCAGTAACTGTTGCAGATGAGTTGTAAGAGGTTCCAAAACTGGTAAACCCACTGAAGTTCAGCTAGATGGGTCATTGTGGTATGCATTTACGCCATACAAACAGAATATATGGATGACATATGAAGATATTTGGATCTGGTCACTAGGGTCCCAGAGTCTCTATACAATGGGGTTACCTCCAACTGAAGGTTAAATCTTTTTAAACTTGGAAAATGTTTATATATTAACTGGTTATATTATAGTTGTATAAGGATGTGCAGTTACAAATAAGCATTTATTTTATATGTATTCACTAAAGTAACAACAAACATGTACATAAAAAGTTACAAACTGACCGGTTAGCAAAAAATATTATATATATATATATATATATATATATATATATATATATATATATATATATATATATATATATATATATATATATATATATATATATATATATGTGTATATATAAAGCCATAAAAAAAAAAACATAAAACAGCCATTACCGTCTCTTTGCCTCCTCATACTGAAGTTGTAATCTGACCTTTTCAGCAAACTGGTTATTACTTTTCAAAGCAAGCTGGAAAAGCAAAAAGTTATACATTATGTTTAAGGTGTTACACTGATCTTGAAAATAATTTTACATTTAATTTTTTTTAATTTATATATTACCAAACAAGAAAGTTGATTTTAAATCCTTTATGCCCCGTACACACGGTCGGATTTTCCGATGGAAAATGTCCGATCAGAGCGTGTTGTCAGAAATTCCGACCGTGTGTGGGCTCCATCGGACATTTTCCATTGGATTTTCCGACACACAAAGTTGGAGAGCAGGAGATAAAATTTTCCGACAACAAAATCCGATCGCGTCAATTCCGACCGTGTGTGGCCTGTTCCGACGCACAAAGTGCCACGCATGCTCAGAAGAAATTCCGACACGGAACAGCTCGGTCTGGTAAACTTAGCATTC
Organism: Aquarana catesbeiana; assembly: GCF_042186555.1. NCBI lineage: Eukaryota > Metazoa > Chordata > Amphibia > Anura > Ranidae > Aquarana > Aquarana catesbeiana. The sequence continues at coordinate 406,467,208 of NC_133326.1, read as the reverse complement.
GCAATGGCTACAGCACTTTCGTCACGCTGCAATGTTAAAAATGTTTTAATACAGCGCACTCTCTTCTTCTTTATAATGTGACAAGAATGAAGTAATTTTGCTGCTCATATTCACACACACTTCTCACAAACATTTTTTTTTTTGTTTTTTTATTGTGATTCCCTGAATATATTGTTATTTGTCACATCTGACAGAATGTTTTTTATTTTTTTTTAATTTTTTTTTTTTTTAAGCCAGTTTTGGTTTAGATTTTATGTTTGTATTTTTTCCAAGGCTGATCTTTGTTTAATGTTGTTTTTAGTTTGACTCCAGAATATTTTTGTGTGTGTTTTGTGTGTCAAGTTACCACAACACCATTGATATCTTTTATTATTTAATCTCAAGGAGATTGTTTGTTGTTGGTGTCCCTTGTTAATTTCACATTGTATTTTGGAAATGTACCTGAATCCTCAACAACAAACTGTCCTTTTTGAAGTAAAACACACATAGGCAAGTATAATTCCAACAAAAATTCCTTTATTAAGGGCTCAGAACCAAACAAAGAGGGAGGCAACACTGGATCAACATGAGAAATTAGCGAAGCCTGGGACCCCCACGGCAGACATCAATTCTTGAACATCAAAATTGGTGGCCTGAGGAGTCCATATGTAAGGGAGGGCAGTCTGGTCCAGAAGTCGCAGAGATCCGGAAAGCAGCAGATGACATCTGTGTCCCCAGGCTGTGGTACCACAAGAGGCTGCATCTTTTGGTCGACCAGACTGGATCCAGGGTCCTCACTTTCTGGTCTTCCTTCCACGCTTCATTCCGGGCTGTGGCTGTGCTGTTGGAGATGTGGCAGGAGGAGGAGTAGGACCTGGAGGAGGAGGACGACTGGGAGGACCTGGAGGAGGAGGAGGAGGAGGAGGACCTGCAGGAGGAGGACCATCTGTGAGTTCGCAAAGGTGTGTCTGAGATGTAATTTGGCCCCTCATACCTTTATTAAGAGCCTCCAATATGAGCAACTCACACATGAGTTGTTGTCCCTCCTCCATCCTCTGCATTTTAGAGGCAATGAGGGCAGCAATGTCCTCCTCCACTGTGTGTGGTGCTCCCAGGGCCTCTGTAGCCCTCCAAAAGAGACCTATGGCAGCCTCCTCTAGGGCACTCCTCCTCCTGCCACTTTCTCTTTCCAGGTGTTGGGGAGGGACCAGCATATCAGGCAGGCGGCTCGGCCCAGCCACCTCCTGGCTGAGACTTCACTGTGTATAAAAAAGGGACATGGTTTTAGTTTTTGCATCATCAATCACAATCCTAAATTAGTACTCCAAACTAACATCTAGTTAACATCATTGATTGGACAACCTGAAATATTTAGAGGAATGCTATACCTGGCTCAATCTGGGCTCCTCCACATGTTGTTGCCTGGAAGGCCCAGGTTGGGCATCAGAAGCCTCAGCTGGAGGGGAAGGAAGCGTGGAAGGAAGACTGGAGAGTGATGACCTGGGTTCAGTCTGACCTGCCAGAAAATGCAGCCTGTCATAGTACCACATCTTAGGGACATAGATGTCATCTGCTGCTCCAGATCTCTGCGAATCCTGGACTTTCTGGCCCTCCCTTACATATGTGCTCCTCAGGCCACCAATTAAGATCTTCAAAAATGTGATGTCTGCCGTGAGGATCACCTGCTTCACAATTTCCAACAATTTATCCAGTGCTGCCTTCCTCTTTGTTTGGTTCTTGTAATGTGGGTTGTTGATCTCCCACAGACATGGCAGCTCCCTTAACATATCAATGAATAGTGACATGAAGTCATTATCTTTTAATAAGATATCCATGTTCACTGCAAGACACAACACAAGACAAAGCATAATGTCAGACAAAACTCTCCTAATCTTGTTACAATATAGGCCTCAATCTAGAAGCAGTATAGGCACAAGTTTGTCTCTTACCTTCGTAATTACGATCGGCGCGTCCAATGCTCCCTCGTCCACTCACAGATCGTACGTACTACGCACGCGTGTTACGCTTTATACACACTGCGCATGCGTGTAACTCCGCCCGCCCCTGACGTTCTTTCTAGTCTATTCCCTGCCCCTTTTCGTTCGGCGCAGTGGGTGAAGAGCACATGGCGGAGTCAGAGCAGGTGCGTGCTAATTATAGCAACGAGGAGGAGGAGGAGGAAAGCCCGGATCCGGACACGTCCCGATCCAGAAGGAGACGATTTAAGGCCACAAATATGTCCTTTGGGGAGATGTTGGAGATGGTGGACATCATGAAGAAGGCCGACTATGACGGGAAGTATGGGCCTTACCCCAACCCCAATATCAGAAAGGCCAAGATCATGGTGAAAGTGATCAAAAGTCTGCACAGGAATTTCGGGGTACGACGATCGAAAGATCAGCTCAGGAAGCGGTGGTCGGACCTAAAATTAAGAGAGCCCGAGCAGTACCGAAAGATCCGGAGAGTGCTGCAAAAAAGTAAGTAGTTGTGCTGTGTTGCTATACTTTTTGTCTTTATTACGTTCGTGCTGCTCCATATGCTATTCTTAATTGTACAGTTTCAAATGTCAATTTTAATGTTCATGGGCCCATTATTCGTTCGTATCAAACTTTTTTTTTTCGCCCTCTAAAACACCATTGTTTAGGCCATATGCATTTTCCTACATTTTTTAGGGCCTACTTGGATGCAAAATATTTGGTTGTGTAGATGAGTTTGTTACTAGAATGAAATGCAAACTAGATTCTGTGTAAGGAGAGGACACTCAGCAGCTGTGTGTGGGACACAAGAACACCATTTTTATTAGGGGGGGCACACAGGTGCTCCAGTGTATACTATAGGGGTGTCTCCATCTGTGAAGCTTGTACTAAACAGGTAAAGTATTGCAGGTTGACAAAGGACAATAAAAAAGCGACATCTTTGAACTCTGCTAAAATTGACAATTGTACCCCACTTCCAAGCAATGTTTCCTATTTATAGCTCTGCCATCAAATCACTGTGTGCTAATTATACCCTTTTTGTTTTACATAGGGGAGAAAAGACTCGGAGGACACCCCTCATCCGAGGAGACCAGAGAGCCCCCACCTGTGGAAGAAGGTGAAATACCCCCAACCCAAGTGGAACAGGAGGAGGAAGAAGATGTGGTTGAAATAGGCACCACAACAGGTGAGTGTCTGCGACCACAGACTCAGGTAAGAGATGGATGCTGGCAGATTTTTGATACCTGTTTTTGTTTGTTTTCTCTCTTTTTAGGTGATCGTGTTGTTAGGGATCGAGATCCGTTCACATCAGAAAGTGCCCAGATGCTGATCGGGGAGATCATGGGGTGTAATTTAGAACTGGAGAACCTCGAGTCAAAAATCAATGATGTGATTAAAAAAAATAATAACATCATTGATGTTTTGGGGCGAATTTAATACCCCACAAAATCACTTTGGTTTGGTACAATGTTTAAAATATTTTTGAAATGTTTCGAAAAGCCAAATTTGGAGGATGCACACAGTGTGCCAACATGTGCTATCTGCCATCACGGGAGATCAATGGACGCGTTTTGGGGGTGCAACCCCTTCCTCAATAATAAAGTAGCGGTGAGGAAGGGCTTGATCCCCCGTGATGGCAGGTCGCACATGTTGACATTCGTAAATTGGTGTGCATCTTCCAAATTTGGCTTTTCAAGCGGTGATTTGACCCCATCTGAACGCAATATCAAACACAGTTCCTAAATACTCATGTCTGATATTGCCTTCAGGTTTTACCATATGTGAACTTTGTAAGTTCAAGTTTTTTGTCTTTCTTGTTGGTTTTACACAGGCCTGTTTTATCATAAATGGACATTTCTATTTTTGATAATGCCACCCCAAAAACTGTTATACAACAAACATGTTGGTTTGTTCTAAAAACCGTTTCTAAATGCACATGTGATTGTGCAGGTATTAAAAAGTTTGTTAATCAAGAATGTGTGGATTATTGTCTCAACGCGACAACATTTTGTGGTGATGTAATTGCTGTTTTCGTAAAAAATGGTGGTTATTTCCTAAGGGCAAATCCTCTTTGCACTACAAGAGCATTTTCATTGCAGTTTCAAGAGCACTTGTAGTATAAAAAGTGTATACGCCTTTAGTAAATAACAGCCAACAGTGCTTTGTATAAGGTTACACAATCACACCATTTTCAGGACTCCGCACATTGCTGTCAGGGTCAGCTAAAACAAACACAAGCAGTAAATGTCCACAAAGAATTTCTTTTTTTTTTTAATTGGAAAAAGGCTTCACAAATTTGAAGGCATATTGATGGCCCCCCCTACCCGCAAAGAACTCCAGGTATCGTAACCGGACATCACGGGCACTCAGGGAGGGCAAGCCAGGACGGCCGCTTTCAAGCGCCGTCAGTGTTTCAGGTATCACTCCGGCCTCAGGCCCAACTGAGCCAGCATAGTTGGCCGAATGTTTCCTTAAAAAGTTATGGAGAATACAGCACGCCAGTATAATATGGTTCAGTTTATACTCCGCCATATGGATAGGTGTCAGAAATAGGCAGAACCGGCTGGCCAGGATTCCAAATGTGTTCTCCACCGCTCTTCGTGCTCTGGCCAGCCGGTAATTAAAAACCCTCTGTTCCGGGGTGAGGGTCCTCATCGGGAATGGCCGCATCAGGTGGTCCCCCAGCGCAAACGCTTCATCAGCAACGAACAAGAATGGGAGTCCTTCCACATTGTCCTCTGGAGCTGGCAAGTCCAAGCTGCCATTCTGGAGATGCCTGTAGAACTCCGTCTGGGCGATGACTCCACCATCGGACATCCGGCCATTCCTCCCCACGTCCACATACAAGAAGTCGTAATTCGCCGACACCACCGCCAACATCACAATACTATTGAACCCCTTATAGTTGAAATAGTACGACCCTGAGTTGGGTGGTGGGATGATGTGGATATGTTTCCCATCAATTTCCCCTCCGCAGTTAGGAAAGTCCCACCGCTGGGCAAAGTGGGAGGCCACAGTCTGCCATTCCTGTGGCGTGGAAGGAAACTGTTGAGGAAAACAAAAATAAATTAATATTTTTGCACAGAAACATGGCAAGCAGATTAGGCACAAACATTCTGGGGCAACCTCCAGATAGCATTTATTAAGGGGAATTTAACAACACCAAAGTATAAGGTACACCTATCATATTCCCCCTCCCCTCCCCCCTCTCATGGGCCATTTCGAACATTATGGGGGTGTGGAAATCTTGGACAGGTAACCCTCTTCACTTCATTGAGAGATGAATGCCTAAATACAGGGTATTACTTGGAACAGCCCCTCAGTTACACTATTGGCAGCCCACTGGACAGGTAAGAAGTGTCCGAATACAAAGATATAAATACACATTGTACACATTTGAGCACATTTGAACATTCTGCTATTACCTGACTCAAGATAATAATAGTATCTTAAAAATTCAAACAGTACCATTGGAAAGTATACAGGCAGGCCCTTGCACTACATGCTTTGGGGAATTCATCCATAAATCAGAGCACAAAAGAGATGGGTATAGTGTGTATGGGTTTGGCAAAGTCAGCAGATAGATGATTGAGGATAGATAGAGAATTGGGATCAGCTGACTTAGCAGTTGGGGGAGGGAGGGTTACTAAAAATGATTTGGGGACACCACAAAAAATAAGCCTCTGCCACTCTGCCAGAATTTAAATCTAAAATAACATTTCTAAACATTTTAGGGGGTGTTTGGGGTACAGCACTACTATGGAGCTGATAAAATACATTGTTAAGTGACTACATGAGGTGAATATAGGGCCCGTACAGCATGCTGGGGAGGTAAGTGAAGGACAATCTGTATGAAGGACCTAAAAAATTAATTACATAAAAATCCAGCATGCATGAGGACAAAGGGGACATTCACAGCATATTCCAATCATGGTATTTAGGGAACGAGGAAAGAAATACAATATATTAGCAAACATTAAATACAATAAAATGTGATATTAAAGGATAAAAATCTTACCTTCATATACTCCTTCTGCAGGACCTGTATGATGGCAGAACAGGTCTCTGGGATGATGATACCCAGAGCCTGGGGGGAGATGCCTGTCGAGAACTTCAAGTCCTGCAGACTTCTCCCTGTCGCCAAATACCGCAGGGTAGCGACCAACCTCTGCTCCGGAGTGATGGCTTGCCTCATGCAGGTATCCTGCCTGCTAATATAAGCGGTCAGCGAAGCCAACAGACGGTGAAACACGGGGTCCGTCATCCTGAGAAAGTTCCTGAAATCATCAGGATTATTCTCACGGATCTCACGGAGCAAAGGCATATGAGAGAACTGGTCACGCTGAAGCAACCAATTCTTGGTCCATGAACTCCTCCCCACCCTGTTCATGGACTGGACTTGTGTCAAGGTCAGGACCCCAACACCAAGCCCCCGCACAGCACGAACTCTACGAGGAGTACACATACGCAACATGGCTAGAAAACGGTCGGCTGCTCAGAACGAAGTAACAGAACGCACTGAAGAACAGCAAGGCCTGTGAAGAGCGACCTGAAAAACAGTAACGAACGAACAAGAATACAATGACTTAGTCACGCGGAACTTGCTTGCACGCACTGAAGAGCAGATACAAACCCACAAGCACAAACTGAACGGCAGAAAACGATCTGAAAACCACGAGTCTGAAAAAGCGCGAATAGTCTCTCACCAAACTTTTACTAACACGAGATTAGCAAAAGGAGCCCAAAGGGTGCCGCACTTGGCTCTGAACTGGCCTTTTCTAGTCTTGTCGTATGTGCTTGACGTCACCGCGTTCTTGGCGATCGGAAATTCCGACAACTTTGTGCGACCGTGTGTACGCAAAACAAGTTTGAGCCAACATCCGTCAGAAAAAAACCTAGGATTTTGTTGTCGGAATGTCCGAACAAAGTCCGACCGTGTGTACGGGGCATTATAGCGGTAGTAAATCCTGCTTGGTCACTTGTACCTACAGGTATGCTTAAAATAAAGCTTACTTGTAGCTACAATGAATATCTCCTAAAAGTGAACAATTTAGGAAATATTCACAAGTTCTGCAGCCGGTGACATCACCGATGCATGCACACTGCTCTCTGAATTGAGGGCACACTAAAATCAGGAACACGGTGCCATGATTGTGACTCTTGTGCGCATACGCAGGAAAGACATCATTGTGGCTCGACCATTAAAACAGCCGGAACCGTGACCCCGGAAGGAAGATCGGGTGAAGATGGAAGTCCTGACAGCAGTGAAAGTGCGCCATAAGAGGGATCCGTTTTACAGGTAAGTCTGTCATTTCCTGCGGCGCATGAACACTGTAGCTGCTGCACTGGCTCTAGTAACACTGGCACTGGTGTGGCTAGCCATCAGGAACATTGCCGACGACTGCACTGGTTTGGTGGAGATTTGAAACACTGTTGCTGGATCACACTGGTCTGTGACACTGGGATTAGAGTGGCTAGCAAGCAGGAACATTGTTGCTGGTTTACACTGTTCTGGTGACACTGGTGCTGGTGTGCCAGGAACACTGTTGCTACTGACCTCCAAACTCTGCAATATTTTCTACTAACTTCTAAACTTTGCATTACATACTACTGACCTCTTAACTCTGCTTCGTTACTTAATCCTGACCAATGAACTCTGCACTAAATAATTCTGCCCTCTGAAACCATGCTGTGCTACTTACTTTTGACCCCTGTACTATGCGTTACATACTTCTGACCTCTTAAATCTGTTACCTAATCCTGACTCCTCAACTATGCATTACATACTAGTGACCTCCCCTCGTGTTACTTAATCCTGACCCCTGCACTCTGCATTACAGTATCCTGACTTCTAAATTCTGCGTTATTTACTCATAGCCTCTAAACTCTGCATTACATACTACTGACCTCTGAACTCTGTTACTTACTGCTGACCCCTGAATTCTCTGTTACACACTACTAACCTCTGAAATATGTTACATACTCCAGACTTCTGAACACCGTTAATTACTACAGAACTCTGAACTCTCCGGTGTTATTACTCCTGACCCCTACACTCTGTGGTACATACTACTGACTTCTGAACTCTACCACATTACCTATTTCTGACCTTTGAAGTCTGCCTTTTGAACTCCTGACCCATACACTGTGAAAAAAAACTTTACTTCTGGCTACCTTCAAGGAGTCTTTGCTTCGCATGCATATCTTGGTGTCTTATTTAAAATCTGTTTATTTTGTCTTTATAGCTTGTTCCAAAAGTGTGACCAAATATTTAAAGGGGTTTTAAAAATGGGTGCCTGATTTTGACGATGTGGCTACAAAGGGGGCATGGTTTTGTAGACGTGTATAAAAGTGAGTGTGGTGAATAGGGTTTATTTCAGATTTCATTTTGAAAATCTGATAACGTTAGTATAAATGGCCTATACACTTACAAATAAATTACAATAAAATACTCAAGAACACAGGCCAGCACTTCTGAATGTGTTTAAAAGTGTTTGTGTGTTCACAATAATGATGAGAGTTCTCAGCTGTTATATACAGTCAGGTCCATAAATATTGGGACATCAACACAATTCTAATCTTTTTGGCTCTATACACCACCACAATGGATTTGAAATGAAACGAACAAGATGTGCTTTAACTGCAGACTTTCAACTTTAATTTGAGGGTATTTTCATCCAAATCAGGTGAACGGTGTAGGAATTACAACAGTTTGTATATGTGCCTCCCACTTTTTAAGCGGCCAAAGTAATAGGACAGATTAACAATCATCCATCAAACTTTCACTTTTTAATACTTGGTTGCAAATCCTTTGCAGTCAATTACAGCCTGAAGTCTGGAATGCATAGACATCACCAGATGCTGGGTTTCATCCCTGGTGATGCTCTGCCAGGCCTCGACTGTAACTGTCTTCAGTTCCTGCTTGTTCTTGGGGCATTTTCCCTTCAGTTTTGTCTTCAGCAAGTGAAATGCATGCTCAATCGGATTCAGGTCAGGTGACTGACTTGGCCATTGCATAACATTCCACTTCTTTCCCTTAAAAAAAACACTTTGGTTGCTTTTCGCAGTATGCTTCGGGTCATTGTCCATCTGCACTTTGAAGCGCCGTCCAATGAGTTCTGAAGCATTTTGCTGAATATGAGCAGATAATATTGCCTGAAAAACTTCAGAATTCATCCTGCTGCTTTTGTCAGCAGTCACATCATCAATAAATACAAGAGAACCAGTTCCATTGGCAGCCATACATGCCCACGCCATGACACTACCACCACCATGCTTCACTGATGAGGTGGTATGCTTTGGATCATGAGAAGTTCCTTTCCTTCTCCATACTTTTCTCATCACTCTGGTACAAGTTGATCTTGGTCTCATCTGTCCATAGGATGTTGTTCCAGAACTGTGAAGGCTTTTTTAGATGTTGTTTGGCAAACTCTAATCTGGCCTTCCTATTTTTGAGGCTCACCAATGGTTTACATCTTGTGATGAACCCTCTGTATTCACTCTGGTGAAGTCTTCTCTTGATTGTTGACTTTGACACACATACACCTACCACCTGGAGAGTGTTTTTGATCTGGCCAACTGTTGTGAAGGGTGTTTTCTTCACCAGGGAAAGAATTCTTCGGTCATCCACCACAGTTGTTTTCTGAGGTCTTCCGGGTCTTTTGGTGTTGCCGAGCTCACCGGTGCGTTCTTTCTTTTTAAAGATGTTCCAAACAGTTGATTTGGCCACGCCTAATGTTTTTGCTATCTCTCTGATGGGTTTGTTTTGTTTTTTCAGCCTAATGATGGCTTGCTTCACTGATAGTGACAGCTCTTTGGATCTCATATTGAGAGTTGACAGCAACAGATTCCAAATGCAAATAGCACACTTGAAATGAACTTTGGACCTTTTATCAGCTCCTTATAAATGGGATAATGAGGGAATAACACACACCTGGCCATGGAACAGCTGAGCAGCCAATTGTCCCATTATTTTTGGTCCCTTAAAAAGTGGGAGGCACATATACAAACTGTTGTAATTCCTACACCGTTCACCCGATTTGGATGTAAATACCCTCAAATTAAAGCTGAAAGTCTGCAGTTAACATCTTGTTTGTTTCATTTCAAATCCATTGTGGTGGTGTATAGAGCCAAAAAGATTATAATTGTGTTGATGTCCCAATATTTATGGACCTGACTGTAATTTACCATTGTGATATTTATACATTGGGATCTCCATAAAGCTGAAGTTTAGCTAAAAAAAAACCCTTACAGCTTTAGTCATATAACCAAACTGTAATTAAGGATGTCTCACATTGTTCAGGCAGCTGGATCCTGCAGAAATCTTTAGTGCAAGGATGCCTGTCCTCTTCCTGTCTCTGAACTTCTCATTCTGCAATGCTAAACCACATCAGGTCTTAAGGCAGAAGAGCAGTACAGATTCTCAGATGGGAACATACCTCCTTCCTTTCTCCTCCATTGAAAAAGTTATTTCATTGATTACACAGCTTGTAACACGATCTGTGAAAGTGGGAGAGAATCTTGTGACTGATCAGGCTCTCCACGATTCACAGATTGTGTTACAAGCAGTATAAATGAAATTAAATAACTTTTCTTAATGGAGGAGGTAGAAGGGGGGGCGTGTCCCCATCAGACTATCTGTACTGCTTTTCTGCCTGGTGACCCAAAGCAGTTTACCATTGCATCTTCCATTACATATAAGTGATATGACGAAAGCTGTAGGGATTTTTTTTTTTTTTGCTAAACTTCAGCTTTAATCTAGGAAAGATTTTGCCATAACACCTGTGCCTCCATTTTGGAAAACAAAAATAAAAGCATCTGTCTGCTCTGGGCAGTGCTGTGCTAACCATGCTTGATCACTGTGTGAACTGGCTAGTGGTAAGGTTTTCTTTCTAACTTGCTTCTATTTTCATCTGTTGATCCAGCCAGTAAGTAACACACTCCCCAACAGAATGCATCAGTTACAGAAATGAGACAAACTACGTATTTAACACTATCAGGGGTGCTTACAATGATCAGCTTATATTATATATATATATATACACACATATATATATATATATATATATATATATATATATATATATATATATATATATATATATATATATATATATATATATATATATATATAAAACCTTAATCCCAAAAGGAAAAAAAAAGTTTGCTGTAACTGCTTTTAAAATATTAGCTGGAGTTTGGCTTCAATTTGTTAGTGTATTTAAATCTGCTAGTACAACAAAACAGAGGGGGGGGGGAGAGTCTAAGAAAAGAAAACTGATGCGGCCACATCGAATGACTGGTAAGCTGCAATATATTACATTTTTGGTTTTGGGTTTAACCACTTCAGCCCCCAGATTTTACAATTTGGCACTGCGTCACTTTAACTGACAATTGCACGGTCATGCAAATGCTGTACCCAAACCAAATTTGTGTCCTTTTTTTCCCACAAATAGAGCTTTTCTTTGGTGGTATTTAATCACCTCTGTGGTTTTTATTTTTTGCGCTATAAACAAAAAAAGAGCGACAATTTTGAAAAAAAAACTATATTTTTAACTTTTTGCTATAATAAATATCCCCCAAATTTTTAATAAAAAACTAATTTCTTTATCAGTTTAGGCCAATATGTATTCTTCTACATATTTTTGGTAAAAAAAAAAAACCTCTATAAGCGTATATTGACTGGTTTGTGCAAAAGTTATAGCGTCTACAAACTGGGAAAGATTTATGGCATTTTTATTTTTTTTTACTAGTAATGGCGGTGATCTGTGATTTTTAGCAGTATTGCGAAGTACAGAACAGACACTTTTGACACATTTTTGGGACCACTGACAATTATACAGCGATCAGAGCTAAAAAATGCTCTAATTACTGTGTAAATGTCACTGGCAGGGATGGAGTTAACACTAAGGGGCGATCAAAGGGTTAAGTGTGTGTTCCCTCAGTGTGTTCTAACTGTATGGGGATAGGACTGAGTAAGCAGCGATTGCGACCGCCGGACACAGACATAGAGTCCCTGGCTGTGCAGAGGGCACGCGCCCTCTAGTGGCTGAAAAGGGGAACGACGTACCCGTACGTAGTATATCTGCGTGAGAACCGGAACCGGGAACCGCTTAATATGTTTACTTTCCAAATAAAGCAGATTAACAAGAATTTTCCCATGCAGGAGATTAATCCAACCCTACACACAAGGCAAAAAATAAATTGCAACCTGCAGATTTCTCAGTCTTTTCTGCTCACTCCATACGGACCCTCTCTCTCCATTCCCAGTACACACTGCTGGATTGTCTCTCTCCGTCATATAAACTCCCTTGTCTGTTCAGGCACAAAATGGCCTGGACAGATTCATTCACTGTGCCTCTTTCTCCAAAGATATTCGACAAAGTTGCAGCTCCAATCCATTGAGGCACAGACTAGCCTAAGGACATTCAGGGGGACATTTATCAAGCAAATTAGTGATGCAATTAGTCGCAAATCTGAATGCTTCTCACTTAGCTACGTATATGTGAGTGTACATTTGTATTTTCAAACCCTGAATCTAGAATTCTGGGCCACCGAGACAGATTTAATACAGTAGATGAGAGAGATTTTTACTCCAAATAAGTACACAATTAGGAATTAGTTCGAGCCAGGTTCTATTGTTGCAATACTACTTTAGAACAGAAAAGGGAGGAATTTTGAATGAAGCTGAACTCTTATAGGAAATATGTCTCAAAGGCACATACAGTTAGGTCAATATATATTTGGACACAGGCACAATTTTCACACTTTTGCCTCTGTATGCCACCAGAATAAAATTAAAATAAAAAATCCAAATGAATTTGAAGTGCAGACTTTCAGCTTTAATTCAAGGGGTTGAACATAAAACATCAAGTACTAATTTTAGGAACTGCAGCCATTTTTATACACAATCCCCCAATTTTCAGGGGCTCAAATGTAATTGGATAAATTAATATAATCATAAATAAAATGTTCATTTTTAATATTTTGTTGAGAATTCTTTACTGGCAATGACTGCCTGAAGTCTGGAACCCATGGACATTACCAGAGACTGGGTTTCCTCCTTTCTGGTGCTTTGCCAGGCTCTAACTGCAGCTGTCTTCAGTTGTTCTTTGTTTGTGGCTCTTTCTGCCTTTAGTTTTACCTTCAGCAAGTGAAATGCATGCTCAATTGTGTTGAGATCAGGTGATTGACTCAGCCTTTGCAGAATATTCCACTTCTTTTTCTTCAAATGCTCCTGGGTTGCTTTTACAGTGTGCTTTGGATCATTGTCCATCTGTGAAGCACCATCCAGTCAACTTTGCTGCATTTGGCTGAATCTGGGCTGACAGTATATCTCTAAACACTGCAGAATTCATCCGGCTGCTTCTTCTGTCACATCATCAATAAACACCAATGACCCAGTGCCACCGGAAGCCATACATGCCCATGCAATCACACTGCCTCCTCCACCATGTTTTACAGTATGCTTTGAATTGTGAGCTGTTCCAATCCTTTTTTCTTCCCATCATTCTGGTACAGATTAATCTTAGTTTCATCTGTCCAAAGAATGCTTTTCCTGAACTCGTCTGGCTTTTTTAGATGTTTTTTGGCAAAGTGTAATCTGGCTTTTCTATTCTTCAGGCTTATGAATGGTTTGCACCTTGTGGTGAACCCTCTGTATTTGCTCTCATTGAGTCTTCTCTTGATTTTAGACTTTGACAATGATACACCCACCTCCTGGAGAGTGTCCTTCACTTGATGTCTATAGGGGGGAAAAAAACGTGATTTGTTCCCTACCCGCGCAGTAGGAAAGTGAATAAATAAAATTATGATATAAATTATAAAATACAGCTGCCCGTTCTTAAGTTATGAAAGCCAATAAAGTGAAATATGTGTGTGTTGAACTGTGCTTACTATAGATAAAACCTAGATGAAATTACTGAACAGTGCAAATCAAGTGTATGCAACCACCGGGTTCACTCCAATGGGGAATACTCAATGCATTGATTATACAAGTGCATGAAACTGTATTCAAACGTGTATCATAAACTCAGTACATCACAAATCATTAGTGTCCAAAGTGATAAAACAAACAAATTTAGGTCCAAAAACTTTCATCCAAAACTTCCAGTAATCCAATGTTTAGGTGACTGTAGAAATCCTCCACCACACCAAGCAAACAACCTACTCACCAGATGGAGATGATCCCTACTACAGAGATCATAAGAGCCTTTGGAATATTGAAATGGATCTGGAAGTCCACCTCAGCAGGTCTGACGGTGTCTCCAACCAAACATTCAAATAGGGATGATTACCCGTATCCAGGTTTGAACATAGAAATAAGGAACAATCTCCCATAGTGAAGTATTTTGTGAAAAAAGGGAATTTATTCAATAAAAATGGCTCCAAAAGCTGTAAAACATGCAGTAAGGTTTAAAAACATGTAAATGGACGCAGGGACGCAGTTTGCGCTCTACCTGCGTTCCACTATGGGTGGGACAGTCACTCCTGGAGAGTGTCCTTCACTTGTCTGGATATTGTGAATGGGTTTTTCTTTACCATAGAGAGGATCCTGCAATCATCCACCACTATTGTCTTCTGTGGACGTCAATGCCTTTTTATAAAAAATATATTGTTGAGCTCACCAGTGCTGTCTTCTTTCCTCAAATGTACCAAACTGCTTAATTGATGAAGAAATAATGAAGGAGTAGCCCACACCTGGCCATGAAACAGCTCTTGATTTAATTGTCCAATTACTTTTGGTCCCTTGAAAAAGGGGGATGGCTATTCTTAAGAGCTATAAATCCTAAGCCCTTCCTCCGATTTGGAATTGCATAACCTCAAATTAAACCTGAGAGAGTGTGCCCTTTAAGCTTATATCCATTATATAACTATAGCTTGAATACGTTTAGGTAAACACTTAAAGAAAACTAAAATTGTGCCTGTGTCCAAATATATATGGACCTAAAATGTTATCTGATCTCATATATCCTTTTTAATCCAACGAACCTTCTCCTAGATACATAAGAGCAAATAAGAGGCGCTCATATCCCTAGTGCTAGAAATCACATATGCTGTGATTCCCTCAAAAAAATGACAACATCTAAGTGTGCAAATTAATGCATAAACTTAATGGTGTTTAACAACTCTAATCAAACCATGCAAAAATACAACTAATGTGCACGTGAAAAAAGCTGTGACAACAGAATAATAAATAAATGGCTAAAAATCCCCAATTAGTGTGATTCACAAAATAAGTATTAATAAGTGCAAAACAAATTATAATTATATTACAAAAAACATTATTATTTTAAAGCATGAAAAATCAGTCCTTGAAAATCTTGTGACAAAAAATATATAACGTGATTTAATTTGTGACAAAAGAGTGTATGAAAATCGCACAAATCTTCTAAGGTGCAGTGATCTTGATAATGCTGAACTCCACGTGTCTTTCACCTCACCAACGTGAAATGTGAATCCACTCCCAAAGGAATCTCACTCACCAAATAATTTTGCCAGCACTCTCATGCATGGCAAAAAACGCTTAGTAACCACACTCCAGAGAAATCCAACACGCAGTATTCCACAGTATATAGAATCATTCCACATGTAAAAGAATTGAAGAACTCACATAGCGTAAACCAGCACGGCAACTTTATTTAAAACCACTACAATCTTCAATGGAAACACTCACATTTTAAAAGATAAAAACCAGCAGTAAAACCAATGTGATTCACAGCAACTTCAATTTTTTGTGGATACACTCAGAACAACAGGTGGTCACGGCGGACCCGAGGTGTGTTGATGCAAGGACTCACGGTCTCTCTCATCCCCCTCCGTAGCGCACCGTGCAATAACAGACTCTCCTTCGTATAGTGCGTCTCTCAGCGTTGCTCGTCACAACTCATAGCCACGCCCCTGACATGTTTCGTCATAGATCAGACTTATTCATGGGATTGGCTAACTAGGCTGTCCCTCATCCCTTATATCTCCTCCTCCCTGACCTCCCATAGGTTGGTGAGTCCGCATGCGCACAACTCGTGTCCCCGCTCCAATAATAGACCAGAGACTACGGCGCGCCGCTGTACAGGGATGCGGTTTGCCTTTACTTCACTGTGGACTGATATTTACTGTGGACTGATTACAACAAATACCTTAGATGGATCGCTTAGCCTTAATCAATCCTGCATAACAGTGTAAGCGATCACAGCATTACTACCATGGTCACGTCTAAAGCATACCTCATTTACACGTTCTGTATACCAGTGTAAGTGATCATAGCATTACTGCTATGGTCACGTCTGAAGCATACCTAATTTACATATTCTGCACACCAATGCAAGTGACCATAGCATACACTGCCACGGCCACATCCAAAGTATACCTAATTTTATATTTATCCAACGATATCTCATCACAAATATAATGGTCTATAATTTGCTAAATCAAAAGTTTCCACTCCGATCGCTGAAATAGCCCATCACTGGATGAACCTATACCTACAAAAAATTACATGTTGGATAAAATTCCAATAAAGTGCGAGTGTGCTAAAACTAAATAAAAAATCATTAAAAAATCATTAAATAATCCTACAAATGTCCCCTCATCCCCAGTAGACCTAAAATTTACCAACATGGTGAGAATCTAATTAATTAAATACATTATAGTAAAACTCCATATCATATAATACATGGATTATATTCCATTAAAAAATATATATCCCATATCAACCCCCCTGCCCCATAATCCAGGGTCTCTATACAAGAAAAAACAACCAGATAATCACAACAGGGTCACATACCTCTGAACCTACTGCTAAAGTGTTCACCCAAGCCACAGCTCATCAAATTTAACCACCTTCAATTAAAAATTATTTATAAAGCAGTTTAAATCTAGTTCTATATTTAACCCCCTAGGGGTTAAACTTTTCAATAAAAAGATCCAGCGAGTTTCCCTCTGCGATAGATCCCTGACCCTGTTGGAACCTCTCCAAGACGGATGGACCACATCGATTCCACAAAATTGTAAAAGCGAGGGGTCCTTTTGGTGCTTTTCTTTGAAATGCAAGGAGACACTATGATACTTGTAACCGTTCTTAATATTGGTTAAATGCTCCGAGATTCTGATCCTTAGCAATCTTTTTGTTCTGCCCACATAAAGTAGGCCACAAGGACACCACATCAAGTATACAACAAAAGAGGAGTTGCAAGTGCTGAATTCCTTAATTTCAAAGGATTCACCTTCCCTATTCGTTACACTTGTCACTCCTCTGTGGCTCACTTTTACGGTCCTGCAGCATATGCATCTTCTGCAACAGTAAAAGCCCTTAAGGTCGAGTCTCAGATTATTATGCCCAGGTGGATCCAAGATTTTTCTCACTACATGATCGCCAAAGCTTGGAGCCCTCCTGTAAATGAATCTCGGTTGATTCGGTAGGATCTGCCCCAAGTGTCTATCTTTGCGTAAGATGTGCCAATGCTTTTTGAATATCCACTCAATGTCTTTATATTGACAATGATACCCTGATGTGAACCCCAACTGATGTTGGCCGTCAATCATCTGGGGAACATTCCTTTTCTCAAAGCATTTCTCCCTCGGGGTTTGTGCCACCTCCTGAATAACCTTATTCAATACATCAGTGTCGTATCCTTTCTGTATAAATTTCTTTTTGAGGATACCTGCCTGTTCATAAAAATCATCTAACAATGTGCAATTGCGTCGAACTCGTACCATCTGTCCCCTTGGAATATTTTTTATCCATCCGGGATGGTGGCCGCTTCTTATAGACAAATAGCTGTTGCGATCTGTCGGTTTAAAAAACACTTTAGTCCTTAATGTGTCCACATATCTTTCGATCGTCACATCTAGGAAGTTAACCCTATCACTGCTAATCTGATATTCCAATCTAATATTGTTAGTATTATTGTTAAGTTCCTGTAAGAACTCAACTACCGAATTCTCAGTGCCTTCCCAGATGAACAGGAGGTCATCAATAAATCTCCGATAAAATAAAAGCTGGGGTCTTCTAACATTAAAAACCTTCCTGTCTTCCCACTCCGCCATGAACAGGTTGGCGAGGCTGGGAGCAAATTTCGCTCCCATTGCCACGCCAACCTGCTGGGAATAGAAATCACCATTGCACCAAAAATAGTTATGGGACATGCAAAAATCCAGTACATGCCCCAAAAAACGCTTTTGTATACCAGGGATGTCATCTCTCCTACTTAATGCCCAGTTTAAGGCTAAGGATGCGTCTTCATGTTGTATAATAGTATACAAAGAAGCTACATCAGCGGTTACCAGGTATACAGGAGATGTAGCATTCAATCTTACATCCTTAAGCAACGTCAGCAAGTCTCCCGTATCTTTCAAATACGCCCTTGTGATCTTCACACTGGGCTGGAGGAATTTATCCAAGTATTCCCCCAGTCTGGCTGTGACAGACCCAATGCCATTGACAATGGGGCGAGGCGGTGGGCATTGTGTGCTCTTATGTATTTTTGGCAGAGTATAGATAACAAGAATTCTACACATACTGGGGATTAGATACCTCTTCTCCTTAAGGTTTAAAGCATCCATTCTAAACCCCCATTCTAGCAAAATCGACAACTGGGTTTTATATGCATCCGTAGGGTCAGATGCCAATTTTTTGTAGGTGAATCCATCTCCGACTAGTTCCAAGAGCTGGTTAAGATAAAATGATTTATCTAACAATACCACTCCTCCCCCTTTGTCGGCGGGTCGTATTATGAGATCCTTCTTCTCCTCCAACGACCGAATCCCTTCTTTGATATAATACGGGTTGACCCCCTTACGTGGGGTGAGTTCCTCGATATCATTGAGCACCAAACTCTTGAACACTTCTATAAAGTGGTTGCTCGGATTCTGGGGGTTAAAAATGGACTTATTTTTGAGTCCTGTATCAATTCTAGTGTCAGGCACTCTCGATTTGATAGTGGATTCCACTGGATGGCTCAGAAAGTACTTTTTAATATTCATGGCCCTGATAAATTTGTGTGTGTCTATGTAGACATCAAATTTATTCATTGCTTTTTTTGGGGCACATTTCAAACCCAAGTTCAAAATGTTGAGCTCTTTGTGATTGAGCTCAACACTACTCAGGTTGAATATCCCTGTGTTCATGTGTCCCTCGGTCGCTTTCTTGGGTTGTTTCGATCGTCCTGCCCTGCATCCCCTTCTTCTCTTCGGGGGGGCATCTGATCGTAATTGTACCCCTGAGTGGGGGTGGATCTTCCTCCCTCTCTTTGGTATGAACCTTTGGGGTTCCTCCTCGGGGTTCCCCTCCCTCTCCCCTGCTGCCCTAAAAAAAGGCACATTGTAAGGCACATATCCTAGTTGCTCATCATTTTCCAATGGAGCAAATCTGTTATGTAGTGGGACATCAGTATTGCCAACAATGTCTCGATGATACGGGGGGTATTGTTGCCATTGCCTATAATTTTGCGGGGTCTCATACCCATATGGAACATCTCTCCCATAGCTCCTTGGGGAAGAGTACTCATTCTGGTACCTTACCGGGTATCCCCCTCTTCCTCGCGACATGGGCCTCGGGGATTGGTAATAATTTCGTCCGTAATGGGCATCCATTATGCCTCTCCCTCTGTCATTGGGCTTAGGGCCAGTAGCTCCCTGTGTTCCTTTACCTTTATTCCCTATTTTTTTGTTATTCCCAGGATTAGGTAAGGGATTGCTGGAACTTACTGCTCCACTATTAGAAGCAAATGGGTTACTATTAGAGGCAACCTGATCGCCCATGTTACTCACATCTGTTGTTTGCCATGCATAAATTTTATTGGTTTTAAAATCATTCGAATCCCTATTAAATTTTTTAACTTTCTTCTTCTGCGTTTCTCGATCAACCTTTTCCAGCTTTTTCTTAATATTGACATTAAAATCTTTCATTAGATTGGAATCCTTTATAGGTTCAAGCTTCTCTTGTAAAGTTTTTATTTTTTCATTTATCATATTTAACTTAATCTGTTTCCTTTTTAGGACTAGTGCTTGTAATTCCCTACCTACCTTGTTAAAAAATTCCAGCCATTCAATCATGAACGGCTGGTCATTAAGACCATCCTGGGGTGGGACATCCCACCTCAGACTTCTAAAAATAAGATTCTCTCTACGGTAGTGCTCAAACGTGAACACATCCCACCATGTTTTAAGTTGTTTCTCAAGTAAATTCTCGAGCGTTTTTAGTGCTCCTGAGAAATCCTCATCATTATCAGTCATTTGGTGATCAGTAGAAAACACTGAATCGGGGTTAAGTAGCCTATTATTCAAAAAACTAAATGCATCCATGGCTGCAAGCGGTTAAATGGTAATAACTATAAAAATGGGTAATCAGAATATTAAGCCGCCCTTAATTCAAAACTACCCCCACTGCGCCAGTGAATAGAGCTTACAACAATCAGGAATGAGATCCAGTGAATGGCTCACTCGGTGTGTAATAAAATATATATAACTCCCTAAATAAAAAGTGAAAAAAGAGGAAAAAAGAGCTGCCCCTTTAAAAAACTATCAAACTAAAATGTTATCTGATCTCATATATCCTTTTTAATCCAACAAATCTTTTCCTAGATACATAAGAGCAAATAAGAGGCGCTCATATCCCTAGTGCTAGAAATCACATATGCTGTGATTCCCTCAAAAAAATGACAACATCTAAGTGTGCAAATTAATGCATAAACTTAATGGTGTTTAACAACTCTAATCAAACCATGCAAAAATACAACTAATGTGCACGTGAAAAAAGCTGTGACAACAGAATAATAAATAAATGGCTAAAAATCCCCAATTAGTGTGATTCACAAAATAAGTATTAATAAGTGCAAAACAAATTATAATTATATTACAAAAAACATTATTATTTTAAAGCATGAAAAATCAGTCCTTGAAAATCTTGTGACAAAAAATATATAACGTGATTTAATTTGTGACAAAAGAGTGTATGAAAATCGCACAAATCTTCTAAGGTGCAGTGATCTTGATAATGCTGAACTCCACGTGTCTTTCACCTCACCAACGTGAAATGTGAATCCACTCCCAAAGGAATCTCACTCACCAAATAATTTTGCCAGCACTCTCATGCACGGCAAAAAACGCTTAGTAACCACACTCCAGAGAAATCCAACACGCAGTATTCCACAGTATATAGAATCATTCCACATGTAAAAGAATTGAAGAACTCACATAGCGTAAACCAGCACGGCAACTTTATTTAAAACCACTACAATCTTCAATGGAAACACTCACATTTTAAAAGATAAAAACCAGCAGTAAAACCAATGTGATTCACAGCAACTTCAATTTTTTGTGGATACACTCAGAACAACAGGTGGTCACGGCGGACCCGAGGTGTGTTGATGCAAGGACTCACGGTCTCTCTCATCCCCCTCCGTAGCGCGCCGTGCAATAACAGACTCTCCTTCATATAGTGCGGCTCTCAGCGTTGCTCGTCACAACTCATAGCCATGCCCCCGACATGTTTCGTCATAGATCAGACTTATTCATGGGATTGGCTAACTAGGCTGTCCCTCATCCCTTATATCTCCTCCTCCCTGACCTCCCATGGACCTCCCATATATATATATATATATATATGGACCTAACTGTATTTCTAAAGAAGTGAATCTGACATTCATTGCATGTCAATCTTCCAGGTACATGTATTTAAAGGACGGTGACTGATTCACTTCAGCCTTTTCTTTTTCTAGAACAAACACAACTATCCTCAGTCACCTTTTTCTGTTACAACTCTGCAGACATGCTTGGGTCATACATATTATAGTACATACAATTATCATAGAATATACTTACATTTCCTGAAATATCAGTCTGGGAACTAACATTTCTGTGCAAAGACAAACACGAGCTATTCAAAGAAGTTTCACTGGTCCAGAGGTCCGACTGAGATCCTCTGTTAATGACAAAGCCATTTTTCAACTTGGCAAGACTCTGTAAATAAAAAAATATCCTAGATATAAAATCGTACTTTAAAAGTAGCATCATGCCAGTATGTGTTACTGGCATGGTATTTTTCCATAATTCAATAAATGTTCAATTAATGTTCTAATTAAATTAACCTATTATATCCACAAAAGCATAAAAAAACTATGATTACTGATGAAGTGAATCAATAAGTGCAAAAGATTCACTTTGCTAAAATTTTACAGGATCTAGATGAGAGGTAATTAGGGTCTGAGATAGCTTAAAGCGGAGTTCCACCCAAAAGTAGAACTTCCACTCATTTGTCTCCTCTACCCCTCCGGTGCCACAATTGGCACCTTTCGGGGGAAGGGGGGCAGGATACCTGTCTCACAGGTATCCTGTTCCCACTTCTGGGAGTCTGGGCCGCAGCCTGCGACATCACCGTGGGGCTCCCTCCTCCTCCTCTCCCTGTCGCCGGGCTAGGAGAGAGGAGCGGGGCCTCACGCATGCGCAGTAGGGTTCCCGGCATGAAGCCGTAAGGCTACACTGCCGGGTACCCTTACCCGCAATGGCGGCGGCAGCACCCGACAGCTGATGGAAACATCGGCTGCGGTGCCGACATTGCGGGACTCCAGGACAGGTAAGTGTCCTAGTGTTAATAGCTTTTAATTTTTTTTTTGGGGGGGGGGGGGGGGGGGGGGCGGAACACCGCTTTAAGGACCAGGGTGCAGTTAGTGGTAGAATGTCTTCAAATAAGTTACTTTGTGTTTGGGAAGACTTTGCATTTCTTACCCTGGCTGCATATAAGGCTTTGATTTACCTCCAGCTTAAAGAGTATGAAAACCCATCATTTCATATTCCTCATACGTGCTTGTGATACCATGCACTTGTATGAAAAAGTATCCGGTTCTCTTTGTATTGCTTCCTGTGTGTGAAATCCCTGGTATTCCAACCAGTCCCTCTGTTTTGCTATTAGAAACTGACCACACTAACACACCGTGGTCAGATCTCTAGCTGTGCTGGGAACTCAGCCTGCTCTCCTCTAATGATCAAACTTGTCCTGACACCCCCCACACTATTCACTGGGAATATCAGTGTGCTGCTGTTTCTCCTCCCCCAGCTCTTATGCAGCTGAGAACAGAGTGTATATGATCACATAAAAAAAAAAAAAAAAGAGGAGAAAAAGGGCATTTATATATATTTTTTTATATCAATACGCAAATGTTTTGTCTTTCATTTCTATTTTAAACTGAATGGTAAGGGTTTACTGTACATATACTTTAAGAATGAGGCTTCCTCACATGCAGTCTGCCTGAGTCAGCCATGGTTATCTGTCCCTAACCGCTGTGCTGCCTTTGCGAACAACTGTGAGGAGTCAAGTATAGCTGTGTTGGCTGTCAGCCTGCCATTGCTTTGAATAGGTAGAGCAGCTTCAGCTCTTCGCACACACCTGTCATTCCAGCTGCAGGAATCTGCAGATTCTTGAAGTTGGAATTCGCAGTGTGTGCTAATCGCATGTGTGACTGAAGGCTTAGTCTCACAAACAATGTAGACATGGTGGCAGTAACCCAGAGAGGTACTAAATACAGTGGAAATAAAGCCTGTTAAACCCACTGAACATTCTAGCTACAGTAAGTAGAACAATGTGACATAATGGTGGTAAGTGGCATAATCACAGTAAGGAAAGTGATGATGTTGTTATACAATGTGTGGTGGCATAATTACCTATAATGTTAAGAAACCTCCAAAATCACTTTCCACATGATTAACAGCAATAATGTCATCATTGTAGTAGAGGAAGTCCAGCAGCCCAGGTCCCATCCAGTCTTGTGACAATGGAAGGAGCTGCATGGGCAGTAGTTCTGAAGGGTTGAGGCTGAAACTTTTGCTTAATATTCAGAATTTTAACTGGTCTGAATAGCAGTGAATGAGAGCATAGAACTTATTTCTTTTCTGGTAATGAGATGTACCACATGTCATGGAATTGCTCACAATAGCAGCAGTGAGCTTGTTTTACAGAAATGTATGAGCTTACTGGTTCCTGGCAGAATCAATACATTATCAAAATCCCATTTTAGATGAAAATCACTGGGGAATATACACCCTGCCCTTCTGTTCTGGTCTTGAGACCAATGCCTTTGCCTGAGCCTTGTTGACTTTTTTGCCCTCCTTTTCTTGCCACTCTTCTAGAGACAGGGCTTATACACCAATGATCTGCTGCATACCCCCCCCCCCCCCCCCCCAATAATCTAATTCTGAAAAGGAAATTATAGTGAGAAAATCAAATGGCTGTTCCTCACGGTGCAAGGAGTGTCGCCTAACTTTTGTATTGACTGCTAAGTGAAGATTTTTCTACCAAGTTTACTGGTGGACCATCTGCTTTGCTAATCTTTCCTCAAAAGGTGAAGCATCTATGTTAGTTATTAATAGTTGCCTTTCTTTGCACTATTTTCAGTTCCACAACTTCCTTTTGGTGTACTGGTGTCCAAAACTGAGCTCATATTCAAAATGAGGATTTAATAATGACTTTTCATAGGGCAAAGTTATGCCTCTCTCTCAAGCCTACTGGGAAAATACTTTATAAATGTACCCCTAAGTGGGTACAGAAATATCATTA
Source organism: Aquarana catesbeiana (assembly GCF_042186555.1). NCBI lineage: Eukaryota > Metazoa > Chordata > Amphibia > Anura > Ranidae > Aquarana > Aquarana catesbeiana. The sequence continues at coordinate 406,442,707 of NC_133326.1, read as the reverse complement.
ACAACCACAACTGGACCACTGTTTGAAGGTGATCATGCAGGAAAATAACCACGCCCACGTTCACCTGACTCGCTTGAATGAAAGCATCATATTAACAACAGAGATAAAATAGCCGTGTCATCACTGCCTGTTACCCAAACTTCTAGCTTAGTAAAGAGTAAATAGAAACATGATGTGAGCAAAAACAAAGCCCATGCTAGAATTACAACACTTTTTTAAATTAAATATGTCATTTTGATGCTGTGTTCTGAAATTGTGTTTTCTACAGATTGCAACAAAGCAATTCTCATGCATATGTTACCTGTATTAGCTCCCGTTTCTCTCTTTCTCCTGAACTGATCGCTTTTTTGATAGCTTTCATTTCATTCAGAATAGCTTGAGCTTCATCAAGTTTATAACCAACATGGTTTCCCGACATTTTCAGGTCAATCCTGTATTTTTAAAGAGAAAGCAAGAAACACAAGGTAGTAATAATTATTTTATCCATTCACAATATGTATAATTTAAAATTCAATGTGGATATGTTTTCATTTTATATACCATTCGCAATATGATTTTAGAGATTAAATGAGGATTCCAATATTATCTTGAAACTATATTTAACAGCACAGATTTTCGATTTGCACTTTGTATAAACTGGCTATGGGTTTTTACCTTATTTTGGACATCAGGCGCTCCTCTCCAATCGCCCCAATTCGCATAGCAGAAGAATATGACCGGTTGTGTTAACCATTGACAACACTGAATAAGAATACATAACCATGTGAACTGCCCCTATACAATCACAATGTGTAACCCGCATTGTATCAGTAGCAAGAGATTAAACTATAAACAGTAACAAACCAATAGCACAGAAACAAATCTGTTCAAGCATCTACAGTAAGTAGTTGCTCTTGGTGGAGGGCCCCCACTGAGGTGTGGGGTATACTCCTGACAAGGGTTTTTCCCTTCATAGGAAGGAATTCATTATATGGAGTAAGACCTCTTGGGAATATGTTACAAGCCAACATGAACTGCCTCTCCTGGCCCCTCTGCCACTTTGGAAGTATAAGTCATTTAGGTAGTAAGCGCATGGGTGCATGTTAACCTGAATAACATGCGCTATGGGGAAAACCACAGACATTTGGAACTTCCAGAATGAGGAGTCACTTTCTAAGGACACTGTAAAATAAACAATTCTGCTTTGTGGAGCTAATATTGTGAATAAACTAATTTGTAGGATCAAATGCTTTAGCCTTCTAGTTTAATGAGAACATGAATATCAGTGTTCTAGTTATGTTAGTTGTAATGTGACGCCTGTATATAATGGTGAAAAATGTTCTATTTTTATGTGATTTGAATATATCAAATGGAATGGACACTGGCAGAAACAGACAGACAGGAAGTCCTCCCCTATATAACCCCTCCCATACAGGAAGTACTTCAGTTTTATAGCAATCAACCCCCAAAGAGATGAGGGACCATTCTGTTCCATGATATACTCCAAGAAATGGATTATACAGGCAAGTATAAAAAAATCCAATTTTCTTTATCGTACATCACGGGATACAGAACAGGCTATAATCATGACCATCTGTGATGTCCAAAAGCAATGCACTTGAGGGGAGGGAGAAAGATAAAAATCACTGATCAGTCCTAAGGAACCCAATCTGCCACCCGTAACACGCTGCGACCAAAGCAGTACCTCTGCGGCTCCCACATCCACTTAGTAAAATTTAGTGGGCATATGCACCAAAAACTGCCTCGCAGACCTAAGCCACTAATGCCTGATAGCGGGTAGCCCAAGAGGCTCCAATACTCCTTGCAGAGTGTGCCTGTATCTGAAAAACACAGAAACTTACCCTTCAAGCCCTAAGCTTGAGTAATAGAAATTGTCACTCTAGATGCCACCTGTTCACTTCTAGGATCCACTGGCAGCCAAACAATGACTTGATCAGACTGCCTGATTACTACCAATGACTTTAAATAGGACCTGACAGTGCAAACACCATCCAAAGTAAGAAGAGCTTTTTTTCCTGGTGACTGTGGACTAGGAAAAAGGAGGGCAAGACAATGTCCTGAATCAAATTAAAACTTGAAACCACCTGTGACAAAAAATATGGGTGGGGGCGCAACACCACTTGTCATGGTGAAGGACCATAGAGAACTTCCTACAAAAAGAGCTGCCAATTCCGACACTTTTCTTGAAGAAGTAATCGCAACCAACTTCCGAGTTTATAGGACTAATGGAATCTCACAAATCGGTTCAAAAGGTGGTTTTTATAAGAGAGACAGACCCAAATTCAAATTCCAAAGAATACAGTGGAAACTTAACAGGCAGAACCAACCGGGTCATCCCCTGATCAAAGGTACCGCTCATAGAGTTAAAACAATTGGTCTTCTGGAAGGAAAACTGACAGAGCCTCCATCTGACCTCTAATCAAATTTAAGAACAAATTCATTTGCACCCCTGCCCGAAGGAAAGACAAAAATGCAAACATGTACTTTCAGGGATGCCAATTACTGTTTTTACACCAGGACACATCAGATTTATAAGTCCTGTAATAAAACCTTCTGGATGCAGGTTGCTCAACCTTAAGTGAGGTAGAGATAACTCAGTGTCTTCTCAAATCCTCAGCACCTGAGCCTTACTAGCCAAGCTGTCAATCCCAGCGGCTGAGAAGCAGAGTACAATATTGTCCCTCGAAACAGAAGGCCTAGCTGGGCCAGGACTGTCCAAGGGGCATCTACCACCAAGTTCAAAATGGCTGCGAACCATGTCCTCCTAGACTAGGCCAGTACACCAAAATTACCAGCATTATCTCCTTCCGGATCCTGTTGTTGAACCTGGACAGGAGACCCATGTCTGGATTACCCCAACGTGGACAGTTTGCAGTGAACGTCTTGGGAAAAAGTGACCCTTCCCTTGGAACCAACTACTGGTGATTGAGAAAGATCGCCTGCAAGTTGGGATATGCCCAGCAAAGCCGAAACATGATATTCGGTCAGAATATGACTCACTACCTTTTGGGCAGCCTGACTCCTAGTGCCACTCTACTGATTGATATATGCCACCGTCTCGGCATTGTCAGACTGAACACCTACTGGAAGACCCAACAACCGGTTCATCCAGTGCACACTGAACAGCCCAAAGCTCCAGAACATTGGTGGGCAAAACGCATTTCCTGGGGGACCAAGATCCCTGTACTGCGGCAGATCCCAAAATGGCTCCCCAACTTGAGGGGTTGATAGACATTATCAACCAGACTACTGAAAAGAAATACTTCCACCTCTCCAGGCTCTGAGGATCCATCCGCCAGTCTAATGACCATAACTCACTGGGAGGTAGGGACATAGGAATCCAGACGCTGAACCTCCCTGTTTATATGGACAGGATATGCCTTTGTAATGGCCTAGAGTAAAACTGAGGGTATGGAACGGCTTTGAACACTATCATTCCCAGCAAGCTCATGGAAAAAACGCATCAAAGGGAACCATCACCTATTTTAGCTTCCAGGACCTGATTTCTCAGAGAATAGCCTTTTCTGGAGCTGTGGCCAGCCCACTAACCCTGTGTTTTCCCTCTGGATCCAGATGCCTGTGGGTGCCGAAAAGACTGCCTGGATGACAAGGTATCAGCTTGGGAAGCGCTGGTTACATCCTTTTTTTTTTTTCCAGACTTTGGCAAATGCCAATAGCTGTCACAGTGGGTAGCATAGGAGAGCCAGCAAGAGAAAAAGAAGCTTTCAGAATAGATTCCAGCCTCCTGTTGGCTGGGTCCTAAAAATCTAGACAAGTTAGATGTTGACATCTAGAAGTCAGGAGATCACTGCATACTGCCCTCCACCATATAACATCCATCCTAAGGTTTCTGCGGGAGGCAAACTAAAACAAGAGTGTACCAGACAGGAACTGTACTAGTAACTTCTGTGCCCAGAAGCGATCACTCCAGCAATTCCAGGCCTGTCAATGCCACAGCCAAGTCATCCTTAGTGAAATATGCTGGAGCCAACGTGCTAAGAGTAGGTACAATGCCAGAGAAACACAGCGATTGGATACACCTGATGCTTCCGGTCTATCAGGAGATGAGAGCACGGCAGAGTCCTCTTGGCTTCACAATGGTGCACCTGCGCCCCACCAGGCTGTGTTTCCCCCACTCCTCATTCTGGAATCCCTTAAATATTTTACAGGTAATATTGTAGCAACTTTGCTGCCAATACTCAATTATGCAGCATTGCAGTTATGAAAGTATGCAGGTATGCAAGTACGCAGTTATGCAGGTATGCAAGTACATAGTATGCAAGCACATGGTTATGCAGTTCTGCAAGTATGCAGGTACACAGTTATGCAAGTATGCAGGTTATGCAAGTATGCACATACGCAGTTCTGCAGGAATGCTGGTATACATGTACGCAGTTCAGCAGGTACGCAGTTATGCCATTTATTAGCAGCACCTATCAGCCAATAAACAAGCAAATGCACTAACCCTTGCAGCAATTATTCAGTGACAATGTTCAACTATCATTGAACCGTCCGCATCTGCCTCCTTAAGCATGGCCATGTAACAAGGCTTTAATCCATAACCAAGATGGTTGCTGGCCCATGTGCATGCAGGTACACACAGCTTCCTAAATCAGAGCATACAAGGGCAATGAGTTTGATGAGGCACAACCACAAATGTGAGCACACCTACTAACCCTAGTTGCTAACAAGGAGGAGGGCCCCTGTCAGCCCCAAAATTGTTTAAAAGAGACCCTGCCACTAAAAAAACTTACTAATCCTGCTGCAGAATCCTGTTTAAAAAAAAACAGAGATCCAATCCTCACCCATCACGGCGGGCTTAGTCACTTGGTCCCCCTTTTCTGCTCTGGGGTTTCACTGCCTTAAACCTGTATAGCACCCTGCCAGAAACTTTCTTGGTCAGTGCTGGATACCGTAGGGTTCCGTAACGCAGGGTTCGGCACCAAAAGGCTGCATTACAGTCAATCCCCGCTGAGTCTTCTATCTCTGCTATGGGGTTTGGATACCATCCATTTTGGTGTCCAGTCACCCGAATGGATCTGATAATCCAGTCCTTTGATTCCGATTAGAACCATTTTGAGACCACCAGTATTCTCACAGAGAGCTGAACTTCAGTGCCCATCACCTTCAAAACATTGGCGAAAAAATTTCCTGGATGTTTCTGCCAGTGTCCATTCACCTATAGGTCTATATAGTAACCCAGATAGTCATGATTATAGTCTGCTCTGCATGGTGTATGATAAACAAATAACTTTTTCTGTACTAATGATCTGGACTGGAAGCACTTGACAACTATGCTGATGATGTCAAAGGGATGCCGAGTACAGTTTCTAGAGTTATTACCAGAATTAAAAGGGAAGTTTGAGGTTTAAAAAAAAAACAAAAAAAAAAAAAACAAACAATTATACTCACCTAGGTGGATGCAGCATCGATCCGATGCTGCATCTGTACCCCGCCACTTCTGCAGTGAGAACTGAGCGAACACTGCTGATCGCACGGCCCCCCCCCCCCACTCTGAGCAGAGAGCCGGGACTATCAGTCAGTGGCTGACAGCCTTTTTCCTCCAGCGCTCACTGGAGCACTGGGCTGTGGAGTGGGCTGGAGGGGCTTGCTCAGGCTCTCAGCGGATAGCTGAGAGGCTGAGCCAGCTGTCAGTTCAGGCTTCTGGGTGGATCCCAACAATATGATTGGGATCTTTTCAGAGCCTGAACTGGCTCTGTGACGTCAGCAGGCTTCAGATGCACTCCTGTGATCCATAGGAGAAGTATGGCCAAAAAAGCTTTGGCCGTACTTCTCCTTTAAGTCTGTTATGTACCTTCCTTGTACAGCCAGTGCTTATTCCACAGAACATGTCTGGCATTGAAAATAAAAAAAGACATATAATATTCAATGTTTCTATTTGCCATTAATGCAAAATCTAGTGCCCTGAATGCATGTTTTTTTCTTGTAAGGAAATGGTCGGTGACTCTGACTTGCTATTTTAAACAGGGTTGGCTAAGTAGTTGAATTGCGCTTGTAAAAATATTTAAATTATGTAGTTTTAACTGTCCTTTCATAACCTCTGCAGGCTGCTTGGGTACTTAGCCGCCACCCCTGTTGTTATTATGGAGCACAGCCTCCAGTGTATATGTGAGAATACAAACGTTAATAATATTCCAGTTGTAACACAGAAAACAACTAATGTAGAATTCACTGGCTTCCTGCTCTGCTGACTTATCATCCAATCATGAGCAAGCAAAACAAATATTTTTTTCACATTCACTAAACTTAGTGAAAATTCCCTTGCAAAGCAAGCACCCCATTTGCCTTTAGTAAATCAACTCTTCAAACTTCAAAGTGTGAAGCAAACTTTCAGTATTCTTCATACAACTATATAGTCAGGAATATGTGTATATACACCCTCTGTGCGTTCTTCATATCAAATCTTGGTTGGAGGATGCTGTATTAACTAAAGGGATATTAAAGCGGAGTTCCACACAAAAATGGAACTTCTGCTTTTCGGAACCCTCCCCCCCTCCGGTGTCACATTTTGCACCTTTCAGGGGGGAGGGGGGTGCAGATACCTGTCTAAGACAGGTATTTGCACCCACTTCCGGCATAGACTCCCATGGGAGTCTACGCCTCTTCCCGTCCCCACCGCGCTGTCTCCTGGGAACACACAGCTCCCAGGAGAGAGCGGGGACCACTTGGGACGCGCAGCGCGACTCGCGCATGCGCAGTAGGGAACCGGGAAGTGAAGCTGCAACGCTTCACTTCCTGAATCCCTCACCTAGGATGGCGGCGGCAGCTGCCGAGAACCGAGCGGGTTCTCGGCGTCCCCTGCCGACATCGCTGGACCCTGGGACAGGTAAGTGGCCATGTATTAAAAGTCAGCAGCTGCAGTATTTGTAGCTGCTGGCTTTTAATATTTTTTTTTTTTTGGCGGTGTGGGTGAACCCCCGCTTTAAAGTCTCAAGGTTTTTCACCTTTATGCAGTCTATGCATTAAAGTGGATGTAAACCCAATGTCATCCTTTCTAAACCACTGCCATAGGGGTTATCTATAAGGATATACATGCCTCCTGCATGTATCTTTACCTGTCAAATGTCTTCCCTCTGTCTGTTATTAGACCCGAAAAACTGCATATTCTGTGGGTGGGTCTATTGTCTGGAGCTCGGTGGGTGGAGTCGTGATGTCATTAACTCCCCGCCCACCTCTACACTCCCCTTGTCAACATGCATTTTCTCCTGTGTATATTTCTTAGAGCCCTTTCACACTGGGGCGGGGCGGCGTCGGCGGTAAAACATTGCTATTATTAGCGGTGTTTTACCGTCAGTATGCGGCCGCTAGCGGGGCGGTTTTACCCCCCACTAGCGTCCGAGAAAGGGTTAAATACCACTGCAAAGCGCCTCTGCAGAGGCGCTTTGCCGGCGGTATAGCCGCGCCGTCCCATTGATTTCAATGGGCAGGAGCGGTAAAGGAGCGGTATACACTCCGCTCCTTCACCGCTCCGAAGATGCTGCTGGCAGGACTTTTTTTACCGTCCTGCCAGCGCATCGCTCCAGTGTGAAAGCCCTTGGGGCTTTCACACTGGAATGAAAGTAGCGGCACTTTCGGGTCGGTTTGCAGGCGCTATTATTAACACAATAGCGCCTGCAAACCGCCCCAGTGTGAAAGGGCTCTTACACTGAACTTCTGCTATGATCTCTAACATCCAATGAAAAGACAGGAAAGTAACCACATGACTTCAGCATGCCAAATCATGCTGAGGTGTGAAACAGCCAATCCTTGCAGAGCTTCTGAAGAAAGGCGTGGGGGTGTGAATTAAAAAATACTGCATGTCTTAGGCTAGTGTACAAGATATATAAATCACCTGTCACTCACAGCAAGGGAGAGGATTTGACAAAGTTTTTCTCTGTTTTTCAAGTTTTATCTCACTGAACAAAAAAAGAGGATTGCTCAGAGATGGATTAACTCTTTGTGGCAAGGAAATCTTATACTCTACATTATGACATAAAAAAAAAAAAAAAAAATTTCAGGTTTACATCCACTTTAAAGTGAAAAACCTTCTGTGCTGCAGCAGCCCCCCAGAGCCCCCCTTTTACTTACCTGAACCTGTCCGTTCCAGCGTCAAGGACGAGCCCAACAGCTCCAGCTGCTGTTTTGGGTCCTCATTGAATAGATTGATAGCGGCAGGAGCGATTGGCTCCCGCTGCTGTCAATCAAATCCAGTGACATGGGTGCCGGGCCGAGTCCTGCTGTCTGCGTCAATGGACGCAGCAGCACTCAGGAGCGGGCCCACGCGAGTGCCCCCATTGAATGCGCCTCTCCATAGGGGGGGCACTCGATGAGGGAGAGGAGCCAGGAGCGCCGCCCGGGCACCCCAGAAGAGGAGGATCGGGGCCACTCTGTGCAAAACCCTTGCACATAGGAGGCAAGTTTGACATGTTTGTTATATATAAAAAAAAAAAAAAAAACACACAAACCTTTACAAATCGCTTAGCTTCAGTTTTTTGCTCTACAGATACACAAGTGGCCTGTCACTACACTACTGCCCTTAAATAGAATCTGAGAGGGCATTTCCAATAATGCCAAGCCAGGACCATGACATCATTAATCACTGCACAAAGTGGCAGAACTAAAAAAAACTCTGCTGGTAGGTGAGAAGAGCCACTTAAATAGGAAAAAGGAAAACACTGAAGTTTCTTTCACATCACTACACAGTGAGATCCATATGGATTATTACTAAGGCCAGAACAAAACCAGCTAGTTATCGATTAAAGAAAAATTGTAGAGATCTATTGGTTTCAGGTTTTGTGACACACCAGTATATACACAGCATGGCATACCTTGCTGACACATCTAGAAAACTGAACAACACTATTTACTGCTAATGATAAAATTGTAAAATAAACAATGGATTTTTCTACTCTCGCTAAAATCCTTTAGTACGGTAGTTCATTGGAGGGATTCATCAGGGCTTACTAAAGCCACACTGGTATTTCAGTAAGAGGAGTATAGCTGTTTAATAGGTTTATCAAGGATACAATAAGAGTAGAGAACATTCTTTTTTGTCTGTACTTGGGAAATAATGCTGAAATACTATATGACAAATCATTCAAAAGGTATTAGTAACTACTTCAGGAGTTCTTTTATGCACACATTGAAGAAGGCTTGTTCTGAGCAATAAAGCCTTACTAAGCATTCCATGTCAATCATAGCAAGATCAAAAAGAAGCCTTCCTAATCCTCTTTCTCCATTTGATCTTCACTGAAATGTCAACTTCTACTGTAAATATGCATGTTGCAGATTAATTTTCTTTTGTTTTCAACGCTCAACACCAAAAGAAACAACTCTGCTCACAGAATTGTTGAACATATAGGAGTGATTGCTTCAGTAAAAAGGAATGCAATTAAACATATCAGTGTTAATTTCTCTGCATTATTCGTAGCAGTTAGTTGTTAATGTTTATGCAATACTACCCTGATTTTGTGCTAGCACAAAATGAATCCAAATTTGCTCTACTTAAAGTTAAAGCTCTATTTACATACCTAAACCCTTCTCTAGTATATCATTTTCTAGATATGTGGAGACAAACACTCACTTGGGTTACCATTCACTGCCACCAGGTCTGGACTCCTCAGCACAGCTTCCCAAAACTTCCATTGGGAATAGCGTGCACTGAGTATCAGGTATCAAGCAACAGAGCAGGCTCCAGTAGCTGCCCATCAATTCGTTTGGAGAAGAGAACAGGGGGAGTGGCTTGCCATGGGGCTGTGCATTTTCGTTGATGTAAACAACGTTGTGGCACAGAGCATATACAGTATATTCAACCCTAATCCTTCAGCGCTCAGTCAGGAGTGGCTCCAGAGGACTGCAAGGGAAAGGAGCCACAGTAAAAATGGAAAAGTGGGGACAGTGCTAAGCAGACCACCTTATTCATCAAGAAACTAAAAGATACCGTACATCAAGATGCAGAAAAAAGTGTACCGTATATACTCGAGTATAAGTCGACCCGAATATAAGCCGAGGCATCTAATTTTACCACAAAAAACTGGGAAAACTTATTGACTAGTATAAGCCTAGGGTGAGAAATGCGCAGCTACTGTAAGTGGAAAAGAGGGTCAACAATGCCCATTTGCAGCCTCACTGTGCCCATTTGCAGCCATAGGTCCCCCGAACTTCAAACTCGGTAGTTAAGGGTTCCCAGATACCCCCTAACTGCAGCCAAAATTTGGGGTCTCTGAACCCAAGGGGTCCCGAAATGACATTGCTGCAGATGGACACAGTTGACCGACTTTGGGGCCCAGTATCCCAGGGCCACTTGGTGCTAGGAACCCCAAATTTGGTGTACAAACCCAGTGGAACTAGCACTACAACATATCCAAAGCTGGGGTTCCTATCACCAAGTGGCCCCGAGATACGGGACCCCAAACTTGGTTCGGGAAATGTCATTCTTTGCACCAGAAAAGTGCTTGACTCGAGTATAAGCCGAGGGGGGGACTTTCAGCACAAAAAAATGTGCTGAAAAACTCGGCTTATACTCAAGTATATATGGTAAGTATAACATGTTTGTTATTTTTAAAAAATTGACTTTAATATCCCTTTATATTATATAAGTGCAACAGAGGTAGTGTTGCTGACTTGAAAAGGAAGCTACTGGTAGATCAAAAGGATTTTTTCTGTGTATGTAATGTTTTTAAAAGAGACAACACATGAAGAAATGTGTATGTACCAAGAGATATTAATTTTTTTTTTCCCCAGACATACGCTTTAGAGTCACAGGTTGAGGGTTGCATTATCATATTAAAATACAGAAATATTGTTCAATGAATGTGAAACCTTTATGAAGATTTAAACCATAAATAAATAGCACCACATGACAATCTTACTATAATTGCCACAGCAGGAAACAGGATGCATTACCCTTTGAAAAAAGATTGCTTATAAAAAAATGGTATGCAATTGCACAATACACAATCAAATTGAGTGCATTTAAGGAAATGAATTAAACTAGCTGGGCAAAAGTAGTATGTTTCTCAGCTGGGGACACACTTGAATTCAGACCTAACTGAGTGGCACTGCCATAGAGATACAAAGAGATAACTCCCATAGTCCCCAACAAATCAGTTACTATACAGGTGCAAAATATAGACGTAGCCATGTGATATAGTCAATTGTTTTTTACCAACTTGTTTTTTTACCACTTTATTTACAGTTCAGTAATTGCATTAAGTGAAATGTAAACATAAAGCAGACAGAACTTACTGTCGAAGGGTTTGGTAGCCATTTTCCTTGTATTGTAGTTCTTGCTGCATATAGGCTACTTCTCTCTTCAGTTTGTTAACCTGCATTTGGGGATGTTAGAAAGTGTCAACAGTAATTTACTTTATTCATTAGTAAAAAAACATCATAAGACATACTGTTATTTTATTGGGGGGGGGGGGGGGGGATTGTGGTATTGGGGAGATTATATTTATGTTGTAGGTGCTTTTCCAATGAGTTGTGCCAGTCCAAACTGTATTTTAGGGCATTGCAGCCCACTTTTATTAAATAGATGGAAAATTCACATAGATATTAGTTGCCCATGTGGGGGTTCTTTCACATCAATATGAACAGTCAAATGAAAATACTGAGCCACATGACTCCCTTGCTGGCAGCAACTCTGCTCTTCTTACCAGTCCTTCCTACTGTGTTGTCCAGCTCCACTGGTTCACTTAGCTCTCTTAGCCTTTAGTCGTAGCGCCCTGCTACATAGCCCAATCCTGGCATCTGGATAGGGTTTTCCTGACACCCCAATAGGAGCCCACCTGACTCCTGGAACAAGACCTCCTGTACCTGGCTGCTGGCTGGGTCTCCTCTGACCCCTAGGTGAGACCTCCTGTCTCTTGGCCCTCTGATCCCTGGGTGAAACCCTCTGTCACCCAAACTGGGAGCTCTGAGCTATCCTCAGGCTTGAGTATGTATGTTATGTAATATCAAAACAACTTTGAAAAGCCAGGCTTTTAATAAACACTCAGAGGGCCAGATATTATTAACCACTTTGCTGACCGGCTCACGCCGATATACATCGGCAAAGTGGCATGTTCCTGCGAAACAACGTATTGGTACGTTGTCCCCTTTAAGAGCTGCTGGAGGCACCCGCTGCACAGCGGGGGTCCCAATGCAAGGTGGCCGGCAGATGCGATCGCGGGCACGAGAGACAGAACGGGGATTTGTGTATGTAAAACACAAATCCCTGTTCTGTCAGGGGAGAGGAGACAGATCATTTGTTCCTAGTAAATAAGAACAGCGATATGTCTCCTCCCTCAGTCAGTCCCATCCCCCCACAGTAAGGTCCCATACACACTATTAGATTTTCTGCAGATTTTTGTCTTCAGATTCATATAATCATATAATATGAGGTCAAACCTTAGAAATTTCAATTTGTATACAATTAGGCAGGCCCTTGCACTACATGGTTTTGGTAAATCTGAAGACAAAAATCTGCAGAAAATCTAATAGTGTGTACGGTCTAAGAAACACTAACTAGGGAACACATTTAACCCCTTGATCGCCCCCTAGTGTTAACCTCTTTCCTACCTGTGATATTTACACAGTAATCAGTGCATTTTTATAGAACTAATCGCTGTATAAGTGTCAATGGTCTCAAAAATGTGTCACATCTGTCTGCCATAATGTCGCAGTACTGCTAAAAATCACAGATCATCGCCATTACTAGTAAAAAAAAAAAATAAATAAATAATAAAAATGACATAAATCCTTCCCATAGTTTTTAGACGTTATAACTTTTGCGCAAACCAATCAATATACGCTTATTGTGCTTTTTTTTTTTACCAAAAATATGTAGAAGAATATATATTGGCCTAAACTGATGAAGAAATTTGTGTTTTTTAAAAGCATTTTTAGGGATATTTATTAATTATAGCAAAAAGTATAAAATATTGGTTTTTTTTTTCAAAATTGACGCTTTTTTTTGTTTATAGCACAAAAAATAAAAAGCAGAGGTGATCAAATACCTCAAAAGCAGTGGTTCTCAACTCCAGTCCTCAGGACCCACCAACAGGCCAGATTTTAAGTATTACCTTGGGGAGATGTAGACTAGAATACCGCAATCACTGAGCAGCAAGTGATATCACCTGTGATGTATTTCAGTTATCTTGCAAACCTGGCCTGTTGGTGGGTCCTGAGGACTGGAGTTGAGAACCACTGCTCTAAAGGGAAGCTTTATTTGTGGGGAAAAAAGGATGTCCATTTTGTTTGGGTACAGCTTCATACAACCGCGCAATTGTCAGTTAAAGCGACGCAGTGCCGTATCGCGAAAAACAGCCTGGTCATTAAGCAGGAAAATCTTCCGGTCTGTAAGTGGTTAAATATGAAAAAGCAGACAATTCAATTGAATTGTATAGTATAACATTGTTATATAATGATTTTCTAACATATATGTCCTAAAAATTATCTTTAACCACTTCACGCCAAATCACATACCTGTACGTCATTTGAATGAAGTGGTTATACCGGGGTGATGCCTGCAGCTGCAGGCTTCACCCTTGTACAATTTTTTAGAGATAGTGGTCGGCTCTCTCATGATAACAACCGATGCAGCTAATGAGCCACTCGGGCGTTATCATAAGAATCTGGAGGGGTCATCCCCCCTCCCTCCACGCCAATGGCACGATTTTGGTGTTTTGAATACTTTGAAGTGGAAAGGAGGGATTTGGGGTCTTTTAGACCCCCGATCCCTCCATAAAGAGTACCGGTCACATCCTATTACTGTCACAAATGATGTTTACATTCCTTGTGACAGCAATAAAAGTGATCAGATTTTTTTTTTTTTTTTAAAGGGACAGTATTGAATAAAAAAAAAAAAAAAAAAAAGAAAATAAAGTAAAAAATAAAATGTTTAAAGCGTCCCCGTCCCTGCAGACCAAAGAAAACACATACCTAAATTGTGCCCACAAATGTAAACAGTGTTCAAATCACACATGTGAAGTATCGCCGCAATCGTTAGAGCAAGAACAATAATTCTATCAAAAGACCTCCTCTGTAACTCTAAACAGGTTAACGTTAAAATTTTTTAAACATCGCCTATGGAGATTTTTAAAGTACCATAGTTTGTCGTTATTCTACGAGTGCGTGCAATTTTGAAGCATGACATGTTAGGCATCTATTTACTCGGCGTAACATCATCTTTCACAATATGCAAACTTTGGCTAACTTTATGGTTTTTTTATTTTTTAATTCAAAAAAGTTTTTTTTTTTCCAAAAAGAACTGCGTTTGAAAGACCGTTACACAAATACCGTGCGACATAAAATATTGCGATGACCACCATGTTTTTCTCTAGGGTCTTTGTTAAAAAAAAATATACACAATGTTTGGGGGTACTAAGTAATTTTCTAGCAAAAAAATACTGCTTTTAACTTGTAAGCAACAAGTGTCAGAAATAGGCTTGCTCCAGAGGTGGTTAAAGGCCAACTCCAGACAATTTTTTTCTTTTAGTTTTAACTAGAGCAGGGAAGAGATTGCAGTGACCCCATTGGAAAGATTTCCTCTCATTTCCTGTTGAGACAAGAAGTGAAGGGAAAAATCTTTAGTTGGGACACAATCTGCAACAAAATACATATTTCTCAGTAAAATAAGAAAGGGATGAACCTACAATCAGTCTGTGCATCGAGGATTTTGGAAACAAATCCTATATCTGTAAAAGAACGCCAAACATTAAGAACCCTATTGACACTAATAAAAGTGTAACTTTACAGTTGATTGTTCAGTTTAGGTAATCAATTCAAGTGAATTTAAAATTCAAATCTTTCCCTAAGGTTGACTGACATATTAAATTGAACAAAAACATACATACAAATGCTCCTTTGCAAATTAGCCCAACTTATAACATACAGTACCTTTGTCATTTTAAATAAAAGAAAAGTATGGCCAAATCTTGTGTTGCCATACTTTTCTTCTGGGTCACAGGAGTGATTCAGATTCGACTAGCAGTGGCTAAAAGTTGTCGACTTCCATCACAGAGCTGCTCCAGTCTCTGGATGTATCCAGACAATAATTCTGGAATCCACCCAGATGCCTGACCAGAAAGCTGGCTCAAGCATGTCAGCACGCTGTTGAGAGTCTAATGCCGCGTACACACGGTCGGACTTTTCGTCTACAAAAGTCCGACAGCCTGTCCGACAGACTTCCGGCGGACTTTCGGCGGACTTGCAGCAGACTTTCTAACGAACGGACTTGCCTACACACGACCACACAAAAGTCCGACGGATTCGTACGTGATGACGTACACCGGACTAAAATAAGGAAGTTCATAGCCAGTAGCCAATAGCTGCCCTAGCATGGGTTTTTGTCCGTCGGACTAGCACACAGACGAGCGGATTTCGGGGTCCGTCGTAGTTACGACGTAAAGATTTGAAGCATGTTTCAAATCTAAAGTCCGTCGGATTTGAGGCTGAAAAAGTCTGCTGAAAGTCCGGAGAAGCCCACACACGATCGGATTACCAGCCAGCTTTAGTCCTTCGGCGTCCGTTGGACTTTTGTAGACGAAAAGTCCGACCGTGTGTACGCGGCATAAGCCAGCCATTTCCGCCCCCTCCAGAGCCCGGTGCTCCAGTGAAGGGCAGAGCAGAGAGCGGTGACTGACAAGAACTGAGTGATCAGCTATCATGTGATCACTCAGTTCTCAGTCAAAGAGCCAGCAGAGACAGCTGTAGCATCAGACTTATGTTGCAGCCACATATGTGAGTATGGCCCCTTACACACAGGCGGACCGTTCAGGTTCAGTTTTTTAGGCGGACCTGAACGGACTCTCCATACTGGTCTATGGAGCGACGGATGTCATCAGTGACATATCCGCTCCGCTAAAGTGTGACAGATGGAAACCCTATTTTTCCATCTGTCTGGCGGATCAGATGAAAACGGACTCTATGGTCCATCTTCATCCGATCCCCCACAGAGGAGAGCGGCGCTCTGACAGATTGGTCCCTGCACAGTGTGCAGAGACAGACCTGCCATCTGCAGGTCTGTGTCATTGGGATCAACTGAGCGATCCATGCTGAGCAAAGCAGAGCCCGTACATGGGCACGTCTGTGTGAAAGGGGCCTATGTATGTTTTTTTTTTTGTTTACACCTCACACTTTTTCCTTTGTCATTTTAAATAAGTCATAGATTTTCAAAAAATTATATGGACATACCCTGGACTTTGCAGTAGCAATTTCAGCTTTCAGAATTTCAGGATCATATTTTGAATTAGAAGAGGAACTTGAAGCCACTAATACAAAAGGGAAAAAATACAAATATAAAATTTCAGGTACATATAAATAATTATCTGTGTGGGGTAGTTCAACACAATTACAAAATGAGAAATAAATGTTTTTTTTGGGGGGGGGTTATGAATCCATATTTCAAACATATTTTCAAAGCATGCATTTTTACCTTGATAAATAGTATAGCGTAGCATGAGGGTTTTAGTATTTGTGAAAATGATTTTACTGCATAGCTCCTTCAAACTGTCCCCGATTGATTTCAGTGACTACACGTTTCAGCAATGAAGATGAAAATGCAGACTATTATAAAATTGCATGTCACTGTATTTTCAGACTTAGCAACCCCCCCAGCACTGCTCCAAATGACAGCGCTGCTTAGGGAAGAAGAGTACCATTGACTGGAGCAGTGTTTGGAGAAAAGGGGGGGGGGGGGGTTGGGGGGCGGGAGAACAGGCAAACTGCTGCATTGTGTAAGTGCTGCAGTCTGAGTCTGTTATGTGCAGTCAGCATAGGTTATCCTTAGCTGAAGTGAAGTGGAGTTCCACTATAATTTGCATGCATGTCCACACGTGTTGCTGATTGCTCTGCCATTCCTTTATGGATAGTGTTATTTTTTTAAATATATAGTACCTTTTTTGCTAAAAAAGCTCCACTTCCATACTAACCTCGTCATATCCTTATTGGCACCTGGGCAGGAGCGGACTGATAACTCACTGGGCCCCCGGGCAATAGGAGATTATGGTGCCCCCAGGCAATCAGAGATTATGGGGCCACACAGTATACAACCACACAGTATACAATCACACAGTATACACATACATGTACACACAATATACACAGACATGTTTCTATTGGCTGAGAAGGTACTGGAGAGGTGGGGCAGCTATAATCTCTGGATTTTTAGACCAAAAGGATGTCAGTAAGGGACATTTCAGAGACAGATGTAAAAAAAAAAAAACACACAGATTTTTACATACTGTCCCTGGTTTTACTGAGGCTGGCAACCCTGATGGGGCCCCCTAGTGGCCCGGGGCCCTCAGGCAGTGCCCGAGTGGCCGAATGGTCAGTCCGCCCCTGCTCCTGGGATACCAGTGTAACCAATCCCAGGAGTCAATGGCATCCTCCGCGGCTAGCATCGTGTTATTTCTAAACCTAAAATGACACAATGCTAGACTTCACTGCTATGGTCGTGGGAAAGTCCCACTGCACATGCGCGAGATCGGGAGCTGCTTGCTGGGTATCCAGCAGCACCTTATCCCGGAAGAAACTCCTAGTGGGCTTCAGATGCCCACACTCAGAATGGACACTTGATGGATCAGGAGGGTATAGTGTGTACCAATACTTTGAATAACACAAAAAACGTTTTCAGATGTAGCATACGCTGATTTTAAAAACATAATTGACAACTATCATGGGGTGATTAAAAAAAAAGTCTGGAACAGGCTGGAACTCCGCTTTAATAAAAGTAAAGGAGCCCCATGATTGTATTACACTAATAAACAGCAAGACTTTATTTGGGCCTAAGTGGGTGAGTGCTCAGGTTTTTAACAGAAACACAATAGTCAAATGGATCAATTACTTTCATTTTTTCTACAATACTTACAACTTGGCTGAGATCCAAGCTTATGTTTCCAGACATCGTGAAGCTGCCTATATTCCTGCTGGGCTAGTTCAAGCCTTTGCTGTTTGACTTGGTAAATCTCTTTTTGAGCATCCAGAGCTTCCTGAGCAAGCACTAGATAGTCCTTTAACATGCACTCCTGTTGTCCTCTCCATTGCACCCGAGGATCCTCTATCTGTGTGGTTTCTGCAAAGAAATGAGCAAATATTCTAGACATTAAATACAAACAAAATTGACGTCCTTTTTTCCCCACAAATAGAGCTTTCTTTGGTGGTAAAAGCGACAATTTTGAAAAAAAAGCCATAATTTTTACTTATTGCTATAATAATTATCCCCAAAAATATATATAAAAAAGCAAAATTTGTTTCTCAGTTTAGGCCGATATGTATTCTTTTACATATTTTTAGTAAAAAAAAAAAAAAAAAAAAAATCGCAATAAGCGTATATTGATTGGTTTGCGCAAAAGTTATAGCAAAATACAAAATATGGGATAGATTTATGGCATTTTTAATTTTTTTAGTAGTAATGGCGGCGATCTGTGATTTATTTTGGGACCATTGTCATTTATACAGCGATCAGTGCTATAAAAATGCACTGATTACTGTGTAAATTACCTTAGCAGGGAAGAGGTTAAACACTAGGGGCGATCAAGGGGTTAAGTGTGTCCTAGGGAGTGATTCTAACTGTGGGGGGGATGGGCTACCACTGACATGACAGCAACCACTGCTCCCGATGACAGGGAGCAGTGGATCTCTGTCACATCGCTAGGCATATCTAAGGCATATCCCCATTCTTATGCTCCGTGAAACAATTGCGGGCCCCCGGAGGACAATGCCACGATTTAAAGGGGACGTACCTGTATGCCCATTTGCCCAGCCGTGCCATTGTGCCGACATACATCGTCATGTGCTGGTTGGCATGTGGTTAAAGAATATGTTACCCCAACATTTTATATTCCTGATAAAGTGCCTTATATGAAAACGTATCCTGTTCTCTTTGCATTGTTTCCTTTGTGTGAAATCCCTGGTATTCCTGCCAGTTCCTCTGCTTTCCTAATAAAAAATGGACCATACTAGGCATGAGAGCACAGAGTGGTCAGCTTTCTGGCAGTGCTGGGAACTGCTCTCCTGCAATGATCAGACATGTGCTGACACACCCTCCCTGCACAGACATTCATTGGGAAGTTCAGGGGGCTGCTGTTTCTTCTCCCCTAGCAATCTGAACTCTGTATGCACCTCAGGGCAGAGGGTATGCGATTTCTTATAGAAAAAAGGAAGAAAAAAAAAAAAAAGGATTTATAATGAAATGAAAGACAAAAAACATCTGTGTATAGATAAAAAAAAAAAAAAACAATATAAATACCCTTTTCCTTTTTTTATAAGTGATCACATTTCCTCTGTTCTCAGCTGCATAAGAGCTGGGGGGGAAGAGAAGCAGCAGCACACTGAGCTTCCCAGTGCAGTGGAGGCATGTCAGGACAGGTCTGAACATTGGAGGAGGAGAGTACACCGAGTTCCCAGCAAAGCTAGAGAACTGACCACAGTGTGTTCTCCTGCTTAGTGTGGTTAGTTTTTAATAGGAAAGCAGAGGGACTGGCAAGAACACCAGGGATTTCACACAAATTAAGTAACACAAAGTAGAGCTGCACAATTCTGGCTAAAATAAGAATCACTATTTTTTTGCTTAGAATAAAGATCACGATTCCCTTTTGGCGTAAAATCAGCTTTCACATTATACAAAAATATTGGGCTAACTTTACAGTTTAGTTTTTTTTTAATTCATTAAAGTGTATTTTTTCAGAAAATATTGCGTTTGAAAGACCACTGCGCAAAAACAGTGCGACATAAAATATTGCAACAACTGCTGTTTTATTCTCTAGGGTCTCTGCTAAAAAAAAATATATATAACAATATAACGTTTGGGGGTTCAAGTGTCAGAAACAGAAGTTCATTCCTTTGATCTCTAAAAAAAAAAAAAAAAAAAAAAAAAAAAAAAAAGTTACAATGTTTCTCTTTATCTTGCCTGAGCAATGTTGTGATAAATTTGGCAGGCTGCCATTTTTTTTTTTTTTTTTTTTGACAGCTGTCAGCTTGAGCAGAGACTAGCTCTGCACTGAATCGAGGAAATGCTGTTAAAGTAGGAGTCCGGCAACCAATTTTTTTTTTTTTTTTTTTTTTAGCAAAGTGTCATTGAGACACTTTGCTAATCCCAAAATAATACTCACCGTTTGGGTGTAATATTTCCACCTCTGTCTGTTTTCGTACTGAAGAATAACTTAAAAAATGTGACGCTGGCTGTTTCCATCTTGCTTGTGGGCATGTGAAGCCCACAAGCATTGATTTCCTGGATGCGGTGAATGCTGTTCATTCACAGCTTGTTCACAAGCATGATCATTGTTCCCGCACTGAATCTTGGGAAGCCTGACACTAAGCTCCCAGGAGACAGTGCGGCGCTGGGGAAAGGCAATAAACATGCCTACTCCCATGGGAGGAGAGACAGGAAGTGCCACAATAAAGTACAATATTAAGGTAATTACAGCTCGCTTCTCGGCCTTTTGGCTAAGATCAAGTGTAGTATCGACTTTAGCCCTTAGGGGTGTCTCTGCTTCACAGCTAGGACGTTGAGAACCACTTGTATCTATCCAAGCTAATTGGTCCTTGTGGGGTACCCTCTGCTCGGCCTGGTAGGATCGTTGATTAAATTCAGCTTCACCTACTTGCTGCTATTGGGTTAGAGGCTTAGCCCCCACAGGGAACGAGATTGCGGTCTTCCCTCCTCCCCCACTCCGCATTACTACCTCCGGGCAGTAGATGCTAGAGCCTTTTTAAAGGCTACGAAAAAGAGCGAAGACGTCGAGGAACCAGAAGGAAGCCGCCTAAGAAACATCTGAAGCGACATCCAAATCCTTGACGATGGGGAAGAGCGAAAAGAAGACCGGAAAAGAGAAGAAGAACGCCGTTCCAGCCACTTCCTCCAAGCCCGGGAATGCCGCTGCCTCAACCCCCGCCCCTACCCCGGCCAGCACCAGCCGACCGGGACCAGCCAAGCCAGACCAGCCTGCAGACCGGCTCCCAGCTTTGGAGCCATGGATGAAGCAGACGGTCGTGCTGCAGCTGAAGGAGGTGGACGGAAGAGTCCCCGACATGACCCCGGAGATCTTTGGAAAGAAGATGATCCTGGAACAGGGGTTCAGCAAAGCGGAGACGCTTTCTGTGCAGGCCTTCACAAGAGGTATATTCTTTATAACTTTTGTGTCGTTCCAGGTCTGCAGAAGATACTGGGAGATGGTGAAGACCAGTGGCCCTGAATCCCCTTTCCGGAAGTTCACTGCGAACTGCCCCATAACACGGGACGAAAAGCGGGTGACAGTGGCCATGAGGAACCCCCATACCAGTGGAAAGGACATAGCCACCTACCTCCAGAGGTTCTGCACCGTGGTGAAGGACCCGATCCAAATCTTCGATGCAAACGGCTTCTGGATAGGTAAGTGGTCTGTGCTCTGCAAACTGAGGAAAGACCCTTCGGGGGACATCCAGCACCTGCAGCCTTTCTTCTCCCTGGGATCCTCCGCAGGAATCCTCTTCTACCCCGGCATACCCTACAACTGTAACAAGTGTGGGCAGCCGGGACACATAGGGAAGGATTGTACAGAACTTGCTTGCAAGTTCTGTAGGGTGACAGGCCACGAGACCAAGGACTGTCCGAGGTCCAAAGCCTGCAACCTTTGCGGACTGGCAGAACATGTCTTCAGACACTGCCCCCAGAGAACCCGGACCTACGCTGGAGCCGTAAGCCAGGGTAAGCCATCCGGGAGAAAGCTGCCAGAAAAACCAAAAGAACCTCGAAAGGCCAAAGGTAAGTCCACCCCCGCCCCACCTGCCCCTGCCCCTCCTGCCCCATCCCCTACCTCCAGCACACCCCCTCCCACCCCCTCTGTGCCGGAGGAGCCCCTCCCCACCCCTTCCCCCCCCAACCTGTCCTCCCTGGAGGACTTCCCCACCCTCCCACCCCCCTCCACCCCCACCAGTGGCCCAAGAGGAAGCCGGAAACGTAAGCCAGAGAGCCCAACAGCTGAGGAACCCGCCACCTCCACCAAACGGCCCAACGGGGTCCAACGCGACAGCGAGGGACCCAAGCAAGTAGTGGAGGACCTAGAGTCTGCAGGAGAGGAGGAGGAAGGGGAGGAGATCGTGGTCGACCCTGAGCATGACCTCCCCCCCAACGTCCACATCAGCCAGCAGATGATGGAGTCTGTCCTTGAGGAGCTGGGCCTGGCCCAGGACACAGGACAGGCAGAAGACGCAACGGAAGAGCCACCCCCCCCCTCCGGGGAGGTAAGTTCGGACCCTTGTTAACTAGACCCTCATACCCTTTTTCATTATGGCTGAGATCTCAATCTTTTCCATTAATGTGAGGAGTATCAAGGATACATCTAGAAGGCGAGCGGTCCTGACCTTTCTTTCAAGTCAGCAGAGTGATGTCTACATGCTTCAGGAGTGCGCCCTTCCTCCCTTGAGGAGGTACACTCATCTGTCCTCCCAGTGGACCCTGGGTCCCTCCTACTGGTCCGGGGGTGGTGATTGCAAGTCTGCAGGCGTAGCCATCCTGGTCAGGGGTGGGCGTTTCACGGTTGACTCTATCCATGAGCTAGTCTGTGGCCGTCTTTTGGTCATAGATGGCTCGTGCAGCTCTAATACAAAGAGGACAGGATACTTTCACATAAAAGTACATGGTACAGAAGGCATATATCGGGAATATGAAGTGTTGGGGTAACAAACACTTTAAAATGAATGGGTTGTTTTTACAAGGTGAGGGTTTACATACTGTATACGTTAAACAAATGTAATCACACAGCTAAGCAATATTTACGTTGACCATTTTAATCAGAAAATTGTCATAAAACAAACAATTGTGATAACAGAAGCATCTTAGTGAATTGACCCCATCAACATCATAATGGCACATTTAATTTAGTGCTGGAAAGCATAGTAATTTTGCTGTTTGGACTCCCTTTACATAAGTTGTGCTATACAAGAGATCTGAATGAGGCACTATTTTCCATAGATGCTAGTTTACCAGTAATCCAGAAGCTACGTAAATGTCCAAAGGGGGAATCCATTGTTTGTGTATTAGCAGTAATTCAGAATTACCACCTAATGTTTCATCCTGCACCAGACACAGGAGGAGCAATGCAATTTTTGTTGGGAGACTAATTTGGTTAAAAAAAAAAAATATGCAATTGTAAATAACACATCTGCCTTTAAATTATCCAGGCAGCAAAAAGTGCATTTTAAAGTACAGTATATGTTCACCCAACCACTCAATAAGTATATATTCATATACACATACACATACAAATCATTTCACAGTAAGTCTTGACTTTTTTAAATCTGCGGCTTTCATTAAAATAACACCTGGTGCTTCTACCATAAGGCCTGGTTCACACCTAGGAATTTTTAGTGCGTTTTCAGTTTTGCAGAAACACATTACAGTCCATTTAACATGGTTTCCTATGGGTCACGTTCACATCTGTGCATTTTATGGAAAGGGTCAGGGATATTTTTCTGGTTTTTGATTCCAAAGACTTCAATGAATCAAAAATATATATTTAAAAAAAAATGCAAAATGCACCTGGAATATGCAAACTGCAACCTGCATAGGTGTGAACCAGGGCTAAAAGGTACTGCAGGCACGTCCTATATAGAGTAAGAATGCCCTGTCCCCTTTTGTTCTTGCATTGTCACCATGAGACACTGGCTTTTAAAAAGAGAATATAAATTGGCATTTAAACACATCCAACCCCAATTCCAAAAAAGTTGAGACGCTGTGTAAAAATCTACATAAAAACAGAATGCAATGATTTGCAAATCTCATAAATCCATATTTGGTTCACAATAGAAAACAGAAAACATAGCAAATGTTTAAACTATGAAAATGTACAAGTAAAAAAAAAAAAAAAATGGTAATTTTGATGGCACGAACACGCCTCAAA
Organism: Aquarana catesbeiana; assembly: GCF_042186555.1. NCBI lineage: Eukaryota > Metazoa > Chordata > Amphibia > Anura > Ranidae > Aquarana > Aquarana catesbeiana. The sequence goes on along the minus strand of NC_133326.1, from coordinate 406,418,846 downwards.
AAAATCGGGACAGGGCCATGTCTACCATGGTGTCACCTTAAAGTGTCACTAAACCCACATCATAAAGAACTGTAAACAACTCACTACGTCACTATGAGATTCGTTTTCTGTATTCTGCAAAAAACTGGTTGATCCTGCTTGTTCTTTATCTCCACCTTCTGTCCATGTCCCCAATTCAGCTAGGGATTTTGCAGCTGTGGTGGCAACTCTACACATGCTGAGTATTTCCTCCTTATCACATCTGAACAGCTCATGTGACTATGGAATCACACGTGTGGGCATATTCACAGTGGTAAATGACAGCCCACTCCCTCCTCCATGCCCACCAACCTGCTAAACACAATGGGGGTGGGATATTGCATGTAGATTAATGGAGGCTTCACCTCCCTCTTATTCTAAGACACAGGCTTTAGGGGCGTGATACAGCTTGTGACTGATAGAAATCTGCCCACACAAAATAATAAACATTTGTTTTCACATACATATATTTATATGACAATTTAAAACAGTTTATGATATTATTTATTTTTTACTCTGTATCCCAAAGGCTGCTTTTTTTTATTGTGAACGTGTGACCAGCAGCAGAGGACTGGAAGATCCTCCTGCTTAGGTTTCCCTGCAGACAAGCCGGGAAAGAGCTGGGTCATGTGAAAGCTGTATATCCATTAGGAAAAATGTACTTAAATGTACTTAGACATTTTTTTTTTATTATTATTACAGTACCATCATCCATATACAGAAATGGGAAGGACAATGTAAATTAAACAGTGTGTGTTTAGTATCACTTTAAATCCTCTTACAACATACAAAATTGGCCTCTGGACTTTCTCTCTGTATAAGAATAGGATGGACCCGATACCTCCTTTGTCATCTTCTATGTACTATACTTTCAAGCCGTAATAACAAAGATGAGGGTAATTAAGGTCAGAAGATATATCCTTCACCATCCAAATCCCTTTATAAATTGCTATTCAAATCATTTCACACCACTAAATCACAAAAACCCACAACATGTGCACATGAAGCTACCTTATTAAATGACCAACCATTTTCCTTAAAAAAAAAAAAATACAATCTTCACCCATCGTTGAATTAAAAAGCACAATTTTTCATTGCTGAAAAACACTAGAGCTGCACGATTCTGGCTAAAATCACGATTTTTTTGCTTAGAAGATCACGATTCTCGCGGTGTAACATCTTCTTTCACATTATACAAAAAAAAAAAAAAAAAAATTGGGCTAACTTTACTGTTTAGTTTTTTTTTTATTTATTAAAGTGTATTTTTTTTTTAAAAATGCGTTTGAAAAACCACTACACAAATACGGTGTGACATAAAATATTGCAACAACCACCATTTTATTCTCTAGGGTCACTTCAAAAATATATATATATATATATCATGTTTGGGTGTTCAAGTCATTTTCTAGCAGAAAATAATGATTTTTACTTGTAAGCAAAAAATGCCAGAAAAGGTTTGGTCTTTAAATGGTTAAACTTCCTTCATTTACATGCCGAGTTCTTTCCTTTCATAAAAGAACGAAAAGATACTTTGTTTCTACTTATTAGTGTTGTAATAAAATTTGGCAGGCTGCCTGGATTTTTTATTTCTTTTTCCCCAGCTGTGAGAACTCTTTGCACTTGTTAGAAAGAATCGTGACATGCTGTTTTGAAGATCGGGAAGAGAAAAAGATTGCAATTTCAATTCACACACAGATGTGAAAAGACCCTTAAAACTTCATGTACATTTCCCATCCCTGTAACACTATCCTATCTGGTGTAACAGGTTACAACTTTACTGTGCTACTTCTTGATTTTACGCACCTGCAACTTCTGTCTTTCCTCCTATTACAGTGGGAACATCAATTTGTGAGTAACACGGTTAACGACCGTTTCGCGAAACGAGCACTGCGTTTCAAAAAATCGTAACTCGGTTTGCGAGTGTTGTCTCGCAAAACAAGCAGGATTCAGGCCAAAAGCAGTGTGCAGTACCGCTGCTGGCCTGGGGTGGGGGGCGCAGAGCCGAACAGCGCCGATCGTCGGCGTTCGAAAATGCACGGAAAGGCCCGAGGACAGTTCGGCTGACCTTGGCAAACCTCGGAAATGCTTGTGAATGGAGTCTTTCCGAGGTCAGCTGAAGTGTGCTCGGGCCTTTTCGGACATTTCCGAGGCTCTCAAACACGCCCCGTCTCTGGCCGCATGCGGTATTGCAACCCATTGAAGTCAGTGCGGAACTAATGATTTTCCTTTCTATTGACTTCAATGGGAAAACTCGCTTTGATATGTGAGTACTTTGGATTACGAGCATACTCCTGGAATGGAATATGCTCGTCATCCAAGGTTCCACTGTATTATCAATGATGTAGAGTACTATAACTACAAAGACACCACACATACTATACATTAAAGTGGTAGCAAAGGCTAAAGGTATTTTGCCTTAATGCATTCTCAGCAGGGCAATACAAATTTGGTGGATGAAAGAAATATGGCACATGCCCACAAAATCTTTATCATATTTAACTAATTTATAAAAATCGGTGGCTGCTCTGTTGCCATTTTATTTAGCCTATACAATGTACCTATTCCAATAAGTTGCCTGCACCTTGTAAATGAAAACAAATAGCAAATCACACACTTCCAAAGACACATTACTACTTAGAGGTGTCTTACATTAAGGGCAAATTCACACTATATGCGGTAACAGATGTTTTACCGCATGCTAACACATCTGTTACCGCAGGGAAACACAGGAAACAAATGTTCCATTCACACCATAACGCAGGCTAGTGCTGCAGTAAAATGCAGACATTCTGCATTTTATCGCAGCAGGCCGAACCGCTCTGCAGTGTCGGGCACATTGCAGTGAATACACTTCAAATAACGGTTGAGCAAAAAAAAAAAGGGAGCCTTGTGATGCACTTAATCGCAGAGCGACTGGAGCAGTGTGAATTGGCCCTAACATTTCCTACATGAGTAGAATTTTCTTTTTTTTTTATTGGAAAAAGCCTACTTTATTTGAATGAAAGTCATTTTACAATGTAGTTACGTATGTAAGATAATAAACAGTACGTTTTAACAGTCATTTTGTGTGAGATTCTTCATACATACACGTTAAGGTACAAGGTTATGATGGTGAATACATCCAGTATATAAGAGACTTCATGTCATTCTACTACCAATATATTTCTGAATAAGATTTACCTGGTTTAAACCTCCAATAGGACAGTCACCTTCTACTTTTATCTAAGTAGGTCTGTCTGCGAGGCATTGGGCTGTTCTAAGCACATGTTTCTCCATCCTCTAACCATCTATCCCACACCTTTGAGTACTTATGTGCGCATTTTCTATGGGCATAGACTAACTTTTTAACCACTTCCCGACCGCCGCACGACTATATACGTCCTATGTTTGAACGGGGATATCGTTGTTATGGCAGCAGCTAGCTGCCATAACCCCGGTATCCCCGTTTTCGTGCGGCGGCCGGCTTTCAGATAAAAGTGGTCCCTGCGGCGGATTCGCCGCGAGATCACTTTTAATCGGTGGCGGGAGAGGGCCCCCCCCTCCCGCCGCGATCCGGTGCCCTCCGCCGCTTACCGGAGCCGTCGGTAGCGGCGGAGGCGATCGCGTCCTTCTGCGTGGTGTGTCTGGAGACGAGTGAGGCCAAGATGGCGCTCACTCGTCTCCATGACACTGCTAGGCGGAAGCGACGTCAAAACGTCACTTTCGTCCACGCCTCTTAAAGGCATATTTTTTCAAATGTCATTTTTCTAAATGACTTTTTTTTTTTTTTTTTTATTGCATTTTAGTGTAAATATGAGATCTGAGGTCTTTTTGACCCCAGATCTCATATTTAAGAGGTCCTGCCATGCTTTTTTCTATTACAAGGGATGTTTACATTCCTTGTAATAGGAATAAAAGTGACACAATTTTTTTTTTTTTTAAACAGTGTAAAAATAAATAAAATATTTTAAAATAAATAATAAAAATAAAAAAAAAAATTTTTAAACCCCCCTGTCCCGACGAGCTCGCGCGCAGAAGCGAACGAATACGCGAGTAGCGCCCGCATATGAAAAAGGTGGTCAAACCACACATGTGAGGTATCACAGCGACCGGTAGAGCGAGAGCAATAATTCTAGCCCTAGACCTCCTCTGTAGCGCAAAATATGCATGCAACCTGTAGAATTTTTTAAACGTCGCCTATGGAGATTTTTGAGGGTAAAAGTTTGACGCCATTCCACGAGCGGGCGCAATTTTCAAGCATGACATGTTGGGTATCAATTTACTTGGCGCAACATTATATTTCACAATATAAAAAAAAATTGGGATAACTTTAGTGTTGTTTTATTTTTTTATTCAAAAAAGTGAATTTTTTCCAAAAAAAGTGCGCTTATAAGACCGCTGCGCAAATACGGTGCAAAAAAAAGTATTGCAATGACCGCCATTGTATTCTCTAGGGTGTTAGAAGAAAAACCATATATAATGTTTGGGGGTTCTAAGTAATTTTCTAGCAGAAAAACCTGTTTTAAACATGTAAACACCTAAAATCCAAAACGAGGCTAGTCCTTAAGTGGTTAAATGGCAGAGCATCATTAACATCCCTCTTCCATTGAGGCATGGAGGGAGGCTGAGCCTGCATCCATACCTTGGCTATGCCCTTACGCGCCATAAACAGAGTTTCATTTAGAAATGTAGCTTGGTATTTGTCAATTTCTACATCTGGCAGAAGTCCCAGAAGACATAATTTGGGGTCCAATACCACCGGGGATCCCATATTGTCATGTAAGAATTGGACAATCTGCGTCCAATATGTCTGAATGTTTGGACAGCTCCATATGAGATGAAAGATTGTACCTGGTGCTGCATGACACAAATGGCATGTCGGGTCATATGTACCAAGAAATTTTGCCTTTTTTAGGGGAGTCAAGTAGGCTTTGTGTATAATGTATATTTGTGTCAGTCTGTCTGATAACTTAGGGGACATCAATCTGGTCCCTTCCAATATTTCATCCCAGTCTTCCTCCCCTATGGGGCCTATCTCTTTTTCCCATTCCATTTTTGCCTTTGTGCAGTGGCGTTTGACGTACGGTTTCTAATCTTTAGGTATAGAGTCGATATAAGTTTAGAGGGTTCTTCTCCCAGTATTACATCCAGGACTGGGGGAGAATCTGACACCACTTCCATATTTGGTATTTGTGTTTTTAGTGCATGGCGAAGTTGCAAGTACTTAAAGGCCATCTGGTTAGGGAGTGAATATTCTTCCTTAAGCACCTGAAACTGCTTGAGTCTGGAGTCAGATAGCACCTGATGGATGTATATTATGCCATATGTAGCCCATACTGTCGAGTCTGAGAGGTATTCTAACTCTGGTAGGTGTTTGTTAAACCATAGAGGGGTGTGGGTGTGAATTTTCCCAGTGTTTTGCTTTTTCAGCGTGATTTCCCATATTCTTTGATGATGGAGCAGCATTCCCATATTATACCTTGGGGGTTTTTTAGTAATTTGTTTCGCCCTAAGGATAGCTTGAAGCGGGGTAAATGCTGGGTGACCCGGTTTGTTACATACTAGGGATCTATACCGTTGCATTTCCTCTTTATTAAAGTGATATATATGGGAGAGTTGAGCTGCCAAGTAATAATCTTAGTAGATCAGGAAGGGACACTCCTCCCCTGTCTGTGGGGTTCTTTAAAACATGCCAAGCCAGTTTGTGTCTGCCATTACCCCATACAAATGGGTTTAGAATGGTTTGTTTGTTTAAAAACTTTTAAAGGGATATAGAGAGGGGCATGCCAAACCATATATAGTATTTTGGGTAACAAAATCATTTTTATTATATTTATTCGTCCCATTACTCCCAGTGGTAGCCTGGACCATGTCTGTGTTTTGGACTTTATCAAGTCAAATAGGGGTGTAACATTTAGGTGTGTGTAGTCCGTCAAGGTCCTGGTGATCTCCACCCCCAGATACTTAATTTTGGATACTCTGGATAATGGAAGAGTTGGGTTTGTTTTAGGGGGGGGGGGGGGAGATGTCTAGTGGGAGGATTTGAGATTTGTCCCAGTTAATACGCAATCCCGAGTAGCTACCCATTTTTTCAAAAATTTCGAGTGCTGCCTGTAGTGAAGGTCCTTGGTCTGCCAGGTACAAAATTGTGTCGTCAGCATATAGACCTATTTTATCTACTGTATGACCTTTTCTCAGTCCCTTTATATTAGTGTCTGCTCTGATGGCAATTGCCAGTGGCTCTGCTGCCAGGGCATATAGTAGGGGGGACAGGGGGCATCCCTGTCTTGTACCCCTTTCCAGAGGGAATTGCTCTGAAAGCAAGCTGTTAACAAATACCCTTGCTTTAGGTGTCTGATAAAGAAGCTTAACCCACTGTATAAACTGGGGACCAAAGCCATAGTTGTGTAAGCACTCCCACAGATACGGCCATTCAACGGAATCAAAGGCTTTGGCGGTGTCAAGTGCTACTACCACCCTAGTTCCGGAATTGTCGAGTTGAGCCTGTATGTTCATATATAGTCTCCTAATGTTCATGGCAGTGTTTTTCCCTGGCATAAAGCCTGTTTGGTCAGGATGTATTAATGTAAGTATAACTGTGTTCAATCGATTGGCCAGTATTTTAGCTAGTATCTTTATATCCACCTGTAGGAGTGATATAGGCCTATATGACTCAGGGTAATGGGGGTCCTTGCCCGGTTTAGGGAGCACAATTATTTGGGCCTCTTGCATGGATAAAGGGAGCAAATTTGTGTCATATATGGATTGATAGAGATCCTTGAGTTTAGGTATGAGCGTATCCGAATATGTTGCATAGAACTCCATCTAGTCCTGGAGCTTTGGACTTGGCCAGCTGGGCAATCGCATCGATAATATCCTGTATAGTTATGGGTGCATCTAGCAATTTCACTTGTTCTGGTTTCAATCTAGGGAATTGGATGGTGTTTAAGTACACCTGAAGTTCCGTTTGTGTGTGTGTTGTACGGGATTTATATAGGTTTTCATAGAATTGTAAGAACTGGGATGCTACTTGAGAGGGGTCTGTAATGATATTTCCCTCAGTGTCTTTTAGGGAGACTACTACCGGGGGACTATCGTTCATGTGAGCTAGATAGGCTAATAACCTGCCTGCCCTCTCCCCCTGTTCATAAACTCTTTGCTTACAGAAAAATATACTTTGGCCTTTTCAGTGCATAATTGTGTTACCAAGCGGGACTGTAATTTTACCATGTCTAGGTTTTCAGGGGTGGGATTGGAGTTATAAGTTGTTTCCAGCTCTTGTAACTTATCCGATGTTAGTTGTAGTGTTAGATTGGATGACTGTTTTAGTCTATTTATTCTGGTGGTAAGAATCTATCGGGCCTGTTCCTTAAAGTCATCCCATAATGTATTGAGGGGAGGGTGGGATTCTAGGTCTATCCAGGAAGTATTTAAGCTCTCTTTCAACGGAGTCATGGTCTGTAAGGGCCGACAGCCAGTGGGGGTTCAATCTCCATGTGCGTATAGGGGGGGCATTCCCCAGAGATACTGTCACCCAACATGGGGAATGATCGGATAACATCCTTGGTGCAATCCCTGACCCCGTGACTTTAGGCAGTAGAACCTGGGACACCAATATAAAGTCTATTCTAGACACGGTATTATGGCTTGTGGAATGGCATGTATAGGCTCTGGCTGTAGGCTTGTTGTGCCTCCACACATCTACTAGGACAAACTCTGTCATGGTGCGAGATAGACTGGTCTGCATGGGTGCTCCTAGGGGATCCCCTATTTGTGTCAGTCTGTCTAGATATGGAGACATTGTCCTGTTAAAGTCTCCTATCCAAATTGCTGGTATTGCCGGATGCTGCACTATAAACGCTAGGCCCTCTGTAACTACATCAGATTTATATGGAGGGGGGATGTAGCTGGCTATGATTAGCAAGGGGGTTCCTCCAACAAGTGCATGCATAAAGATATGTCTACCCTGCCGGTCAGTTCCCAGAGCAATTAATTCAAACGGGGTGGATTTAGCCACTAACACCGTGACACCCCTGGAAAAGTTCGTATGGGTGCTGTGATATGCCCATCCCACACAGGGGCGCCTTAGCGCTGCTTGCAAATGCCCGAGTAGAATTTTCAACTCCTACAACTGTTGGAACACATGTCTCTAAAGAAAAATGTTTACTTATTAACAGGGTGGATTTGATTTAAATCAAGTCGATTTATATCACTAGTAAAAAAGCTTGATTCAAATCAACTTGATTTAAATCATAATTTTTAAAGAGCACCTGTCATCTGTACCGCAGCGGCTCCTCCTCTAACCCGCTGTTGACTCACTGACTGTCACATTCACTATAATGGGACGGCTGGTGATGCAGCAGTGACACAACAAGGTGAGGGATGTGGTGGCAGCAGGTGAGTGAATGCCCGCTAACAGGCGCTGCCATGATGAATCTGAAATGACAGGTGCTCTAAATGAAAGGACTTATTCTTGCTGGTAGTTAAAATCTTCAATATTTGCAAACAAAATGAAGATTTCCTATTTGGAATAATAAGCTGTCAGGTTAGTAAAACAGATATCAGAACCTATTCAATCATACAGTTTGTAGTGTACATAGATTTGCAAAACAATGGGATAAAGGAATCTTCCTGAATTTTGTTTTATCTCATGGTTACTGTGAAATTGTGTGAATGCATCAATGCAGTTAGTGCATGTTATCTCAGCTTGCAGAGTTTGGATTCATTGAATGAGTTTACCAAAAATGTAAATATTGCAGAATATACAGCCTCATGCTACATAACTCAGCTCCATTTCATGCTGAATAAACTAAATTATTAATGTATCTTAAATAGAAAACTATCTTTAGATAGATTTTTACTCCAAAAGCATTTTATTAAAATAAATTTGATAAAAACCAAAAAAATCAAAATCGATTTATATCAAAAAAATTATTTTTTTTGTTTTTTGTTTTGTAAAAATCATTGATTTATATCCACCCTGCTTATTAACATTAATTTACTTTATCATTCACATTGTGCAATGCTCATTTAGGGAATTGGCACAGTAATATACAGTATTCTGAATAGAACACAAGAACTTACGATTGTTATGGTCAATGTAGAATACACCAACTTGAGTGTCATAGACTTCTTCCCATCCAAGTGGCAACTCATCACCAATACAGTCAGCAAAGGTTAATGGTTTTGTATACCTGGAAAACAAAATCAGTATTTTACTACCATTAATAGACAGTACTGTATGTACTTAAAAATATGTATGTTCATAAATATTTGACTACATTTTTCATTACTTACGATAAAGTAAAAAATACTTTTGTCTTTTTTTGGGAGGCAAAGCTTTATTTTGGTGATATTGTCCTTCATAAATTATTTTATTTGCTATGCAATCTATAGACAACAACCCCCCCCCAAAAAACATGAGTGGATGGCCGCTAACAGGTGCTGCCATGATGAATCTGAAATGACAGGTGCTCCAAATGCAAGGACTTATTCTTGCTGGTAGTTAGAATCTTTAATATTTGCAAACAAAATGGAGGTTTCCTATTTAGAATAATAAGCTGTCAGGTTAGTAAAACAGCGACATCAGAACCGATTCAATCATACAGTTTTCAGTGTACATAGATTTGCAAACAATGGGATAAAGGTATATTCCTGAACTTTGTTTTATCTCATGGTTACTGTGAAATTGTGTGTATGCATCAATGCAGTGCATGATGTCTCCGCTTGCAGAGCTTGGATTAATTGAATGAGTTTACCAAAAATGTAAATATTGCAGAATATAACAGCCTCATGCTATATGCTTTTTTTTTTGGGGGGGGGGGGGCAAAACTTTTTTTGGGTGAATAAATTATTTTATTTTCTATGCAATCTATAGACAATACCCCCTTTCCCATCCCCCAAAAACATAACATTTCAAAAATTGAGCTACTGTAGATAAAAAGTATATATTTTACTTCAGAATTTGTCCTGTTATAATTACACTAAAGATTGAGATTCTGGTACAAAACACTGCAACTTATTTACATCTTAAAGTGGAATTCCACACATTTTAAAAATGTATCAGCATCAACAAGCCTATCTGCAATTACAAACGGCTAATTATTTTTTTTTTTTCTAAATACCTTATTTTACATGTCTCAATGCCAGACTTCCTGTCCGGCCGCCTAGGCGATTCCAATGGACTCCTGGGATGTTGGCGTCATCTATCCCAGGAGTCAATGGGATTCGCCTAATAATGAAATCTCGTGTCATTTCTGGTCTGGGAGGAGTTAGGCACCATTTTGCTATGGCAACCTGTCAGAAAGAAACAGCACTGTTCAGTAGCATTACTGCGCAGGTGTGAAAGGTGGTGCATGCTGGGTAGCCAGCTGCACCAAATCCGGAAATGAAGACAAGCAGGCTTCAGATGCCCACAACAGCAATGGACCCTGCCTGCTTCCAAGATCAGGTTAGATTTAACAATTTAAAAAGAAACAAGGACCACATTACTGACAGTATCCAAATGTTACAGTAGAAGTGGCAATAATGACGGGGGGAGCATTTAGAAAAAAAATTGAAGACAGACATCTCCTCCTAGCAACATTAACACATCCCCCCAAACTCATATAAAACTAGTAAAAAAAGTGGTGAAAAAATGCAAACCACTCCAAAAAACACATCGCGAAAATGAATCAACTGAACCTATCCTTAGACAGGGGGAGTGGCAGCGTGGAAGAAGGGTAGGGCATGCATTCCCTCATAAATCACCTACCATTAGTAAATGTACCTGTAAAAAAATAAAAAAAATAATGATGTTTTATATGTACCCACGGCACTCTTTCTGGCTAGATCATGGGCAATACAGAGCAGCTGAAATCCTGCAAGAAGGCACTCCTAAAATGTACTTGATTACCTAGTCATGAGATTTCATCTGCTTTGCTCTCCCCAGAAATCCTCCTGACTTATTGTCGATGCAGAAGACAGGGGTGAAGTAAGTACAAATCAAAATTCTTTACAGGTACATTTTGTAGCTTCTAATGTTCCAAGGGCGTAGGGGGTGGGTGGCAGATATTATATGCGGACTTTGCATTTGCATTGCAAGGTGTAGTTTAACCGGTTCAATACCGGGCATTTTCACCCCCTTCCTTCCCAGACCAATTTTTAGTTTTCAGCGCTGTCACATTTTAAACGACGATTGCGTGGTCGTGCGACGTTGTACCCAAACAAAATTGAAGTCCTTTTTTCCCCACAAATAGAGCTTTCTTTTGGTGGTATTTGATCACCTCTGCGGTTTTTATTTTTTGCGCTATAAACAAAAGAAGAGCGACAATTTTGAAAAAAAACACAATATTTTTTACTTTTTGCTATAATAAATATCCCAATTTTTAAAAAAAAAAAAAACACATTTTTTCCTCAGTTAAGGCCGATACGTTTTCTTCTACATATTTTTGGTAAAAATAAAAAAAAAAATCGCAATAAGCGTATATTGATTGGTTTGCGCAAAAGTTATAGCGTCTATAAAATATGGGATAGATTTATGGCATTTTTAAAAAAAAGTTATTTATTTTTTTTTTTTTACTAGTAATAACGGTGATCAGCGATTTTTTTTCGTGACTGCAACATTATGGCGGACACATCGGACACTTTTGACACATTTATACAGCGATCAATGCTATAAAATTGCATTGATTACTGTGTAAATGTGACAGGCAGTGAAGGGGTTAACCACTAGGGGGCGGGGAAGGGTTTAATGTGTTTCCTAGGGAATGCTTCTAACTGTAGGGGGAGGGGACGCACAAGGGGAGGAGACCGATCAGTGTTCCGCTGTTCTGGGAACACAGATCGCTCTCCTCTGAACTGACAGGACGTGGATCTGTGTGTTTACACACACAGATCCACGGTCCGGCCCGGGCAATCACGGGTGCCTGGCGGACATCGCGGCCGCCGGGCACATGCACCGGGTCCCGAGCAACGTGGCGGGCACGCGCCCCCGGTGGCACGGGCGCGTGCCCCCTAGGCGGCCGGGAACCCGAGGCCGTCATATGACGTCCACCCAGGATGGGAGATCCCATCTGTGGACGTCATTTGACTATAGGCGGGTAGGGAAGTGGTTAAAGAGTAGCTCCACTTGTGTTGAAAAAAAAACCCTTTGGGTGATCTAGGTACATTGCAGGGATTTTAACAAACTTTATTGCAGATATCTATCTTTTGTTATTCTAAAGAAATTCCTGTGTGTTTCTCTGTGACCATGTGTTCAGTGAGTCCAATGGGAGTGGTTTCATAATTATCAAATAGCTGCGGCACCTGCAGGACTCTAATGAGGAAAATTGCTGGGTCTGCATCCCTTTAGGTGTGATTTCCTATTGGAAGTATCTCAGCAAAAATTACATTTTTGTTGCAGGGGAGTGCAGACTTCTGGGAAAATCAGTGAGGCAATCACACAAGCAGGAAATGATGTTTCTGGGAGGTGGTCAGTACACATTCTGTGTACAGAACACCTCCAGGTAGCCAAATTGCATTGCATTGTACAGAAAATTACAGGAGCTGCAAGTTAAAAAGGAAAAGGTCATTTTTAATAACCTTAAATTAATTACAATATGACTTTCTTTTTTTGTATTTGCCTTTTTTTCCCCAAGAAACTGAAATTACCCTTTAAGGAATGAGTGCACTTTTAGACAAAGTACACTTGTTCTTTTATCCGCTTGTACCCGGACTTAAACATTCCCACACTCCCATTCCACAGATGAATATTTACAGAGATCCAGCAGTCACCACCTTCACTGTTTTGTCTGAATCGATTGGAAAAAGGTTCCTCTACTGGCTGTTCCTGCCCAGTACAGCCCACAGATGTCAATGGAGCTCATGTGCCTCTATCTCCCAGCCACAGAAGTGTATGGTGCTAAACTGCACAGGTGGGGCCAGGAGAGGGAGCCTTTCACCAATGGATGTAAACAAACAATGAAGGCCATAGTGACTGTCAGTTTGGGGGGGGTAGGGCACTGGGGCAAAAAGAAATGTCCTTTAAAGTGTAACTTTTATTTTCGGAGAGAATTCCCTTCATTTCCTGTCCCACAGCCAAAACAGGATGTGAGAGGAAATGCCTCCAAAGTGAGAACTTGTGTTCTCATTGGACGATTTCCCCTCTATTACTGTTCTGGTATCCACCCAAAAATTGCGATTTTCTTTTAACTTTCACTTTTGATCAAATTGGTAAACAGTACAAATTAAAGACAGTGCATCTCCCAACAGGGGCGCAGACAGCAATAAAACCTCTCTACTCCAAAACTATCCATCCAAAGCTAAAAAAAAAAAAAAAAAAAAAATTAAAAAAGGGTTTTGCCTATAGTTCTACTTTAAAAAAGTATAGAAGAAGGGGTAGTACCTAGCTTACCAAAGATACTACATCTAAAATGTCCCTATGAGGGAAAACAAAACCTGTCTGTGCTATAAAGTTATTTAAATCTATGAATACAATATAAAAGTATTTCAATTTCCAAACATTTTCCACATTTTGGAAATTGCTCATGCTGAGCACCTAAAATGGAGTGTGTTATGTTTAAGATACACATACTGTATAATTATAGCTCTTAGGTGCTTGATATTCTCAGAACAGCTCCTTGTTCTACCACAATTTCATTTAACAGACCTCTTTTGAAAAGCAAAGTTAAAGTAACTATTTTTCTATTTTACAGTAAGCAAAGAATACTAATAATGACGTTTACAAACCACATATTTAACCACTTGACCTCTGGAAGGTTTTACCCCCCTCATGACTAGAGCATTTTATGATATTCAGCACAGTGCTACTTTAACTGGCTATTGCTCGGTCATGCGACACTGTACGCAAACAAAATTTAGATAATCGTTTCACACATATAGAACTTTTTGGTGATTTTGTGGTGACTTATTTTTATTTGGTGTTTTTATTTGTTCACCACTGGGTTTTTTGTTATATAAACAAAAAAAGACCAAAAAAATTAGAAAAAACCCCAATATTTTCCAATTATACATACACTGAATAGTAAACAATATTTTTCTACTGTACCCAAACAATTTATATTATTTTTTTTCACACAAATAGAGATTTCTTTTGGTAGTATTTGAGCACCACAGTTTTTTTTTTTTTTTTTTTTGCAATAAAAACAAACAAAAAAACAACAACAAAAAATGTTTACTTTCTGCAATAAAACATAACCAATAAAAAGAATTTAAAAAAATAAATTATATATATAGCCGACACTTCCTGGGAGTTACAATGACGTCGCTATGGACACTAATACAGTGACAATACTGTACACTGACACTGTACTAATGACATCTCAGAAGGGGTTAACATCTAGAGGCAATCAAGGTGTTAACTGTGTGCCTAACAAGTATTTTGTGCACAATGTGTGCTGCTTTTACTTTTCTTATCTGGCTGTTTTTTCTTCCTGCTATTTAGGGAGAAGAAACAGCCAGATCGCTGTTCACTATACACAGAATTCTGTGTGTGTGATTGGACACAGCCAATCAGTAGATTTAAATCAGATTTTTTTGATTTTTATCAAATTTAATTTAATAAAATGCTTTTAGGGTAAAAATCTATCTAAAGATTGATTTTTATTTAAGACACATTAATAATTTAGTTTATTCAGCATGAAATGGAGCTTAGTTATGCAGCATGAGACTGTATATTCTGCAATATTTACATTTTAGGTAAACTTATTCAATGAATCCAAGCTCTGCAAGCTGAGATGCATTCACACACTTTCATAGTAACCATGAGATAAAACAAAGTTCAGGAATGTTACTTTATCCTATTGTTTTGCAAATTATGTACACTACAAACTGTATGATTGTTTGAAGAGAAATGCATCTGTACCAGGCTCTAAGTGTGAGGAGGAAGGACAAGCAGTAAAAATGAAAGGGACCCAAACACTACGGAGGTCTAGCCCTACCAGATTTGAAGAATTATTATTTGGCCGTTCACTTAGGCAGAATAATAGATTGGAATCGACAAAGAAAGAACAAATTGTGGACACAGTTAGAACAGGCACGGTCCAAAGCCACATTGAAAGGAGCGGTCTGGTGCCTTGATCATCTGCCTCTAACATTGAGGTCACACCCAGTGATTGGCACAATCCTTCGGGTAGGTGCATCCACGTTATTTGCAACTTCCCTCTCCACTAATACTTCCCCTCTTTACCCGATTTTGGGTAATCCGGCTTTTCCGCCTGGTCTAGAACGAACGGGATATGAGACACTCACAACCACTGGTAGAGACAGAGCATCACACTTCCTAGTAGACAACTGGCCTTCCATACAAGCCTTGACTAAAGACAATGGTCAGTTCCAACTTCCATTCTGGAAAGCAATATGCTTGCACCACTTCTTACACTCGATTCCCAATCCGACACAATTTAATCGTGTCCTGACACCTTTCGAAGACTACTGTAGAGACGAGGGAGACTTGCCCCGAGTACTATCCAAAACATATGCTCTACTTAACTCCCCCCCAGAACAACCTGATCTGAAGTTCTTACAAAAATGGGAAACTGACTTGCAACGCCAGTTTACTAGTGTCCAGAAGCAAGCAATCATCAGATTCTCCCTGAAAGCATCCATTTGTACAAAGATGCAGGAACTTAACTATAAGATCCTGACCAGATGGTACTATATCCCTAACAGGCTACATAAATATTTCCCAACCACTTCAGATCTATATTGGAGGTGCCAAACGGATAAGGGTACACTCTTCCATATCTTCTGGTCTTGCCCTCTGCTTCAGCACTATTGGACAACAGTCCGGGCAATTACTCAAAAATTCACGGATTATACAATAAGTGATGATCCAGCTCTCATTCTGCTGCATGCTACTACAATCCCACCACAGAAGTACAAAAAGTCGATAGTACGACACTTATTGAACGCAGCCAAATCTTGCATCCCACTTCTGTAGAAGACCAGTTCACCTCCAACTATAGGATTGTGGCTACGCAAGGTGGAAGAGATCAGGAGATTGGAGGACTTAGTCTTTATGGCACAAAATAAACAGGAACAACATTCCCAGGCATGGATGCTATGGAATACATTTATATACTCTGATGAAGGAATGACTATGCTAGCCACTTAATGGGTAAAAATAGACAGAGAACATTACACTTAATACACTCAGGCCTGCATTCCCATGTCACCCCCCTCCCTCTCACCCCCCCCCCCCCACACCCACACTTCTTCTGATCCTTTCTACCTCTTTTCTCCTTCCCTCTTTTTTTTTTTTTTTTCTTTTTCCCTTTCTTTCTTTTCCATCTCTGCTTCTAATCTCAGTAAAATTTCTAACTTCCTGACGGTTCGGTTTTGAATAGGGCTGAAACAACTCATCGATTAATCGACAACTAATCGATTATGAAATTAATCGATTACTATTTTCATAATCGATTAATCGGCCAGTAACATAATGTGGTTAAAAAAAAACTAAAATGAGCCCTTTATAGTACAAAAAGAGCAAATAATCGCTACTGTAACTATTTCTTTCACAGTTCTACAGTAAAAAAAATTAACCCCTTACAGTAGTGATTATTTGCTTTTTTTGTACTTTAAAGGGCTAATATTCGTTTTTTTAACCCCATTATGTTACTAAACGTCTTATACCTGGTTCACATCTATGTGTTTTTTGGTGCTTTTTGCAGAAACGCACTACAGTTCATTTACATGGTTTCCTATGGAACACGTTCACATATATGCTTTTTCAGCAGCTGCGTATTTGGAAAGCGTCAGTGACTTTTTTTTAAACACAAAACAGTGCTTTTTTGGTTCAACATACGTCAATGGAGAAGCTGCAGAAACGCATGTAATGCATTTTTGCAGCAATTTGTGTTTTTTAATCTGCCCAACAACAAATTGGCCAAAAAAAATGCAAAAACGCAAATCGCAGCAAAATCCCGTGCGCAAAAATCAAAACGCACAGCAAAGAGCACTGCAGAAACAGATCAAAAGCAAACTGCCTAGGTGTGTACCGAGCCTTATGCTGGCCACACCGATCAATTTTCAGATGAGAATATTCAGACGAAAAATCTTTGTACATTCGATGAATGAAAGAATGTTTTAAATTTTCACTTGTTTTTAACATTCTGTTTTTAAAATCATTGTAATTTCTGAACGAAAACCACATACACTGTCTGAAAATTCCTTTAACCAAGAAGTTTCCTATTATTTCCAAATTTTCCCATTACTGTGGTTGAAAATGAACGTTGATTTGACCCCCACTAACGATTAGAAAATCGAACGAACGTTCTTATCTCTCCTCTAATAGTATATACAGTATATCTCTTCTGTCTGTTATTCTCAGAGTGGATTAGATATTTTGCTCCCTAACCATATAGTTGGCTATTATTTACCACTGCATAGAGATATTTAAGAATAAATTGCCTTTTTTTTTAAACTTTACTTATTAACTAAATTATACACCACACTTTTTTTTTTTTAAGGTTATTAACCGATTAATCGATTAATCGAAACAATAATCGGCCAACTAATCGATTATGAAAATAATCGTTAGTTGCAGCCCTAGTTTTGAATATTATTCTCTAATGTGTTCGCACTAAGGGACTGCACGGTTCAGTCAGGCTTTTTTTTTAAAGAAACAGTGCAAAAATTAAATAAATATAAATTTTTAAAGCACCCCTATCCCCCAGTGCTTGCATGCAGAGGTAATTAAATATGTAGGTGGTGATACATGTATAAGTAAACTGAGTTCGCACCACGCATGTGAGGTACTGCTGCAAATGTTATAGTGAGAGCAATAATTCTAGCGCTAGACCTCCTTTTAACTCAACATTTTTAAAAGCATCTTCTATGGAGATGTTTAAGCATCGTAGTTTGTCGCCATTCCACAAGTGGGCGCAATATTAAAGAGCGAGGTATCCATTTACTTGGCGTAACATCATCTTATATATTTTACCAAAAAATTTGGTTATAATACTGCGTTTTTTGCATTTAAAATTCGATAAAGTGTATTTTTTCCCAAAAAACGCTGCACAAACACCATGCGACATAAAAAATTGCAATGACCACCATTTTATTCTCTAGGGCCTTTGCTAAAGAAAAATATAAAATGTTATGGGGTTCTAAGTAAACAAAAAAATACTGATGATTTTTACATGTAAACAAAAATGGTTAGACTAGGTCCGGTCTAGTGGAACTTCAGTCATTTTTTCATCTTTCCATCTATTAAATCTGTCCTTGTTGTTTTAACTTTGGATAGTAAAAGATTTTTTTTTTGCCAGTAAATACCTTATACAGCCCACCTCCTGTTTAGCCTAGGCGCATGACATCATGCACAGCTCTCTCTCTCACTCTCGTGAGAGTTTGCCAGGAAGGGAGGGGGTGAGTCATAACAGGGCCAAGGAGAGCTGCAGAGCTGGAGGTGTGCCTCTGTGTGTCTGTCTAAATCTAGAAAGTGAACAGGCAGCAGCTTCAGCTGCCCACAGTTAAAATCATTGCAACCAGACTCAGTGGAGGGAGATTTCTGCAGCATATTTAGCAAGTACAGAATCCCAGTATATATAAAATAATATTCAAAGTGGCTGGAGGGAAGCTTCAGAGTAACAAAGATGTTTTCATTATAAATTATATGAGCAGATTGCAGTTCCTCTTTAAGTGGATATATGTGCCTAAAACAAGCATGTCTGGCCAAGAGAGACAGATGATGTCATTGCAGCCGATTGGAAGACCACAATCTTATTCAGCAATCTCCAAATCTGCGATTACAGTTTGTTTTTTATTTCAAAAGGTTTTTCTTAAAACTTCATAATTGAAACAAAAAAAAAAAACACACACACACAACAGAAGATGGAGCAAATTATTGGAAAGATAGAAAAATATGCCACACAGTGCAATAGTATGAGAACATAGAATAGAGTCAAAGTAACAGCATAAAATAGAGAACAAAAAAGGCTTTGACACTTAAGTGGGGTACACACTATAAGAAAATCAGGCAAACGATTGTCCGATTTTTCCTCGTTGTTTCACAGCAAATCGGAACCGATGAACGAAAATTCTTGTACGACAAAGGCTTTTTTTGTTGTTCGTGGTTTCTGATCATGCGCAGTCTTTTCTGATTTTTCTTGTATGTAAACCGTACAAAAACGGTACACATAAACGTACGAAAATTCGGAATAGACTCTCGAAAGTTGTGCACACACTATACGAAAATCGTATGAAGATTAGTTGGACGAAAATGTTCATCCGATTTTCTTAGTGTGTACGAGCCTTTAGGCTCGGTTCAAACTGGGGCGACCTGTCAGGCGACTTAGACGCCTGACAAGTCGTGCTCCATTCAGTGCAATGGAACAGTTCTAATCGGAGCGACTCAAGTCACTTCAACTTAGAAAAAGGTTCCTGTACTTCTTGGGGGTGAATTCAGAGTGGCTTGCATTGACTTCTATTAAAGAAGTAGTTTGCAAGCTGCACTGAAGTCGTGCTGTGAGGGGTGGCTTCAGGGTCGGGTGACTTTGAAGCGGCCCCAGTGTGAACTGAGATTTAATTGTACAGAATTAATCGCAAATCGTCAGCAGGTCTTCTCGCACAACTGTCAACCCATGGTTTTCATCAGGGGCTGCCCGTGCATTGTGGGCGCACGGGCAACCCCACTATCCATGCGCCCGGCCCCATTCAGGATGCCGGACGCATGGATTCCTATGGCGGGGTGGGAGGGGGTGGTACTTTTTGAAGCACCTGATTAGAGCCAGAGGCTCTAATAGACTTCAAAACAGGGTGGGCTTGGGGCGTAGAGCGTGCGCCCTGATCCCACCCAATTGTGTGACGATAGCGAATGAATGGTCGCTATTTTCACACCCAGTCTCCTCCCCGCCAATCAGGGAGGCAGGTCACCAGACCTGTTTCCCGACTGGCCAAAGCACCAAGGCATCCTATTGGATGCCCTGGCGCTTAGGAAGAGGTGGCACAGAGGAGACAAGAGGACGGACATCCCCGCCACCACGGCTGCTCTTGTGGACTCAGGGTTGGCGGTAAGTGCTGGACCACCTGCGGAGGGGGGGGGAGAGCGATTCGGGGGGGAGATATCAGAGGGGGGCTGTCAGAGCCGCGAGCGGAGGGTGGAGGGGGCTGTCAGAGCTGCGAGCGGAGGGTGGAGGGGGCTGTCAGAGCTGCGAGCGGAGGGTGGAGGGGGGTGGCAGAGCTTATGGGAACTGGGAGGGATCAAAAAGGAAGGGCGGGGTCTGGCGCACCCCCATCCTAAAACTTCACCAGCCGCCGCTGGTTTTCATGAATTCTCAAATACAACTACTGAGTTTGATCTGAGAGCAATCAATTTTTCATAACTATAATGTACCTAGACCTTAGCAGAAACTTCGGACAGATTGGGTGCAAACTCCCTCCTCCGATGTCTCGTTATTCTGAGTTTTGCTGCTAGTGGGACATGGGCTACTACAGCATGCTATTTACAGGGGAAGTTTTTAATCTCCAAGTTTAATATTGCCAAAGTGGGATCTGGAGACAGACAGGAGCTGGAAGATCTGCGAGAAGCTCGAGTTTTTTGCAAGTCCAAAATATATGAAATATGGTTTACTACATGTCCACATCTCAGCCAGCATAAGGAAGAGTCGGAGGAGAAAAACTGTGCTAAGCGGGGTAGGGTACCATTGGGTTACTATTTTCTGTGTCATCTTCTGATGGTTAACACAAGAAGATATATTGTAAAAATAGTGAAATGCTGTAGCAAGGAATTTTTGGAGATCCATCTCCCATTTAAGTAAAGAAATAATTTAGGTGCAAGTCAATTTGATTTGTTTTGGAGGAGGTTGTAGAAAAGGGAGATGCCTTTAGCAGGTTGCATTGACAAGGTATAGAGCTGCAAGATGAATGTTAATTGGGGGAGAGGGTGAGAAGACATGAAATGTTTTATACGTATAAACTTAAAGTATTCAGTTTCAGGTAATCCATAATCCTTTGAGATTACACGTGATTAATTATGCAAACGTTCATCAGGAAGATTCACCTACTGTGAATATTTGGTAATTGTTACCTACTAATTTATAAATATGCTCCATAAAGACTCTTTTGCAAATGTAAGTGTAATGTAATAATAACTGCTTGTACATGTGACATTGTCACTGTCAGCGTGGACAAAACCCTGTCCATTGTTGAAATATAAAAACATCATTCTTGTTTTATTTAAAATCCAAAGCACACAGCTCTAGAACGTTCCCATTTAAAACGATTTCAGAGAAATGACAGTACATGGGAAAACATGAATACTTTTCTTACAATCATCAGAATCAGCATATTCACCATCAGTCACTAAGTAATTGTCAAGCTGTTCACAGGCTGGAAAGCTTGCATGATCTCATAGTAGCAGCTCTAAGAGGTCTCCCAGCAACCTATGTGTAATGAAATGCCTGAGCGTTAATGAAGGATGAATAAAAAGGGAATTAATTGGCAGCTTCCAGGACAAATGCTATACTGTGACAAGCGCATTCATTCCAGATACTGATTCCATCTAAACCCCGACTACACTCCAACTATTATTTTACAATAACACGTTTACAGTAGCCAATACCACTTAATTGTGTCTGGAAGATAACATGAACTCCTTAGCTACTTTGATAATAAATGTGTGGTTTTTAGATTTAGTATTGTATCATGCCTGACAAATTAGGCTTTGAAAGTAACCAAGCACAGGCATTAATTTACACTAGCAAATGTGTGCCGGTTCCGTAAAAATATAATTCACAATGCTGTTAAAGCATGCTGCATTGATATAGTTAAGTGATTCTAAAGACAAGATATATATATTTTTTTTTATTTACAATAAAAACAAAAAAAACAAACAAAAACAAGATTATACTTACCTACTATGTGTAATATTTCACAGAGTGGCTCCCTACCTCTTCTTTGGTGGTCCCCTGCCAGCGCTGTCCTTTCCTTCTCCCTGCAAGTGCCCCCATAGCAAGCCGTGTGCTATTGGGGCATTCATGTGGGCATGCTCCCAAGCCAGGTTGTGTGCTTCCATGGACACACACACAGCACGGCTTGGCCACACCCCCATCTCCTCTTCACAGGATTTAAATAGCAGCAGCAGAAGCCACTGCTGCCTTTGTCTCCTGTGAGATCAAGAAGTCAGTGGAATGGTGCTTCAAACAGGGAAAGCGCTGGGAGGGGGTCTGAAGCCTGACCCGCCGCCTCTAATGACATTCTCATGATCTTCTCCCCAAACTCGCTGTCACAATTTAGAAAAAATAAAATGATCATGCAGGGCTTCGCCCACATGGTCGTGTCATTAATTTACAGAGTTCTGTGAATAAATAAACTACAAGTACAGATAGCCTTTGCGGCTGTCGGCTTGTAGTTCTTAATGAACTACCAGGGCGCTATTGAACGCTCTAGGTAGTTCACCGATTCTTCCTGTCATGTAACTGGCTGTTCATACGAGGTACAGGCAGACAGCTTACACAGTCTGCAGCAGTCCAGCATTGCAACGCTTGGCAGGCTCCTAGTTAAAAAAAAGAAAGAAAAAAAAAAAAAAAGCAAAATGCACATTTTTTTTACCTGCAAAAAAGATGTGCATTTTTTTTTTTTTTTTTTTTTTTTTTTTACAAAAGGTAAACCTTTTCCTTTAAGGTAAAAAATGTTTTGCTTGTAAAACCACATTAACATTAAGCTAAGGGGGTAGAATGAGAGGTTTTATTACTTAATTTACACCCCACCCCAACCAAATCCAGCGCTGTTCTCTTCTTCACAAAGCTCCAGCCTATCAGCTAGCTGTGGCCTCTTGGAGTCATCACATATAACGCAGGGCTATTAACTCTTGTGGATTTGGGGGGGGGGGGGGGGGGGGCAGAGCACAACCGAGGGCAAGAGAACTCCTTAAGAGACGAGTTGGAGGGGAACCAGTCACACAGATCAAGGGCACTTTCTATAGCGGAAAAAGCGAACGTATAAAATGCACTGTTTTTGCAGGCAGGAGTCTGTAAAGCAATGCCCTGCCGATCAGCAGATCTGAGGCCATGCATGTCTCCGCCAGACTTGTCAGTGTATCTGCTTGCCCATACCTCATACAAGAAACCCAATACACTCTGACAGGAAAAAATCGATGAACTACCACGGCGCTCACAGTGCCGTGGTAGGTTATTGAGAACTACAAGCCAGCAGCTACAAAGGATGTTGGAACTTGTAGTTCATTCATACACAAAGCTGTGTGTATGAATGATGCAGCCGTGTTGGAGGACCCGGCACGGCTGCGCTGTTTTCAAAAAGTGACAGCTAGTATGGGGAAATTCTCCCAGTGCGGTCACAGGGCAGCAGGAACATTTTACATGTTCCACTCTAAAAACAGGTGAAACATGTTCCCAAAGGGGAACTTATCCTTTAAGCCTTACATCAGTGGCAGCAAAATGATTAATACAGCATAGTTACATAGTTATGTTGAAAAAAAAAAAGTCCATCTAGTTCAATCAACAGAAAAAAATAATCCAAAGGAAGGCAAAAAACCCTATAAAGCATGGTCTAAGTTGTTGGATTCTGGTGGAGAACACACAACCTATATTTACACTAGAGTATAAATTGCAATGTTTTAGTCTAGAAAGTGTTAGAGCTGGTCAAATCGATCTCCATGCAACTTTATGACATATGCCTTTGGGGTGAACAGACTACAGATATGGCATGTAGTGGTAATAAACCATCTATCAAAGGCTGGGTGAGTAGTGTCACTGGATTAATCCATGGATAGATGAATACCATACATTGGCCAGCCCTGTGGAGGACACACCTGTTTAGCTAATCATCTTCACAGAGCAAACCAGAATCTGAGCCAAGGAAGAAGAATGAATGTTTGTATGACCTGTTGGACAAGTCTTCCATAATCCTGCAAGTCTGGTAGGAGTGTTCCAAGAAAAGATAGAGGCATTGTAAGCGTGAGTTGTGAGTTGTGATGAGTATAAAGCTTTTTTTCCCCCTGCCACCTTTGTTCCCCTTACACCTTTTTATTTTCCTGTATATTAATTTTTATGTATATCCCCATTTGTAAATAAACTAAACTTTTTTTTGAATCAAGTTGTCCTTCATTAAAAACAAGGCACCCCAAACAGAGCACACTCCACAGAAAGTGTAGTGATAATCTGAGTGTACTATAATCAATTTAATGGGGTTTGTTTACTAAAGGCAAATAGTCCGTTCACTGTGATCTGAGGAAAAGCTCTAAAATGAGGGGAAGCTCTGCTGATTTCTGCTCCAGCATATGGACAAACGCAGAACCAAGCAAAGTTCAGTGAAAACCTGTGTTCTGACTAAACCTAAAGCTTATTCCTAATGTCAGAAACTGGTGGACAATTATGCAAAATGCCTAAAAGTAGTAAATTCTGCTAAAGAGGGAAATAACGCTTCAGAGACCAAGGGCGTTCAAACGCATAGCCTGCAAAACCAGATCGTATAGGAATGCGCTCTCCAGTGTGAATCAGCCCTCAAAGCACATCTTTTGTAAAAATTTTAAATCATATTCATTTACACATTGTATTTCTATTATTTATAGCCAACTCTTGTTAATATGAACAATCTTGAAGTTTGTAAACTATCTTTTTGAATAATAAGCCCCACAAATTTAATTCCTTGAATGCTGTGACATTCATTATGCCCTGTAAAATTTGCACTGCTGTGTCACACATTTCACAGAGCCTGCCTTCTAACCCTCAGAGGTGCTGAACAGAGGAGTTTCAGCAAGCAGTATCTTTACTTGAATAACAGCTTGCAGGCAGCAAGGTAATGTGGGATATAGAGTCCTTAGAAATAGAAAGTAAAACAAAGGAAAAAGCAGAGGAGACTCTGCAAAGCATGCAGGGAATCCAGGAAGTCATGGAAAGAGAGGACCTGCAGACAGGCAGCAATCACAACACGAAAGGAGATATTTCAAGTAAGCTTAGATTGGGTTGTCAAAAATAAAGCGTTACTAAACCCACAACAGTAAAATCAGTCTCTATATACAGTAGCGCTGCATGATTAATCGTTAAAAAATGCGATCTCGATTCAACCCCCCTCACAATCTTAATCCGGCATTTCCACAAATGATTTAACAAATACAGAGCAGTTCTCTGCTCAGAGCTGTAAAAAAAAAAAAAAAAAAAAAAAAAAAAAGCCAGCAAAGTTTATCACAACATTGCTCAGCACTGAAATAAAAAGAAACATTGTATCATTTGGTTCTTTTAGATCAAAAGCGATGAACTTCGGTCTGTAAATGAGGGCAGTTTAACCACTTAAAGACCAAGCCTTTTTTCTGACACGTGTTGCTTACAAGTTAAAATCTGTATTTTTTTGCTTGAAAATTACTTAGAGCTCCCAAACACTATATTATATTACATTTTATATATATATATATATATATATATATATATATATATATATATATATATATAAAAAATATTATATATTTATATATTTTAGCAGAGACCCTAGAGAATAAAATGGCAGCCGTTGCAATAATTTATGTCACACTGTATTTGCGCAGCGGTCTTTCAAACGCAATTTTCTGGGAAAAAATACACTTCAATGGATTAAAAAAACTAAACAGTAAAGTTATCACTTTTTTTTTGTATAATGTGAAAGATGATGTTATGCAGAGAATCGTGATCTTTATTCTAAGCAAAAAAGTTGTGATTCTCATTTTATCTAGAATCGTGCAGCTCAACTTGTAAAACAACCCATTTATTTTAACCACTTCAGCCCCGGAAGATTTGGCTGCTCAATGACCAGGCCATTTTCTGGGATACGGCACTGCGTTGCTTTAACTGACAATTGCGCGGTCGTGCAACGTTGTACCCAAACAAAATTGGCGTCCTTTCTTTCCCACAAATAGAGCTTTATTTTGGTGGTATTTTATCATCTCTGCGGTTTTTATTTTTGAAATATTTTGAAAAAAAAAAAATACAATATTTAGTACTTTTTGCTATATTGGACCATTGGCATTTATACAGTGATCAGTGCTATAAAAATGCACTGATTACTGTGTAAATGTCACTGGCGGGGAAGGGGTTAACAGTAAGAAGCAATCAAGGGGTTAACTGTGGGACTGCCTGGGTAAGGAGAAAGATTCGTTGTTCATACTTAGTATGAACAACAAATCGCTCTTCTCACCCCTGATAGCACGAAGCTCTGTCTGTTTACATTGACAGATCTCCATTCCATCTCTGTGTGGAGCAGTCGCGGGTGCCCGGCGGTTGCACGCACATCAGCTCCAGGGTCACGCCCCCCCCTGGTGGTCAAAAGGCGAGCCGACGTATAGTTATGACGGATCGCCCAGGGGAGCCAACCTGCTGCAGTAAAACTGCGGCGGCTGGACGGGAAGGGGTTAAAATAGAAATGAAAGGCAAAACATTTTTGTCTAGATTAAAAAAAAAAAAAAAACACACACACACACACATTATAAAGACTTTTTTTTTCCCCTTTTTCATAAGCGAGTACTTTACTCTGTTCTCAGCTGCATAAGAGCTGGGAGGAGGAAAAATCAGCATACTGACAATGCCAGTGAATGGCTGTGGAGCAAGGGTATGACAGGACAAGTCTGATCATTGGAAGAGAGCACAGTGAGTTCCCAGCATAGCTAGAGAACTGACCACAGTGTGTTTTCCCGTTTAGTGTGGTCAGTTTTTAATAGAAAAGCAGAGGGACTGGCAGGAACACCAGGGATTTCACATAAAGGAAGCAATAAAAAGAGAACAGGATACTTTCTCATACAAGTACATGGTACAGCAGGCACATATCAGGAACATGAAGTGTTGGGGTAACAGACTACTTATTGTAGGCTGGGACTATAGATCTTATTTAAATTTAATGAGATAAATCGCTGGTGCCATAATGCTTTGCATTAAAAGTGTTTTGTTTATTAGCCTTTTATTTGTGCTCCAGAGTCTGTATAAGATCCTCTCCATGGTGCAGTAGGCTTTAGATAAGACCCCTCTCTCCAAAGTTTGCCATACACTAGACTAGATAAACGAGAAAGAAAAGAAGAAAACACAGTTTTCTCCAGCCATACAAATCAGGTATATGAAGGAAATTTTCCACATCTAAAGATCTGTAAGCAGGGAGCATGACCCTTTCTGATTGGAGAACTCTAGCTGTGACTCATCAGGGCAACACAAAGAGAATAGTGGTCTTATCTGCAGCCTACGGTTCCAGGGAGATGATTTATACTGACTCTGGTGCCTAAATAAAATCTTTATAACTTTGAAAGTGGAGTATTGCTGTAATAGAAATAGATTTATGGAAAGTTGGTCTAACTGGGCTGGCTGGATGCTTTTTCGTTACTTCCAGCCACGACATGCGGTACGAGCCCAGTTCCCTGTTTAACCATGCCTCGTTATGGACCCTATTGAGGAACTGCTGGCCCAAGATTCATTGGCTAAACCCCTGTCTGCTCTTTACTTTGACCTGCTTAGCGATGACTCTCCTAAAATGGAGCGTCTGTGGGACCAGTGGTGAGCCGACTTAACTGATCTGGACAGAGGATTGAGAGGACTGCCTTAAGGACAGCATTAAATTAGGCCCCTTTCACACTGAGGCGCTTTGGAGGCACTAAAGTGCTAAAAATAGCGCCTGCAAAGCGCCCTGAAAGAGCGGCTTTCACACTGGAGCTGTGCGCTTGCAGGGCGGTCTAAAAAGTCCTGCAAGCCGCATCTTTGGAGCGCTCTAGGAGCGGTGTATTTACCGCTCCTAAAGCGCCCCTTCCCATTGAAAACAATGGGGGAGCGCACCAAACCCACCTGCAAAGCGCCCGCTCTGCAGGCGATTTTAACCCTTTTTCGGCTGCTATCGGGGGTTAAAAATGCCCCGCTAGCAGCCAAATAGCGCCACTAAAACGATGGTAAAGCGGCGCTAAATATAGCACCGCTTTACCGCCAGCGCCCGCAAAGCCTCAGTGTGAAAGTAGCCTTACTGATCTCTTCTCGGGACAAGTTTATCCTAATAAAATTCTTGCATAGGGTGTACCTATCTTCATATGTTCTGCTGCTTTCCAAGGGTGGCTCTCTTCTGGAGAGAGGTGGTAGAGCTCACAAATATTTGTCTCCAGCTGACCCTACCCCTGAGTTGCTCCTACAAGGTATCCACTATGATGACCAAAGGCCTAGATATACTAAGTTATTAATCTCATACTTGTTTTACTATGCTAAAAGAGAAATTATTGTCAAGTGGAATTCCCGTTCCCTCCCCCCTCCTTAGCTTCCTGGGAAAAATCTATTAAACTGTTCTTACTCTTTATAAATTGACCTATATTAATAGGAATTATCCTAAGACGTTTAATAGGCCCCTTTCACATGGACGTTCTGTTCTCTTGTTCCGTTCAGTCACGCTTTCTTCTTGTTAAAAAAAAGGATCAAAAACGGATACGGATGTGAATTTTTACATCCGTTTTCATATCCGCTGACATACGTTTTTTACAAAAAAAAAAGGGGACTGAACTGAACTTCAAACATATAGCTGGTTGCTAAGAAGGGGGCCAGGAAGCCGGCCGCTGCATCCTCAACAACCGATTAGCTGACAGCTGAATGAAAAAAAATAAATAAAAAATTGCCAGCAAAAAAGAAAAAAAAAAAATGACGTGGGGGACCCCCCACGCCAAAATGTAAATATAAAAAAAAAAGGCGTGGGGTCCCCCCAAAATCCATACAAGACCCTTATCCAAGCATGCAGCTTGGCAGGTCAGGAGAGGGAGGGGACGAGCGAGCGCGCCCCCCCCTCCTGAATCATACAAGGCTGAATGCCATTGACATGGGGGGGTGGGTGCTTTTGGGCAGGGGGGATTGATGGGGACAAGGGCCTCTTCCTGACAACCCTGGACGATGGTTGTTGGGGTCTGCGGGTGAGGGGCTTATCGGAATCTGGGGGCATCGTACCCCTACCCATTTACCAAAAAGGCAGTGAAATGTAAAAAAAAACAAAAAAAAACAAACAAAAAGAACCACACACAAGAGCTGGTTATTGACAATTCCTTTATTAATAGCTCTGTCTTCTCCCATTGCTGTCCTCTCTGCCGCCATTGCTGTCTCTCCCAGTGTCTTCTCCTCCTAATGCCTTCTTCTCCCACTGTCGCCTTTCCTGCCACTGGTTAGCTGCTAAAAAAAATTAAAAAGCCACTGTTCTGTTGCTGTCTTGCTCCATTGTGTTGTCGTCCACTGTCTGGCATCTGTTATATAGTCATGAGGCATGGCCATCAGATGACGTCACCTGGAGAGCCTGCCCCCCGTGATGTCACAAGGGCGGGTTCTCTGGGTGAGGTCAATTGATAGCCACGCCCCCATGGCTATATAACAGATACCAGACAGCGGACAACAACACAACGGAGGAAGATGGCATAAGAACAGCGGCTTTTTAATTTTTTTTAGCAGGTAACCGGCGACGAGAAAGAAGATGTCGGCGGGAGAGAAGGCACCAGGGAAGACGGCGGTGGGAGGAGAAGACACTGGCAGGAGGAGAGGACACTGGGAGAGACGGCGGCGGAGAGGACGGCATCGGGAGAAGACAGAGCTATTAATAAAGGAATTGTCAAAAAATGGCTTTTTTTTTTTTTTTTTTTTACATTTTACTGCCTTTTTGGTGAATGGTTAGGGGTACGATGTACCCGATACCCATTCACATAGGGGGGGCCCAGGATCTGGGGGCCACCAGATTCCAATAAGCCCCCCTCACGCAGACCCCGACAACCACCAGCCAGGGTTGTTGGGAAGAGGCCCACCCCACCATGTTGAGGGCATGCGGCCTGGTATGGTTCAGGAGGGGGGGGGTCGCTTGCTTGTCCCCTCCCTTTCCTGACCTACTGGCCTGCATGCTCAGATAAGGTTCAGGTATGGATTTTGGGGGGACTCCACACCATTTAAAAAAAAAAAAAAAATGGGCGTGGGGGGGGGTCCCCTCCGAATCCATACTAGACCCGAAGGGCCTGGTATGGACCCCACACCATTTTTTTCGCATTTTTTTTTTTGCCGGCAACTTTTTATTACATTCAGATGTCAGCGGGGGGACCCCGCTGACATCTGATGGCTCATCGGTTGTTAAGGACGTGGCGGCCGGCTTCCAGGCCCCCTCCTTAGCAAACAGCTATATACAGTGTGTTTAATGAAAAAACAAAAGGGTTTAAAAAATGGATGTCAGCGGATCGTATGTAAGAGGATCGTCCTCTAAACATCCGTTTTTCGTCTGATCCTTTTTTTTACGGATGAAAAAATAGGGTTTTCTTCCGTCATAAACAATAGAGCTTAGCGGAGACGGATGTCAGCGGATGATCAACCGCTAGCCCACAGAGATACATGCATGTCTGTTTTTCATCCGCCAACGGATGGATGAAAAATGGACATACGGAACAGCCTTGTAAAAGGGGCCATAGGGTGTGGCAGTCATGGACCGCATAGGGCGGCTGTTTACCTGCTGCAGTGGCTGCTATGCCCTCTCACTGGGATCTTTTAATGGTTTTTGGTACACAGGCAATGTTGTAGCAGGACTTTCATATTTTACCGTGCTTTTGTATGTGTTCTGTTATGATGACTATGCTCTGCATTTGTTGTTCATGTATACCATATTTCTTTGTTTATTTCCATTTTTTGGAATTTTTGTACCGTGCCTTAGTTTCAATAAAGGAACATTCTGTTTTTTGTTGAAAAAGTTGGGCTAACTGTATAAATTTTATAGGCTATATTGCCAAATTACCCTATATAGCCAGTAAACTGTATACACATAGCTGTACTGAATAAACCATTATCATAACAGAAAGTAAGTCCATGTACCAGAAAAGATATTAATAATGCATACTTTTCATGAAAACTCACAATCCTTTTCTTGACAGATGTACTGAGCCTGGCACAGGAAGATTCTCGTATGAGATGTTTTAGCATTCTGACATAAAATTAGCCGGAGTGACATACTTGTTCTGTGCATATGCACATGTACAGATCTGTGAAAACACCTCCGCCCAGAGAAAAATTCAATTTCCAGGGACTCCTGCCATCTGGGATCTATTAAACACTTACAGTACATTTCTAAATTAGGTTATATCTCTCAAGAGCAAAAATCAAAAATCTACAGAAAATGTTTTATGGTCTTGCAATTGACAGAACCTAAGTGACACAGAAATTGTGCCAGGATAGCTAATATAGTCCAAGACTACCATAAATGTGCTGTTGCTAAAGCCAAACTCTAGCTTCATTTGAAAATAATAAAAAATAACTCTCACTTTACTACTCAGCATTCTGAAACCCAGCACCTGGACTCTTCCAAACCGAATAACACTCAATGCCATTCAGCCCACTTTCTGTAAATCAAGGATGCCACAGACCCACACCCTAAGAGCGCATCATCAAAATGCCCTAAACTCCAAAGAGTCTGTTACAGTTTTCTGCAGAATTCAGGACCACTCTGCCAGAAAAGGAGGATGATTTGTGATATCATGTGACAGACTGAAGACAACAACAACAAAAAAAAAATAAATGTATAAAAAAACAACAACAAAAAAAAAGTAGTGGGAGAGGTATTGCACCAACGGGGTGGTGGGATATTTACAAACAGACCAGCCACGTTTCTTCTTTTGTATTTCCCAGGGAGTATTAATTGAAGTTATAATATTTACATCATGTAAATGTAATAGGTATTTTTTTTTGGGGGGGGGGGGGGGGTCTCTTTTTGCTTTTTGGCAGGTCTTCTAATGACATGTCATGCTCCAGCAGCCCCCTTGGATAACCTTGTCACATATCCCAGGGGTAGCTGTGGGAGCCCATTTACTGAGCAGTTGAGGAGGCAGCATGCATCATAGGGGATAGGGGGCCAGACTGCCTGAACCCGGAAGAGGCAGCTAGCTGAAGAGGACCAAGATAGTTGGCACGGAACAAAAGGTTCTGACACCCTTACATCGGATTGCTGCAAGACATTCCTGGAGCCACTGGGCAGTTAACTCTGTTTCTTTTATGAGAACCCAGCAAGACAGGTTAGGGGGGGATGAAAAAGTGGAAGGCAGGAGGGAGTTGCTTAGTTACATAGTAGGTGAGGTTGAAAAAAGACACAAGTCCATCAAGTCCAACCTATGTGTGTGATTATATGTCAGTATTAACTGTATATCCCTGTATGTATGTTGTGGTCCCACATACCTGTCCCAGGGTCCAGCGATGCGGGGTAACGAAGCCCTGCTAGTCTCTACCTCCTCTCTGCGGTGCAGCATTGTCACTGTGGATGCCCAGATGTGGCTTCACAGCTGGGCACGCACTGCGCATGTGCGAGCCGCACGGCGCACCGTGACTGGCCGGGCAATCATCTTGGACCTGTGACGTGTCCCAGATGATTGCCAAGGGGGAGGGGGGAGAGGTGATCTCCCTTCTGGCGCCGCGGTTCCCCGGGAGGAAGTGGGAGCTGAAACCCTCTAAAAAGAGGGTATCTGCTCCCCCCCCCCCCCCAAAATAATGACATACCAAATGTGGTAAAAAAAAGCCCTGCAAGCTGCACCTCTGTAGGAGCGGTGTTTACACTGCTCTTAAAGCTCCCCTGCCCATTGAAAACAATGGGGCAGCGCTGCCAAACCGCCACTGCATCAGCGTTTTGCGGGCGGTTTTAAGCCTTTTTTTTGGCCACTAGCGGGGGTTAAAACCGCCCCACTAGCGGCCTAATAGCGCCGCTAAAATGACGGTAAAGCGCTGCTAAAAAAATAGCACTTTACCGCTGACGCCCACCCCAGTGTGAAAGAGCTCTAATGCCGCGTACACACGGTCGGACTTTTCGTCTACAAAAGTCCGACAGCCTGTCCGACAGACTTCCGGCGGACTTTCGGCGGACTTGCAGCAGACTTTCTAACGAACGGACTTGCCTACACACGACCACACAAAAGTCCGACGGATTCGTACGTGATGACGTACACCGGACTAAAATAAGGAAGTTCATAGCCAGTAGCCAATAGCTGCCCTAGCGTGGGTTTTTGTCCGTCGGACTAGCACACAGACGAGCGGATTTCGGGGTCCGTCGTAGTTACGACGTAAAGATTTGAAGCATGTTTCAAATCTAAAGTCCGTCGGATTTGAGGCTAAAAAAGTCAGTTGAAAGTCCGGAGAAGCCCACACACGATCGGATTACCAGCCAGCTTTAGTCCGTCGGCGTCCGTTGGACTTTTGTAGACGAAAAGTCCGACCGTGTGTACGCGGCATAAAAGGCACAGTATGTGTTTGTAGGGCATTGAAACTGAGCTATAAGAGAGTTGTTTGTTTTTTGCTGTGGGAATTTACAAGCAGTAATATTCTCATTGTTTTCTGTTAAAATGCCAACCTGTGGAAGTCTGGTTACTGAAACTAATATCTGAGAACAATTAATTTGAGAGTGTAAAATAAGGTACATTTAGCATACTATATTATACCTTACTCTTTTTTTTTTTTTTTTTCTAGGAGAAATCCTACCGATAATTCGATAAGCTCAATGTGTCATAGTTTTTTGTATTTTTTTTGTATTTTTTTTTTTCAAACTGAATTGGGTGTAACAGCCATTGGTGTAAACACGACTGTGTTTACCTTTCTATTGTCTCAGCACTATTGTTTGTGTTGTGTATACTGTACATACTGTATCTCCATCTCTATTGTTCAGCACGTCTCCTCTATCTTTTGTTTCTTGGGTATAGATTCTATTCTGTGAAGATACTAGTGTTATTTTAATGTTTGTGTCCCCACTCTTGTGCATATTCTAAGTGGTAGACTACTGCGTCAGAAGTCTGTTCTGTGGTGTATTGTTGTATCATCACTAAACTTGTACATCATGGAGAAATTAATCGCCAGGATTGCTAAAGTTAAAAATAGCTCTGAAATAATAAGAGCAATGGAGGAATCTAAAAGCACATGGCACCAGGCACAAGAGTATGTACATATAAAGCTTACAGAAAAATACAGCAAACATAAGGGTAAGACTGCACTAATTTTTGTGGCTTGCTGGTTGGCTAACAATTACAGACAGTTATTGTTGCAAAACATATCTCTCAAGGAGGATCTAGAAATAGCCTAAAGTAATATCAGTATTCTAATGCCCTGTACACACGGTCAGACTTTCCGATGGAATATGTGCGATCAGAGCTTTTTGTCGGAAATTCCGACCGTGTGTGGGCTCCATCGGACTTTTTCCATCGGAATTTCCAACACACAAAGTTTGAGAGCAGGCTATAAAATTTTCCGACAACAAAATCCGTTTGCGTAAATTCCGACCGTGTGTGGACAATTCCAACGCACAAAGTGCCACGCATGCTCAGAATAAATTAAGAGACAAAAGCTATTGGCTACTGCCCCGTTTATAGTCCCGACGTACGTGTTTTACGTCACCGTGTTCATAAAGATTGGATTTTTCGACAACTTTGTGCGATCGTGTGTATGCAAAACAAGTTTGAGCCAACATCCATCGGAAAAAAAAAACATGGATTTTATTGTCGGAATGTCCAATCAATGTCCGATTGTGTGTACAGGGCATTAGCGTTTTTATGACAAATTTGAATGCTAGCCACCAGCAACCAACAATAGACAACCAAAACAAGCAGGGAAAGGTTGATCAGCTGGCATGGGGGCTAAAGGAGGCAGAGAGTGAATGTAAACAATTGTCTGCATCTTCCAGCCCAGGGCAGCTTGTGCAATCTCCACATACCATAGATTTTAATGCAACCGGTTTGAGTATTTCTAGATGCAACTTTCAATTATCTCCATCTGAAGTATGTGCTAGTTTCAACAACTCATTGAAAGGTGGGAGCTCTTTTGAAAGTTCCCCTATATCTCGTATGAAGACAAAAAAAAGGTTTTAGCCATTGAATACTCTCACCCTAAAACCACACCAGTTGTTAAGGGACGCTTTAATACTTTACAAAGTATTCAGTCACATCGCTCAGTTTTGTTTGTCTTCTGGTAAAAAGATATTAAAACAGAATCAATATACAACCAAAGAGTCGTGATGTGGAAGTGTACTCACCACGCTGGGGTGAAGGGCTTAGTAGTAATAAATCTGAAAATACTAAATCATACATCCCTTCCTCAACTATTAAGGCCAGGAATGAGGCTTTACAGTATGTGATTAGGCAAATGAAACAGGAACAGGATGAGTTTGTGAAAGAATTCCAATCCTTTAAAAGAAATGTTATTGAATCACTGAATTGGAAAAATGGAGGAAGTAACTTGTCCATCGGGAACCAAACCAGTACACTAAAACCGAGATGAAATACAAGATATAAGTTATGTTTTAGAGGTCTATGGCATTTTAGTTTCACTAGATCAAAGTGGGAATGTCCTTGACCATTTACCAATGTAGACGCAAGAATGTTGTATTGTTTGCTTTAAATAGGTTAAAGAAAAAAAGAAAAAGGGGATAGAGTAATAACTGTTGTCTAAAAGTTATCTTTTTTCAGGTTAAGTGAGTTCCTGAAAGTATATTTACATATAAAGCAGCTGTATGTAGATAGCTGTACATATGCGTAAATACACACGCCTAACAGAAGGTAAAGTATAACATTCCATAGTTTTTTTTTTTCTTTTGTAGTCTCCCAGTGGCCAGAAACGCCTAGCAATTCATTTGCAATTACCAAAGCTCTCGCTATCCAGAATGTATGGGATTCAATCTAAACTAGAAAAGCTACAATTTCTGGGGAAATTGTGTGAAGTGTTCTTGCCTCCACCAGTAGTCTACAAGCATTATCAAGCCTAGCAGATGAACGTATGACCACATGCATTTGGGGGGTCTCAGCATCTTGTGTTTACAACCACTGTTTCCTAGCAACGCTCATGCCCTGTATGAAGCATAACTTCATAACCACTGCTCAATACACAGGATCATGATAGCTGTAATAACTGTGCAGTACTTCAAACGGTCGTATTTTAAAAACAATAAATCAATAAATAAATAATAAATCCTACAGCAAAGAGCTTTATATTGTGAGAATCACAAGACCCAGACCTAGATTTTGATGCATAGTATGTCTCTGAAATATTAAAATTGAAGGCACGGTCGCAGTTTAGATATTGCCCTTCAAATTTGAAGTGGATAGAGTGTAGTTTCAATGAATGTCAATGGACGGCGTGAGTTGCAAACAAATGGTCATATTGTGAAAACTATCAGGACTATGACTTAGCCGTGGACATGTTTAGTGGCAGCAGGGATAGCTGAACGTTTTGATATAAGACTTGTTTAGGTGGGCTTGAAAATGAGGGAGTGGCAGCAGTTTAGAAATCATGTTCTGATTTTTCAGCTTTTGTCACCTCCCACTCTAATTTTGAACATTTCGCCATTCATTCCTATGGGACCAATTTTGCCGCAAAAACGACGATATTTTGTGAACCATTCGGCGAAACATTCCACAAAGTAATAGCACACCAATCGGGAACAATCCGCACGTTTCAGTATATTACTTGTCTATGTAGTGTATAAAAAGTGTGGGAGGAGTTAGGGTGGTAAATTTGGCTATAATAATAATATATATGTGAGATAACAGTAAGTGGTCTTGCTATGCAAGAACACTTAATGAATGTGTGTCTGAGTGATGTAATGTATGTGTATGAACTAAGTGTAAAAGATTTTTTTTTTTTTTAGGGTGCACACACCATTGTTGGATGGCCATCAATAAGAAATGTGATCACATTAATGTGCATGCTTTGTATTTTTGTTTGTTTGTAATGAGCTCAGTACTGGTACCAGTTTACATTTATACCTTTTGTTTTTTACAAGTTTAAGTTTATTCTCGAATAAATGAACCTGTGCACAGATATGAGATCTTGATCCCTATAACTCTGAGAAACTGTAGGGATTTTGTTTTGTTTTGTTTTGTTTTTTTCCTTTCCTAGGGCTTGGAGTGAAGTTTCATTCACTCTGACACTGGTAAAGTAAATGATAATACATTATTTTGCAATTTATGGCATCTTATGGATTCAGTATGTGTTGCGTTTTGTTTTTCCTTTCAAATTGACTCATGTCCTGTTAATATGTGTAAAGGTTTTACGTCTACATGTCCTCTTAGACTTTAAGTACTTACAACCCTACCAAGTTTTCCTATAACTTTTTGTTTGTCAGAGTACAGATATGTGGGTGTGTCTGTGCATTTTTGACTGTACTTACGGTTGATGGACTCATTATCTCTGCTGGAAGGTGGTTCCAAGAATCCACAACTAGTGTAGTCATTGGAAACCTCTCAGAGAGGTAGAGTGAGGTGTTAATGGTTTTTTGAGTTTTGTATTTTAGGGTAAATACACAAACATGGACGGATAATCCAGAGCGGGCCCAGTCTGGGCAAAATACTTTGAAACACAGAGGACCTTAAAGCATAGTTTTTGTGTTTGCTTTAAGGAAAAGCCCCGAATGGAATTAACTGCAGTCAGGCCTAACTAAATTCTAAAATATATATTTTTTTGTTGGTCTGTTTCAATAAACAGGAGTTTCTGTCCTCTCTCTTGCAAATTGATCTTCACTGAGAATCAATTAATATGTTAATCACTACCGAGAGAGGGTGTTGACTTTTGTATAGCTGCAATGTTTGAAGGCAGTTTCAATAGTTTTTTTTGTTTAACAAAATACAGATTCAATGCTCCTTAACAATTTAAAAGAGAAAGGGGTATCACAAATCTCAGGTTGAGGCAGCATTACATCTGTACCTTTTAAAAAAAAAAAAAAAAAAAATTTTGTTTAATTTTTTATTTTTTTATTTTAAATGTTAACTATTTTTCTTTCATTCCGATATCACCTTAATTTTTTGGTGATTCTTGACTTTGGTTTCGTTATGGTGAAATAAAAAAAAAAAAAAAAAAAAAAAAAAAGAAGAGGGGAGTATGGGGAACATTATATGGAAAACATTTAAAATAGTTAAAAAATGTTGATATAGAATATTAAAGCTTCCCTATAGCATTTTGGGGATAGGGCCAAGTTCCAACAGTTCTGTTTCTTTTTTTTTTCTCTTTCGACATTGGATAATTGTTTTTAATAAATGTATGTCATTGTAGCTATTACCAACTTTGACAATAGTAACAGTAACACCAGGGTTTAGCAACAGTCATGTGACTATTTTCTTGGTCTATGTGATACACAATCCTCTCTACAGTCCTAATATGTGGCAGTCATCATATGTGGTCATTGGTCAATTTTTTTGTTGGTCAGTTTTCTTTTTTGTGCCATAACTAAGTTGAAAGGGAATTGCTTGAATATCATATAGATATACTGGGACTTGAGGCTCACAGTGATTGGCACATAGCAGGGAGTATAGTACAATTGTACTTAAAAGTAATTTAGTTTGATTGTTCCTGAAGCCATAAGTAACTGGTGACACACACTTATCCGTATTCTGAAATCAAGTTATTTTTGTCTGCTTAGTTGACACTGCTTAATCTGCACTGAGACTTCGTAATGTTATCACCTCTTCCGTAGCCTGCTAAAGGCAGGACTCGTACAGTAGCTACACACGGTAGCCAAGGACGGAGCAATATGCACAAAAGTTTGGCACCAGCCAAGGTTAGCCCATCGGGGTTGGTATAACTGAACACAGTTTCGGTAAAAGGAGTTAGTGGTGAGTTGCAATGGCAACAAGATCCCCCAGGACACAAAGGATCATACACGCACACAGTGGTATTCAGCAGAAGGCAGGGCAGAGTTACTTGCAGGCATATGACAATAGAGGAAGAAAGATGGGGGATGTAAATCAGACAACCTGGCTGAAGGGCATAACCATTCAAATTGTTAAACGTGTCAATGGGAAAAGGTCTCATTATTATGTCACAGTATATCTATAACAATTCTAATCAAAGGTCCTTAATACTCAGAATGACAAGATAGGCATTCATTTGAATGCCTAGGTTTTAAAAGTACTCAGGTTTTTCTTTCTCTACCTTTGTCCACATTAATAAAGTATAATCTCAGAAAGCCAGGAAAGCTGGTCCAAAGGCCTTTACTGTATGCTGTATCCAATTGGAATCACCATGGAAGGCTGTCCCAGAAGCAAGGGCAACATGACCAGATGGGCATTATGGACTTTTGTACTATTATTATTGGACTGTTGAGAACAAAGATCCTCATGTTTTTTGGGGGGTTGTTTTGGTGCTCTGTCTCTTATGATTTTTATTATGGACTTATTACATCCAGAACAAGTGATGACTAATGATACTGGGATCCAGAAATATAGACTGTAGAGATAGAGAGTTTAAAAGTTTTTTTTCCTTTTCTCAAAAAGTTTTTTTGGTTTCAGAAGGCAAAGCCAAAAGTTCCAAATATTAAAAGAGATTACACATAAACCTTTATTTTAGGTGTGGCCGAGTCTCATATTTTCAACTGGCCACAAGGGGCCATCTGTTGCCTTATGAGTTTATGTGAAATCTCCATTAATAACTTAAAATATTGTAATTATGAACATATTTCATTTAGCTTGTTTCTATGGAGGGCGTGCAACATAGCTTCACAGAAGTATTTGTTAGACAGAGAATTTGGTGCCTAAGCTTGTGTATAAAAGCAATGGGACCCAAACCTCATTGTTCTACACATACTCACGTCAAAGGATCCCATGTTTAGATATGCATTGTGGGTCAACTGTCATCAATACTTAACATTCCTGAAGGTCATGTACCTACAAGTTAAGTCTTCCACTCAAAATAGTCGGTGCCAAAGATTTGCATTAAAGGGAGCTGACTTATGCAAAGTATAGTGATTGGAGATGTAGCCAATCCTGAACCAGGAATAGGGAAGCCCACCAATCAGAGCCACGCCATGCCAACCAATGAGGCATCAGCCTGTAATGATATACACAGACTAGATGGGAGGGAAAGACACATTTTATGGTAGAACAGCCATCAGAATGGAACCTTGGTGGAAATGGTAAACTATGGGAAAGATCTGCCTTTTACTTGTAACTAAATATGTTTGTTTTATGTCTTTTATGTCCTACTGTTTGTAGATTAATGTTTTAAGGAATATACTCTGTATTCCTTCATGTAATCCATGATTTTTACCCTTTACCTGCACACATAGATATATAGTAAAGTACAAATACACACAATCTACCAATACATTTTTGTTATTGTGTTAAAGTCATGGTCAAACAACTCTCATTTAACCGAAATCATATCTGAGAGATATTAAATCTTAAATATAGTAAATGGGCAACACACCGCATACCATACAAGCCCTACCGACCTCTAAGACTAAGCCCCGTGGGTGGGGAGAAACATGTTGGGGGCATTGCCTAGATGGAGTTCAGCTGAGGCTGCTATCACTTATTACACGCTGGGCTTGTATGGTTTGTGGTGGCTGAGATTTTTCTCTGTTTGTTTTGTGGATTATATGGAGTCAGGGCGGTCTCCTTGCATGACCAGCACACTCAGTGGAACACACTGAATGGGGGACCCTAAAGTTGGTTCAGGCTTTTGTTCATGTCAGAACTACTTCTGTACCCATACAAGTCTATGGAAGTCAACCTGTAGGTCAAATGCACCTGTCAAATTTTGACTTTACAGAGTTTTTGACACTTCTGAACGATCGTAGAAGCATTTCAAATTGATGTTAAAATCAAGCTGCAACGGCCCATCAACAAGCCCAAAGCTTGTCATTATAGGCCTTTATAACTATATCTACAGAGATTACTAAAGTGTATCTGAACATAAAAATTAAAAAATGTAATATAATAGCTTACCCTCCACTACTTCCATTGTTGTTCTTTCCATCTAATTTCCTTCTCTGGGTCACAGGAAAGCAGAACTAAGTGCACTCCTGTGACCCACATGAGATGTATGGTCAAAAAAGCTTTGGTATGGCCTCTTAACTTCCTATCTTAGGGTGAAAATGCTTTCTAAGCAGCTCCCTAAGCAGGAACAGTATTGTCACCCTAACATAAGCACTCCTGCTGCTCCTGGTACATCTGCTTACTCAGTAAAATGGTAAACTCCTGCTGCTCCTGGTGCATGTATTGGCTGCAAGTGTATTACTGAGGCATTTACATTACAAGAGACATAGACCCAGGTCTGTGACACCAATGCACAGCATAGAAAATGCCAAAGAAGAAAAGAGAAGACAACAAAGTAGAAAAAAAGTAATATAAAAAAAAAAAAAAAAGGCGTCTCATCACATGGGAGGGTTTTAATTCTACTAAAAACTCAAAAGCATCATGTTTAACTCCAGTTCTTCAAACTGAATTCCAGGAATTAAGCCACTTTATAAAAAGTGCAGGCACAGTCTGAGTTAAGGCCCCTTTCACACTGCGACTTGTCCTGCGTCTTGGGACTGCAAAGTCGCATGACAACTTGTACCCCATGATTTCCAATGAGTACTGTTCATATCTGTGCAACTTCAAAGTAGTCCCTGCACTACTTTGGTCCAACTCGAGGTCCATAGACCTCAAGATTATACAGGTATTGCTTCAGGTGACCGTAAAAATCGTGCGACTTTCAGGTCGCACAAGTGTGAAAGGGGCCCAAGTCCAACAAGGTACATGCCACCTCCTGGACGTCTCTCTGTCATTTACATTTGACGTGTTAAGGGCTGTGAGAGGGAAAAAAACAATGTCCATCCCCCCTGCTGCCCATTCACAGAAGTCTTTGTATTTTGCTGCATACAAAGGCTTCTGTGACTGGGCAGGAGGAAGGGGAGAGGCGGGCAGCGCAGCTGAATCAACTCTACTATTTAGGATGCCCAGACCAGAGGGCTGGGCTCCCAAATCTACAGAGATGGGGTCTATCAATATTTGTTACTGCTGTAGTTATCGCTTTCAGGACATATATAAAAAAAAAGTATTATTCAACTCACTGGAGATACCACACCTCCTGAGACAAATAACATCACAGCAGCTTACAATTTCTTTTTATTATTGAAAAAAAAATAACAAAATAAAATCATAAGGCACAAATATTTACTTTCTATCAACATCTGTTTTATTTCAGTTAAATGTAAAATTTCTATGTTGGATTTTTTGAACAATACTAGAAAGCAAGCGAATATCATTTTTCCTCCTGTCAGAAAATCTGCTGGGTCAGCAAGGAAAGGTGTTGGATCAGCAACCTGGGGCAGCCTGGCAAAAATTCATCTTTGACATAATTTGACATATTTGATCATACTTTGACAGCTAGCATAAGTGAAAGAGAAAGTATACTTGCAGAATTCTCAAGCTAGAATTGATTTATTGCATTATAAATATTGCCTTCACAAAATAGACAGACATGAAAATATTACATTAAAAAAATCATGACTTGAAAATGTAAGATGGGATAACTAGCATTCTAAATGTGACACACAAATTCAATATTATAACAGCATGAGGAATAACACTAGGATACAAAAAATAGTGGCACATAATCAGTTTTTTTGTTTTTTGGTAAAGTTCTTTTTAATCATTTGTATGTATTTACAAAACAATTAACATTATAACCAACACTGCCCACCTGTGACGAATAACAGTATGTTCCTAGCTGATTAAAACCATAAAAAGAATGGCCAATAGTACAACAGAGCAGTCCCTAAAGAACCCAAATATGGTGAACCACCTTAGAAGTCCAGAGTTCAACTGTCACATCAAATGAAGAGGTAAGAAAATCCCAAAAGAAATAAGAAAAAGTTGACAAAAGTTGAGGCCAGGATCCATGTTCAGCATATGGCCCTAAATACATAGCAAATACACCCAAGGCATTTCACATGGCTAGTCAGACAGAGTAGAAGGGGAACTTATCAAGCTTAGATGCTACTTCTCAGTTCTCTCATCAAAATTCCATCTGTTACGGTATTCTGGGGGAGTTTCACCCCATATTTGGATGTATGGATCAGGAAAATTTAAAAAAAAATGAGGCAAACATGGACTTCTCCATATTGGCGTGTTTGGAGATGTAAACGTAGGGACACTCGGATCTAACCTATCAATAGTTTTACAAGCAATAATACCAGATTTCAAGCAGCAGGTTTGTGGGTGCTGAGACTTTAAACTAGTTTGTAAACAAAGTGGATCAAAGCCTCATAGGATCCAACTACCACTGTGTCTACAGATCATCAGAGCATCATCTAACAAAGAAATTGACCATCTGTGAGCAAATGCCATTTGTCCAGGTAAAAAATATTTATAGAAACATTTGGTCCTGCCAGTCCCCCTTCTTTCCAAGGCTGTTGTAAAACAGCCAAGTGGATCCTAAGGATCCTAACAATCCAAAGGTCGGTAACAAGTAGAAGCATACCCAAGGAAACAAGCCAAAGGTAGGTAACGAGTGGCAGCAAAGATACGAGTGGTAGCGGGAGTGACAACAGCGAGGTACTGGCTGGAGAGAGCACAATAATCTGACGAACAGGAAGTGCAAAGGCATGGCTAAAATAGGGAGTTCATGGGAGGAGTTCATGGGATGGAAAGGGTTCAAAGTTGAAGAGAAACAAGATTTAAAGCAGGATTGTTTAAGGAATTGTCCAGACTGCCGTCCAGCATCCCAGGTGGCTCCGCAAGAAGACACTACGAAGCTCAACTGTAATAGCGTTCCCGCTTAAAACATGAAGTCCAGGGAAATGGCAGCATAAATCAGATATGGACTAGAACTGCATACAATAAAGACAAAATGTAAAACGCATGTAGGAAAAATTGTTTTAAATGCAATGACAACACAAATTTTATCATTCCTTCTGCTGGGTTCTATGAAAAACAACAACTGTTCGAGGCTTTGAACTCCAACATAAACAGGTTGAGCTAGTTTGGTGTAAGGCTTAATGTTTAAAAGGAGAATGTTTAAAAAGGTCCTATTTCTTCTATGGATCACATGAGTGCAGTTCGTTTCATATGCCTGTGACCTGTTTTTAACCAACAACGGCTAAAGCCCGCTGTCAGCCAACGTCACTTAGCCCGTCCAGGCTCTGGATCGATCCTGACTTTATAGTCGGGATGCACCCAGATGCCTGGATTGGCACCTGGCTTAGCCTCTCAGTGAGCCACTAAGAGCATGAGCTATCAGCTCCTGACTCCTGCACAGCCAAGCCTAGCACTTTAGTGAATGCTAGAGGGGCAGAGCAGAGAGTAGGTGACCGACAGTCACTGACTCTCTGCTTTGAACGGAGGGAAGAACTGAGGTGTTTGATCACTCAGTTCTCAGTGCAGAGCCAGAGGGGGATCAATGCTGCATCCACCTAGGTGAGTAAATGTATTAAAAACCTGAACTTCTCTTTTAATATACATCAGAAGATGGATTTTAATATGACATTTAAGCCAATCTAAGATAAAAGCACTGTACATGTTATTCAGTCTCTGGGTTGCATTTTCAAACCTGAAGTCGCAAAACATGAGTCGAAATTTGATAGCCAAAACATAATTTTATTTCATTTTATATACAGCAAGTATGGGATAGGTAAAATCCCTGTTATTTAATTATTTAGCCATCTGTGCCCCATTTGAGAGATTTATGTTCTGTATAAACAACCCCCTGTGAGAGGGTACCCAGAACAAAATGTCTCCATTGAAAGATTTCTACTCTATTCAAATTCTGGGGACAAATCTAAATTTTAACTTTTCCCCCCACTTTTAGTCCTGGCAACTTTGTGAATGCCACCAGCAGGC
This sequence comes from Aquarana catesbeiana, assembly GCF_042186555.1. Lineage (NCBI taxonomy): Eukaryota > Metazoa > Chordata > Amphibia > Anura > Ranidae > Aquarana > Aquarana catesbeiana. The sequence continues at coordinate 406,374,364 of NC_133326.1, read as the reverse complement.
AGCGAGGACAAACACAGCAATAATACCTGAAAAGGCTTCAAAATAATTTATTTCAGGCATTTACAATATATAATGCCGACAATATACACAACACTTTACATAATGTGCATTCACATTAGTACCTGCTCTCAAGGAACGTACAATCAAAAGGTCCCTACCTCACATGCATATATACACATTCTAAGGCCAATTCAGACAGGAGCCAGTTGACCTACCAGCATGTTTTTGGAATATGGGAAAAAAAACTGAGAACTTGGAGGAACCCATGCAAGGACAGAGAGAACATTCTAGAAAAAATGCAATTGTTTTTTTTTAATTTTGGTTAGTTGTGGATGAAGTGGGGAGGGATTAAAACCAGTCTATTTTTTGCCCTACGCTTTATTGGAGGAATCTCTATTCATCTTCCATATGTAGACAAAAATCAGGAAGTATGGGGAGCTCATTCTAAAGAGAGGGAAATGCTTCTTTAGCCAAGTGTGCCATTTGGAAGATATTCCACTGACGGCACAAATTTTGGGGATTTTTTTCTAGCAGTGGCGGTGACAATGACAGTGACTAGGGCATATTGAAGTATATCTCTTCTCAGCGGAATACATACAGCAATAAGAAAACAGGGTTGATTACTAGTCTCTACTCTAGTCTTAAACTAAAAATGTTGGCTTTAGATAGTTATGTTTTTAGTTGAAGAAAAAATATAATTAAAAAAAGTGACTTATTCAGTTGGGACTGCTTTTTCTCACACTAAAAAAACAAACCGTAACTGTCAGGAGCCAAAACAAGCACTAGACATGTGCGAGAAGGCTGCCAAGACATCTGTTTGTGTGAGCGGTACCTGATGGTCTGGCAGAAAATATATGTCATTTTTTGAGGAGTGAGATTTTTGCATCAATCAGCTGTACATCATCCATTACAGCGTACATTGAATTCTAGCAGTCTTTTGAGCTTCTTCAGTAAAACTCAGTGAAATATTTTGAAAGTAGTGAATATGACTTTCAAACATTCACTGGTGATAAATCAATCACCATCGCTTAAAACATATGTGCTTGGAACATTTGGTGAATGTCAGATTCACTGCTGTATAAAGTATAGAATGGGAGTAGGGAATGGTTACAACATTTTGTTTTTTTGGATTTGCCATCTGTGTGCCATTGGGGCGATTACCCTTCATTTTATGTCCTATAGATACAACAGGAAGTGAAAAGAATGCTGTGAAGGGTGTCCCAAATGGAAAATCTGCCATGTCCATTCCTACAGAACAAAATAATAAATTGCTCCCAAAAGTCTTCTAGCCCCCTATTATATCTGTTGTCCGTCTCTTTCCTGAGGGCTGTTGACCAAAACTGGACAGAGATGATGCTGACCATCTGACCAAGATGCGGCTGACCCAGAGTTTTGTAAAGTGGTAAAATGATAGTGTTATCTCTTGAATAGTTACCCTTTTTAATGCATGCTAATAGTCGGATAGCCTTGTTTGCTGCAGCCATTGCTGAGCCTGTGAGCTACTAGGACCATCAGATCCATTTCCATCCTCAATTTTCCAAGATGTTCTACCCTTATAGTGAGTAACTTGCATTCATATTTCTAGCTCCCAAGTGCATTGCTTTACATTTTTCAACATTAAAGCTCATCTGTCAAGTAGCTAACAGTGTTAATTTTGTTGACTAAAACAGTTTAGTCGACTAAATGAATACTATTTTAGTCGACTAAAATAATTGAGATGACTAAAATATGACTAAAACTAAAATGCCATTTTAGTCAAGACTAAGACTAAAACTAAATTGAAATTTGACTTCAAAATTAACACTGGTCTGTAGTGCATGTTCATACCTCAATACCATAAATAATACCATATTAGATTTTTCACTCCAGCAGTATATAACGAGTTTTTAAATTGTGGAGAAATGTTAACTAATGCATTACAATTTAATTACACCCATTCGATTTTAGACGACTAAAATGAGTTTTAGTCGACTAAAATGTACTGGAGATTTTAGTCGACTAAATACGACCAAAACTAAAACACTTGCAGAAGACTAAAATGGGACTAAAACTAAAATGCCATTTTAGTCCTAAGACTAAAACTAAATCAAAATTTGTTGCCAAAATGAACACTGGTAGCTAACCACCCCTTTATATAAAATAAAGACCATAAAGGAGGTCTTCTTGTGGAGTTGCTATATCTTGTTGTGAATTGAATACCCTGCTTAGCTTTGTATCATCAGCAAACGCTGAGATTGAACTAATTATACTGTCAACATCATTTATGAACAAGTTAAACTGAATTGGTCCCAGCACAGAGCCTTGGGATACCTCACTTACCACATGTAGATCCATATATATTTGGACACAGGCACAATTTTCATACTTTTGCCTCTGTATGCCACCAGAATAAAATTAAAATGAAACAATCCAAATGAATTTGAATTGCAGACTTTTAGCTTTAATTCAGGCTGTTAAACATAAATATTAAGTACAAATTTTAGGAACTGCAACCATTTTTATACAGTTCCCCCATTTGAAGAGGCTCACATGTAATTGGACAATGAATATAATCATAAATAAAATGTTAATTTTTAATATTTTGTAGAGAATCCTTTATTGGCAATGACTGCCTGAAGTCTGAAACCCATGGACATGGGTTTCGTCCTTTCTGATGCTTTGTCAGGCACTAACTGCAGCTGTCTTCAGTTGTTCTTTGTTTGTGGATCTTTCTGCCTTTAGTTTTGCCTTTAGAAAGTGAAATGCATGCTCAATTGGGTTGAGATCATGTGATTGACTCAGCCATTGCAGAATATTCCACTTATTCTCCTTCAAAAGCTCCTGGGTTGCTTTTGCAGCGTGGTTTGGATCATTGTCGATCTGTACTGTGAAGTGCCGTCCAATCAACTTTGCTGCATTTGGCTGAATCTGGGCTGACAGTATATCTCTAAACACTGCAGAATTCATTTGGCTGCTTCGATCTTCTGTCACATCATCAATAAACACCAATGACCAAGTGCCACTGGAAGTCATGCATGCCCATGCCATCACACTGCCTGCACCATATTTTACAGATGACGTTGTGTGCTTTGGATCATGAGCTGTTTCAAGCCTTAGCCTAATTTTTTTTCCCGTCATTCAGGTACAGATTAATTTTAGTTTCATCCGTCCAAAGAATGCTTTTTCCAGAACTGATCTGGCTTTTTTAGAGGTTTTTAAGGCAAAGTCTAATCTGGCTTTTCGATTCTTCAGGCTTATGAATGGCTTGCACCTTGGTGTGAACCCTCTGTTTTTGCTCTTGTGAATACTTCTCTTGATTGTACTTTGACAATGATACGTACACCTCCTGGAGAGTGTCGTTAAAGAGGAGTTCCCATTTTAAAACCAAAATTAAAAGTCATCAGCTACAAATACTGCAGCTGCTGACTTTTAATAATCGGACACTTACCTGTCCCACGGTCCAGCGATGCGGGGGTAAATAGCTCCGCTCGTCTCCCCCTTCCTTCGGCGGCACTGGCATTGCAACTGTGGGCGCCGGCTGTGGCTTCACAGCCAGGCACCCACTACGCATGCGCGAGCGGCGCCGCGATTGGCCGCTCAGTCATCTGGGACCTGTAATGTGTCCCAGATGATTGACAAGAGGGAGGGGGCAGAACTGAGCCGTTCCTTTGCCGAGGGGAAGTGATGTCACCAGCCCAGGCACTGAAGGAGGCAGACTACGAGCAACCCCCTAGCAACAGCCATTTAGAAGCGAGTAAAAAAAAAAAATTTTCCAAAAGTTTTTTTTTATTTTTTTGTAAGGAACATTCATGCTTTTTTTTTTTTTTCAGTGGAACACCACTTTAACTTGTCTGGATGTTGTGAATGGGTTTTTCTTTACCATAGAGAGGATCCTGCGATCATCGACCACTGTTGTCTTCCATGGACGGCCAGGCCTTTTTATGTTGCTGAGCTCACCAGTGTGTTCTTCTTTCCTCAGAATGTACCAAACTGTTGATTTGGCCACTCCTAATGTTGTTGCTATCTCTCTAATGGATTTCTTTAGTATTTGAAGCCTTACAATGGTCTGTTTCACTTGCATGGACAGCTCCTTTAAACGCATGATGTAGGTTCACAGCAATAGATTCCAAATGCAAATACCACACTTAGAATTAACTCTAGACCTTTTACCTGCTTTATTGGATGAGTAAATAATGAAGGAGTAGCCCACACATGACCATGAAACAGCCTTTGATTCAATTGTCCAATTACTTTTGGTCCCTTGAAAAAAAAGGGGGGGGGGGCTATTCTTAGAAGCTGTAATTTCTAAACCCTTCCTCCAATTTGGATGTACAAATGTACAAATCTCAATGGTGATCCCAGCATAAGTATGAAACTTTTCAATCCCAGGGAGCGTAAGAAGACACGGGCCACATGCTGAGACTGGATGAGAAGCGGTTCAACCTCAAGCTGGGTAGGGGGTTTTTCACTGTCAGGGCGGTAAGGATGTGAAACTCCACAATCGGTGGTGTCAGCAGGAAGTATGGATAGTTTTAAAAAAGACTCTTGGACGTACATCTTAACCACTTGCCGACCGCCGCACGCCGATATACGTGGGCACAATGGCAGCAGTGGGCAAATGGGCGTACCTGTATGTCTCCTTTAATTGTTGGTGCTAGCGGGCGCACGCCCAGCGCGTATAGGGTGACTGTGGCGGAGGAACCGGTGGATTCGATGTCCGACAGTCTTCCGACGATCACGGAGCCGCAGAACGGGGAAGTGCCTATGTAAACAAGGCATTTCCCCGTTCTGTGACATGACAGAGATCACTGTTCCCTGTCATCAGGAGCAGTGATCGCTGTCATGCGAATTGAAGCCCATCGCCCCCACAGTTAGAATCACTCCCTAGGAGACACTTAACCCCTTCCCTGCAAGTGTCATTTACACAGTAATTCAGTGCATTTTTATAGCACTGTTCGCTGTATAAATGACAATGGTCCCAAAATAGTGTCAAAAAAGTGTCCGATGTGTCCCCCATGTCGCAGTCACGATAAAAATCGCAGCTCGCCGCCATTACTAGTAAAAAAAAAAAATAATAATAATAATAATAAAAATGCCATAAAACTATCCCCTATTTTGTAGATGCTATAACTTTTGTGCAAACCAATCAATATACGCTTATTGTGATTTTTTTTACCAAAAATATGTAGAAGAATACATATTGGCCTAAACTGAGGAAAAAAATTGTTTTTTTTTATACATTTTTGGGGGATATTTATTATAGCAAAAAGTAAAAAATATTGCTTTTTTCCAAAATTGTCGCTCTTTTTTTGTTTATAGCGCAAAAAATAAAAAAAAACCGCAGTGGTGATCAAATACCACCAAAAGAAGGCGACTTGTGGGAAAAAAAGGATGTCAATTTTGTTTGGGTGCAACGTCGCAATTGTCAGTAAAGCGACGCAGTGCTGAATCGCAAAAAGTGCTCTGGTCAGGAAGGGGGTAAAATCTTCTGGGGCTTTAGCGGTTAACGTAAACAATTTAAGGGGATATGGAAAATTATTTTTCTACACAGACACACCTACACAGATTGAACTGGATGGACTGATGTCTTTTTTCAACCTTACCAACTATGTTACGAAGATAGGGAGAGGGTCATAGTAGGTTATAAGGAGAGCCCTGTGCTACAAATACTGAATTACTACATCATTATTTGCTGACAAATAAGACTATTTATCAATGTGTTTGTTAACAAATGGCAGACGTTTGGAGACTAAAATTGCAGATATAGGAGCTCTGATGCATAATGAACACTATAATGTAATTTGTATTGTAAAATCTTGGCTTAAATCTTGAAATGGTTGGGCTGTTATCCCTGGCTATGTTTTTTTTTTTTTTTTTGGAGACACAGGGTAAAACAAAAAAGGTTGTAACATCCGTTACTATGTGAAAAATAATCCAAGTGACTTGATGAAAACACCATGTAAACCTTATTCCTATGGGTAGGCTTACCAAAAGTCCTGAATTTGGTGGTCCACCAACACATTTTTGGATTGGATAGAGTCACCAGTCAGATAAGCTTGTCTCTTCTCACAAACTGGTCTTGTTAAACTTATATTGACGTGATTAGCAGGTCTATGATATGGTGATTTAGACTAGCTAAAGAACTACCGTAAAAAGTACCCACATTCATAAAAATATATTTTTATTTACAACTCCCAGCGTGAGGGAAAAAAAAAAGCCAAGTCATTCCTCTAATGAATCAGCTATGCTCAGAATGGAAAGTTCAGCAATTCCCTTGATAATACAAGATCAAAACAGGATCAAAACGAGATTCCAGGATTCTTTGTGCTACAGGAAAAAGTATCGCACCTTAAGGGAAAAAAAACAAAAAACAAAAAAAAAAACACAGCAGATTGCAGTTTATTAATTCTTAGATGTGATGACTGCATTGTTTTTTTGGGGGCTAGGTTCTATCATGCACGGAGATAGAAAAGATATATAGAGATTCCAATTATGAAACGAAAAACATTTCTTTCACCTTTATCAAGGAACAAAGGAATTTAGACTGTCAGGTTATACTGCTGCCTACAGGAGAAATGGATGCTAGCAATTATAGTAAATATACAATGACAAGAAAAAGTATGTGAACCCCTTGGTATTAACTAGCTTTCTGCAGTAATTTGTCACAAAATGTGATCAGATCCTCATGTAGGTCACAACAATAGACAAACGCAATGTGCTTAAGCCGATAACACACAAACAATTCTAAATTCTTGTGTCTTTATTGAACACACCCCTTAAGCATTCACACTGCTGGAGGAAAAAGTGGCAAGTGAAACCTTGGAGTTAATAGCTGGTCAAACTTCTTTTGGCAACAACAATTTCAAGCAAGAGCTTTCAGTAGCTCTGGATCAGACCTGCACAATTCAGGGGGAATTTTTGACCATTCCTCTTTACAAAACTGCTGCAGCTTAGATACATTTCTAGGATGTCTGGTCTGAATGGCTCTCCTGGGGTTATTCCTCTGAAACTACTATTATTTTACAGTGGACACAGTACAGACTGAAGCCTTCTCGTTGCATTTAGTATTGTAGTACATCTGGGTAGTTGGAAGATTTTAATTTAGTTTTGATTTTAACCCTTAAGAGTTTTTCATTGCCTTCATTTCTATCTCTGGGGAACAAAGTGGGGGTTGCTCTGTGAATGCAAGCACACTGCAAGACTTAATCCTATTTGGCTCTTATGTGAATGGGGAGCCTTATGTTCTGGTTCAGCTGTCTGCTGGAGACCACCTCTGGCCCATAGGTCATAACCATCTGTTTTCCCCCCTCTTCAGCTAAATCTGACACAGAGATGCTGGACTGCTCTAGTTCGGGTCAGAATCCTGCTGTGGATCAGTTATATGACGGGGACTCACACCCACATCTAATAACTGTCAGATTTACATTTTAGTGCAATTGATTGCTCTTGCTTGTCTGTCAAAGCATGGCTGTTTAACCATTGCATACATGTGGACAAACTGTTGTAATTTTTCATTTCAGCTGTGCCAGTCTGCTAAAAGTTCCAAGGTATTGCATGGTTATCCTGTCTGCCTGTTCCCCTGTCAGGAGACTGGAGTACCCACCTTCCTTATGGAAGAAGTCTAAGCAATAGACTGACAAATCTTGCCCTCACTGTTAAGAAATGTTCATTTTTTTTTCACCACTTCATTTTCTTCCACCTCATCAAGACCCTTCCAGCCAGGTTCCCAGTCCGTCTGCAAGGTCTGTTACTCAAATTCTACTTTAGACAAGGTATTCCTTGCCCCCACTTTCATGATTTGGGGGATGCATGGACAACTTGCATCTTTAACACTTGGGTGCAGGAGGTGGTATCTCAGGAGTACAAATTGGAATTTCATTCTCTGCCTTCGCTTTGGTTTTTCACCTCCAACCATCCAGTGTCTCCTCACAGATTAGCAGATCTCCACTGAGCCATCTTTGGTCTTCTGGACCAGGGTATCATTGTCCTAATTCTTGGAGCAGAATGGTTTTAGAGGGTTTCTCTCCAACTTGTTTGCTTTTCCAATACACAAAGGGGGCAGTCACCCAATCTCCAGCTCTGAACATCTTCCCTTTGAAACTAGGAGATTTGGCATGGATTCCACCATATCTGCTATTACTTCCCTTCACTAGGCATACTTTCTGACTCAAGTTTTCGCACCTGCATGTTCCCATCTTTTCAGCACATCTATGTTTTCTTATGCATTGCAGGGGGGGGGGGCTAAGTTACTATAAGAAGTTTTATTGGCCAATAAAATATTTTTGTTTAGGTAATATATGCAATTAATACATTAATATGTGGCTAATATGAGATACATACAAAAGTATGGATATTTGTGCGTCACCAAAGGTGTGACTGCCTGGTCTGTTATTTACAAGACTATCAACTCTCTCTCAAGAGGGCAAATTTTTCCTTTTGTTTAAAGCCAAATGTTGGGGCCAGTGTTGTCTCCATGAAGGTCATATGGGTTTGGTATGCTAAGCCAGTCAACTGATTGTCCACAGATCCATGTGTGATGTCAGTAGATTTCACTTAAACGTGTGCTTGCAAAAGACATCATATCTTTGAACACCGGGGAGAGACGAAGTAATATTGAGTGGTTATCACATCAAAGGGGGCTTCAGTTACCAACCGTTCACTTTCATGAGAAAGATAATTGTGCACCAATCAGATTCTCCAATGACAGTGAATGGAAATAATTAAGATAAGAATGGGGGAGAGTGAGGCACACTGGGGAAGACCTGACAGGGACATTCACCTGGGGGGGGGGGGGTTGGGGCTGGAATACACCTGGAGGTCAGGCATAGAGAGGGAGCCAGAAAGAGACCAGCAATTGTTCTGTTTTAATGGGACAACTCATTCAAGTCCCTGGACAGATTAATTCGTTTAGCACTGAGAACCAGGTTGTCCTTTGCCTGGTGTTTCAAAAAGCCCGCTTTCGAAGGAATTCCTTCATTCCCATATTCTTAAAGATTCTTATTATAGATGCCAGCCTGTCAGACTGGGGAGGAGTCCCGGGCACCCTTTCGATACAGGAGACATAGTCATCGGAGGAGTCTCAAATTTCTAATCAACTTCCTAAACCTTTAGGTTATTGGTCTGTCTCTGAGGCATCTGACCAACCTGTTGGACGGTCATCTGATCAGGATTTAGTCAGTCAACACCACAATATGGCATACATAAACCTTCTCGGAAGGTATCAGAAGTCTCGCAACGGCAGGACAAGTGATTCAGATTCTGTCCTGAGCAGAACTTAATGGTCTGGCTTTTTTAACACCCTGGTGTAGACAATTGCTAGGTGGAGTGGTCCCCACACCTGGAGGCGTTTGAGGACCTGTGCCTCAGCTTGAGGACACTGAGTGTGGACAGGATTGTCTTCAGGTAAAGGGATCCTCTACCATAAATGTTCTGGTGATTTCATAAGATAAGTACACCCTGATCTATCCTTTTCCTCTCTCAAATTGTCCTGTCTGCTTTGCAGGACTGAAATAAATATAGGGCATTCTGGTAATCCTCACTGCTCCATATTGGCCTAGGCAAGTAGAGAACGCTGACTTTGTAAAGACTCCTGGTAGATGCTCTGTGAGCTCTGTCCGGTCTTTAGGTTCTTCTGTCCCAAGGACCACTTTTGTGTTTCATATAATGCTAACAGCAAGAATGGAGATTCCTGCTTTTACAGGAAGTAGCCCAACTATGGCCTTCCAGCTGTTGTGGAACTACACGTCCCATGAGGCATTGTAAAACTCTGACATTCACAGATATGACTAGGCAGGATTGGAATTGTAGTTCCTTAACAACTGGAGGGTCATAGTTTGGAGACTCCTGCCGTAAAGTCTACCATCAGTCATACTTCACTTGGTGTTCCAACTAAGTTTCTCAATGGGATGAATCCTATTGTTCCTACAGCTGGATCAGCGTTTTGCTTTCAGCACTAGCAAAGGACAGGTTTCTGCCTGGTCTATCTTAGTTTAAAGAATCTTTCACTTCTTGATGTAGACCTTTGTAAATGATGTCTCCCATGTAATTTCTCCTGTTTATTCCCCTGTGGAATCTGAATCGGGTTATCTATGTGCTTCAAATTTCACTATGTGAACCCATTAGAGACATTCCTCTTTCTATGCCCTGTCTAAACTGGCAGCCCTCTCCTACAATTAAACTTTCTTGGTTTTGCTGAGGGACCAGGTGGTGTTGAGGCCTAGGATTTTCTTCTTGCCCAAGCCAGTTTTTGCCCTACACCTCAACCAAGGCCCTACATCCCTCTGTCCAGTTCATCTCTCTTATCTAGATGTGAGAATCACTGCCACTACTTTTTCCGGAAGATGGATTCCTTATGTGTTCTAGGTGGACCCCCAATAAGGGTATACAAGCTTCTTGGTCCATCGTCTCTAGGTGACTCATGCAGACCATAATCCAAAACTAGTTTAAAATTGTGTGCACCTGTGAAATCATGAAAAAACGTGTTACCCAAAATTGTCCATAGGTGATGCTTACACAGAGAACAATTTCAGCTAACAAAGGAGACAGCAGCACAAGGTACACAACCTAATGACTGTAAATAATGTCCCTGTGTGCTATTTTTTTTTCCTTCAGTTTTGACTAAACTTAGGGCTGCGCTCACACCATGGACGTGCAACCGAGCACACGCTTTCTTTTGTGTGTACGTTTCCACGTTCATGGCAGACCATTAATCAGAAATGGCCAGAAATGTCTTTAAAAAAAAAAAAAAAAAAAAAAAAATCGCACAGTTCTAAGTGTTTTGGCATGTGCAAACACATGCACCTTAGCAAAATGTGTGGGGCTGCCATTAAGAATTAATGGCACTGCCGCACATCTGTACAAAATCAGTGAATTTTTGCGCTGTGGGAAAGTGCATGATTTTTGTTCCCATGATGCAACAAGTATGAATGAAGCCTTAGGCCCCTTTCACATAGGCTGTCCGATCAGGTCCGCCTGTCAGTTTTTTTAGGTGGACCTGATCGGACCCCTCCAGTCTCTTCTATGGAGCGGTGGATGTCAGCGGACACATGTCCGCTGACACCCATCGCCATCCAATCCTGTCCGCCAAAAACAGATGGATGGTGGTCCTTTTCCCCATCTGTCCAGCGGATTGGATGGAAACAGACAGACAGGCGATTCTTTTCCATCCAATTGCCCCATAGAGGAGTGCAGGACTGTGTCTGTGTACGCTCTACACAGCAGTGCGGATACAGACTCCTCATCCGTCTGCTCAGCGAGGATCAGCAGAGAGATCCCCACTGAGCAAGTGGATTCCGCTTAGCAGAGGCAGCTTAGAAGAGCAGAGGGGTCTAAGACTTCTTTCTTTTATAATCAATTGTTAGGAAATGTTACATTCACATGGAGAAATGCAACAAATAAGAGACTGGCATTTCAAACAGATTACAAACATTACTGGTATTTGACACTTCTGTGCGAATGCTGAGACATTCACAAAGCATTATATATAAGAAAAAAAAGAAAAAAAAATCAACCCCAATATGAATACATGGAAAAGCTGAAATGGGGAAGCCTTTTCTCTGAAATCATGCTGTATTGGACTTGCATTATAAAACTCATGTAGATAAACCCAAATTCTCTGAAACCGCCAGCTCTCATTTCCTACACAGAATAACTTTATTTATGAGATGCCAAATGTCCCCTGCTGAATGCTCTATTTTTTTCCACTATTAACTCACAGAAAAATATAAGCAAGATAAACTGCAACTGTATTTAGGTTACTGCTGCAGCACTCTACTTTTTCAACAAAATTGTATATATGTGTGTATGTGTATAATATATATATATATATATATATATATATATATATATATATATATATATATATATATATTTTACACATAGACACACAGTATCTCACCACAAAGTGAGTACACCCCTTACATTTTTGTAAATATTTTGTTCCATCTTTTCAAGTGACAACACTGAAGAAATTACACTTTGCTACAATGTAAAGTAGTGAGTGTACAGCTTGTATAACAGTGTAAATTTGCTGTCCCCTCAAAATAACACACAGCCATTAATTTCTAAACTGCTGGCAACAAAAGTGAGTACACCCCTAAATGAAAATGTCCAAATTGGGGCAAATTAGCCATTTTACCTCCCTGGTGTCATGTGACTCGTTAGTGTTACAAGGGAGCAGGTGTGTTAAATTTGGTGTTATCGCTCTCACTCTGTCATACTGGTCACTGAAGTTCAACATGGAACCTCATGGCAAATCACTCTGAGGATCTGAAAAAAAGAATTGTTGCTCCACATATAGATGGCCTAGGTCAGTGATGGCGAACCTTGGCACCCCAGATGTTTTGGAACTACCTTTTCCCATGATGCTCATCTACACGACAGAGTGCATGAGCATCATGGAAATGTAGTTCTAAAACATCTGAGGTGCCAATGTTCGCCATCACTGGCCTAGGTTATAAGAAGATTGCCAAGACCCTGAAACTAAGCTGCAGCACGGTGGCCAAGACCATACATCAGTTTAACAGGACAGGTTCCACTCAGAACAGGCTTCGCCATGGTCGACCAAAACAGTTGAGTGCATGCGCTCAGCGTTGTATCCAGAGGTTGTCTTTGGGAAATAGACATATGAGTGCTGCCATTGCTGCAGAGGTTGAAGGGGTGGGGGGTCAGCCTGTCAGTGCTCAGACCATACGCTGTGCACTGCATCACATTGGTCTGCATGGCTGTCGCCCCAGAAGGAAGCTTCTTCTAAAGAAGATGCACAAGAAAGCCCGCAAACAGTTTGCTGAAGACAAGCAGACTAAAGACATGTATTACTGGAATCATGTCCTGTGGCCTGATGAGACCAAGATAAACATATTTGGTTTAGATGGTGTTAAGCATGTATGGCAGCAACCAGGTGAGGAATACAAAGACAAGTGTGTCTTGCCTACAGTCAAGCATGGTGGTGGCTTTTGGCCATGGCTGTATACACACACACACACACACACACACACACTGTACAGGACACCAGGGATCATCACTGGTTGGGTTATGGTCCCTTTAGTAGAATGATAAAGAACAGCTTTGGAGCACACAGGATTAAACTCACCTGCGAGACAGACCTGAAAAGGGCAGGAAGTAGCCAGCAAGCTAATGAGGTATGGAGCAGGACAAAGTGTGGTTGATTTACTAAAGGCACATAGACTGTGCAGTTGCCCTCTGCAAGCGAAGTGGCTTCAGAGCTTGGTAAATGAGATAAAGCTTCACTTTGCAAAGAATACCCAATCACATGCAAGAAAAATAAAAAAAAAACAGCATTTTTGCTTGTACATGATTGGATGATGGAAGTCAGCAGAACTTCTGCTCATTTACTAAGCTCTGGAGCAACTGCAAAGTGCACAGTCTATTTGCCTTTAGTAAATCAACCCTAGTGAGAGGAATGTGCTGTTTTGGTGACCAGGACACTGCTGGACTTCTGTGCCCCTTTTTTGGATCAATGGAACCGATAGAACTTCCAAATATAGCCCTCCTGCATCATAATACCCCTACATGAAGCACTTTTCTGCCCCTCAAAATTCAGCCATCTTTCCCTTGCCTCTCACCCCTACATTAAACATATCTGCCCCCCAGAACACAACCATCTTCCCCCTGCATCATTCATCTCCCCCCCCGGAAGAAAAATCTGTCTCTCAAAGCATTGTCCGAGCTGCAGTGCAGCAGAAACTCTCAGCCATGTTATTCTAAGGCCTGGTTCACACAAAAGCGATTTCTGATGCAACTGCACAGAATCACATGACAATGGAAAGCTCATTGTTTTTAATGGTGAGAGTGAATATCGATGCGACCCAGCATAAAGCGCCAAGTTTAATAATATTCTGTAGGTGGTGCATCTTTTACAACCTAAATAAAAACTACAACTGAACCAGACTGAAACAATAAATGTCTAGGTCACCATACACGTGCCTTTATCTAAACAGCAGTTCATCAAGGCTGGTCATTTGCACCTGACCACCAGGCACAGGATACGTAATGTGTAACACCGACCGAGTAAAATTTAGAAAGCGCCATTTGGCAAAGAAAGTGAAAGGAAATCTCACCAACATGAAAGAATTGCCCTATTTAACAGTTGTCACTGGCACAAGTGTCTCCATTAGAATAGTTCCCCATCTATTCCTGTTCTGGTAACAATTGACATATTTGGATTTTTCTTAATTTTTAAATCGCAGTAACAACAGTTACCACGACAAATAGGTGAATGTCCCCAAACAGCAATAGGAAATCTCACAGGGATTCTAACCCTTCACCAATCTAACCAAAAACACTTTAACCTGTTAATGTAGTTTCAAAAGTTGTTTTTAGTGTTTTTTCAAAATTTGCAGTTTTCATTAGGAACATCTGGTGTTCTTGCACTGCCTGTTATTAGCAAATTACTCCCAAGCGTGTTCCTGCGTTGTCAGCTTTGCCTGATGAACCACATGAACCCCTTGTAGGTTCTGAAACATAAATTTTTACATGTGACACATTTGACCAACACTAATAAATGTGGTTTTACTTCAGCAGATTGCAGTGTACTGGGGATAGATTTTCATTGTTCACTGTGGCTCCATACACCTGTTGCTGCAGCACCCCACAATTGTCAATAATTTCCTGCACAAACAAAACTGCAAAAGCCATTGTCCATCGCTGTCACTATCAGTAAGATGGCAATACGCAGCTACAATGTGCAGCCAATGCTAGAGTAAATTCTTTTAAGCAGGAAGCGTTTGAAAGGCTGCAGGGGATCAGTAGCACTGATGTTTTTATACATTACGCAGTTCAACAAGGAGGTTAAGGAGCCATACTCCTGCCTTTGTAAATAAATTAAGAATTTTTGGTGGACTACTCCATCATCCATCATTGTCATCATCAAGTCTGCCTCCAACCCCCCCCCCCCCCCCATGTCTTTCCTCGGTTACATAAATACAACAGAAAAAAAGAATGAATTTTCTAATAGCAAGTAGAAGGCTTCACACAAGAGCAGAGTTCCTGACAGCCAACAGAGCACCACGCATACCGCATGTAACCACAAAAACACAAAATTGGAGATACAATGCTCAGTCGATTCCCAATATACAGTGCCTTGCAAAAGTATTCACCCCCTTGACTTTTTACCTATTTTGTTACATTACAGCCTTTCGTTCAATGTTATTTTTAATCTGAATTATATTTGATGGATCAGAACACAATAGTCTAAGTTGGTGAAATAAAATTAGAAAAATATATACATAAAACTATTTTTCAGAAATAAAAAACTGATAATTGGCCGATGCGTATGTATTCACCCCTTTTGAAGCCCATAAAAAGCTCTGGTGCAACCAATTACCTTCAGAAGTCACATAATTAGTGAAATGATGTCCACCTGTGTGCAATCTAAGGGTCACATGATTTGTCATTAGATATACACATCTTTTTGAAAGGCCCCAGAGGCTGCAACACCTAAGCAAGAGGCACCACTAACCAAACACTGCCATGAAGACCAAGGAACTCTCCAAACAAGTAAGGGACAATGTTGTTGAGAAGTCAGGGTTAGGTTATAAAAAAAAAAATATCAAAATCTTTGATGATCCCTAGGAGCACCATAAAATCTATCATAACCAAACAGAAAGAACATGGCACAACAGCAAACCTGCCAAGAGACGGCCGCACACCAAAACTCACGGACCGGGCAAGGAGGGCATTAATCAGAGAGACAGCACAGAGAGCTAAGGTAACCCTGGAGGAGTTGCAGAGTTCTACAGCAGAGACTGGAGTATCTGTACATAGGAAGACAATAAGCCGTACGCTCCATAGAGTTGGGCTTTATGGCAGAGTGGCCAGAAGAAAGCCATTACTTTCAGCAAAAAACAAAATGGCACGTTTTAAGTTTGCGAAAAGGCATGTGGGAGACTCCCAAAATGTATGGAGGAAGGTGCTCTGGTCTGATGAGACTAAAATTGAACTTTTTGGCCATCAAAGAAAAACGCTATGTCTGGCGCAAACCCAACACATCACATCACCCAAAGAACACCATCATGCTGTGGGGATGTTTTTCAGCAGTCAGGACTGGGAAACTGGTTGGAGTTGAGGGAAAGATGGATGGTGCTAAATACTGGGATATTCTTCAGTAAAACCTGTACCACTCTGTGTGTGATTTGAGGCTAGGACGGAGGTTCACCTTCGTTTGCTTCACAATAAAAAAAAAAAAAAAAAAAAAAAACCCCATCTGCAAAGTTGTGTGCATGTTCTGTAAATTAAATGATGCAAATCCTCAAACAATCCATGTTAATTCCACGTTGTGAGGCAACAAAACACGAAAAATGCCAAGGGGGGTGAATACTTTTGCAAGGCACTGTATTAATAAATGTTTAGCGTGTCTATATCCAAGGTTATGCTTTGTATCAAATGACAGCAACAAAGTTGCTAAGACAACTGAACAAATGAAAGTGTTGCACACACATCCAGTTACTTCAGACAGTACCTGCCAAACCTAGCAGAATAGAAAGAAATGTAAAGAACAGTCATTTTCATTTGCTCATGTAACCACATACACACAGCGCACTTACACTTTAACCTGTTGAGGACCATGGACATACTTGACGGACGTACTTTGGGTGACACAGCACGTCATGTTCCTCTACTCCCTGCCGAACACCCTGGCTGACGGCCAGCTTCCTAACAGTGTTCAGAAGCTTAAAGTGTATCTATAGCAAACTTTTTTTTTCTTATGTTTTGGACAAAATAGGGAAGGATTAAAACCCGTGCCAGGTTTTACTGATGTCAGGGGCCCTGTTAAATAGCTTCCACCTTACTCAATGTCTTAGAATTAAGTGTTCTTGCATAGCAAGACCACTTACTGTTATCTCACATATATATTATTCTTATTATAGCCAAATTTACCACCCTAACTCCTCCCACAGCTTTTACATTACATAGACAAGTAATATACCGAAACGTGTGGATTGTTCCCGATTGGCGTGCTATCACTATGTGGAACGTTTTGCCGAATGGTTCACGAAATATTGCCGTTTTTGCGGCAAAATTGGTCCCATAGGAATGAATGGCGAAATGTTCAAAACTAGAGTGGGAGGTAACAAAAGCTGACAACCCTATGATCAGCCAAAACATTATGACCACCCCCCCCATGAAAAAAAAAATTAAAAAAAAAAAAAAAAATCATTTTTGAAAAAAAAAAAAAAAAAAAAGAAAAAAAAATCATTTTTGAAAAAAAAAAAAAAAAATCATTTTTGAAAAAAATGTTCAGCTCTTTCAGCTAATGATGGGACTTCTAATGCCCCGTACACACAGTCGGACATTGATCGGACATTCCGACAACAAAATCCTAGGATTTTTTCCGACGGATGTTGGCTCAAACTTGTCTTGCATACACATGGTCACACAAAGCTGTCGGAAAATCCGATCATTCTGAACGCAGTGACGTAAAACACGAACGTCGGGACTATAAACGGGACAGTAGCCAATAGCTTTCATCTCTTTATTAATTCCAAGCATGCGTGGCACAAATGGTTGGATTTGTGTACACACGATTGGAAATTCCGACAACGGATTTTGTTGTCGGAAAATTTTATACCAAGCTCTCAAACTTTGTGTCGGAAAACCGATGGAAAATGTGTGATGGAGCCTACACACGGTCGGAATTTCCGACAACAAGGTCCTATCACACATTTTTCGGCGGAAAATCCGACCGTGTGTACAGGGCATTAGACTTTTTTACTACTATTTATACTTTTTAAAATATTAAGCTTTTTAACACTTTTCAGAGTTACTCCAGCCACTCCAGTTGTAGACTACTGTAGGTGGAGGCAAGAACACTTCACACAATTTCCCCGGAAATTGTAGCTTTTCTAGTTGTTATTGCTGTGTGGGTCCCTGTTGCAGATTTTTCCTCACTTCCTGCCTGGTAAAATGTAGTCCCAGATGAGGTAATGAGAGAAAATCTCCTCAGCGAATCCTGGTTTGTGGAAAAATGACAGGGGTTCTAACCCCTCTCTGCTCTATCCAAGACAAAAACAGTTTTGACTATACAGTGGGCACGGAAAGTATTCAGACCCCCTTAAATTATTCACTCTTTGTTATATTGTAGCCATTTGCTAAAATCATTTAAAGTTCATTTTTTTCCTCATTAAAAAAGAAAAACTGAAATATCACATGGTCCTAAGTATTCAGACCCTTTGCTGTGACACTCATATATTTAACTCAGGTGCTGTCCATTTCTTCTGATCATCCTTGATATGGTTCTACACCTTCATTTGAGTCCAGCTGTGTTTGATTATACTGATTGGACTTGCTTAGGAAAGCCACACACCTGTCTATATAAGACCTTACAGCTCACAGTGCATGTCAAAACAAATGAGAATCATGAGGTCAAAAAGGAACTGCCTGAAGAGCTCAGAGACAGAATTGTGGCAAGGCACAGATCTGGCCAAGGTTACAAAAAAATTTCTGCTGCACTTAAGGTTCCTAAGAGCACAGTGGCCTCCATAATCCTTAAATGGAAGACGTTTGGGATGACCAGAACCCTTCCTAGAGCTGGCCGTCCGGCCAAACTGAGCTATCGGGGGAGAAGAGCCTTGGTGAGAGAGGTAAAGAACAACCCAAAGATCACTGTGGCTGAGCTCCAGAGATGCAGTCGGGAGATGGGAGAAAGTTGTAGAAAGTCAACCATCACTGCAGCCCTCCACCAGTCGGGGCTTTATGGCAGAGTGGCCCGACGGAAGCCTCTCCTCAGTGCAAGACACATGAAAGCCCGCATGGAGTTTGCTAAAAAACACCTGAAGGACTCCAAGATGGTGAGAAATAAGATTCTTTGGTCTGATGAGACCAAGATAGATTTTTGGCCTTGATTCTAAGCGGTATGTGTGGAGAAAACCAGGCACTGCTCATCACCTGTCCAATACAGTCCCAACAGTGAGAGGGTGTTTTTCAGCTGCAGGGACAGGACGACTGGTTGCAGTCGAGGGAAAGATGAATGCGGCCAAGTACAGGGATATTCTGGACGAAAACCTTCTCCAGAGTGCTCAGGACCACAGACTGGGCCGAAGGTTTACCTTCCAACAAGACAATGACTCCAAGCACACAGCTAAAATAACGAAGGAGTGGCTTCACAACAACTCCGTGACTGTTCTTGAAGGCCATTCAAGAACAGTCACGGAGTTGTTGTGAAGCCACTCCTTCGTTATTTTAGCTGTGTGCTTAGGGTCATTGTCTTGTTGGAAGATAAACCTTCGGCCCAGTCTGTGGTCCTGAGCACTCTGGAGAAGGTTTTCATCCAGGATAGAGCCCTGAGCCCTGACTTAAACCCAATTGAGCATCTCTGGAGAGACCTAAAAATGGCTGTCCACCAACGTTTACCATCCAACCTGACAGAACTGGAGAGGATCTGCAAGGAGGAATGGCGGAGGATCCCCAAATCCAGGTGTGAAAAACTTGTTGCATCTTTCCCAAAAAGACTCATGGCTGTATTAGATCAAAAAGGGTGCTTCTACTAAATACCGAGCAAAGGGTCTGAATACTTAGGACCATGTGATATTTCAGTTTTTCTTTTTTAATAAATCTGCAAAAATGTCAACAATTCTGTGTTTTTCTGTCAACACGGGGTGCTGTGTGTACATTAATGAGGAAAAAAAATGAACTTAAATGATTTTAGCAAATGGGTGCAATATAACAAAGAGTGAAAAATTTAAGGGGGGTCTGAATACTTTCCGTCCCCACTGTATATACGCCAATTAAAAAATATGGATTTCATGTCACAGGACCATAGACTAAAGGTTAATGAAAGCGGCATTTAGGAGAGTATTTTTAAGCTCCAGATGGTCAGACCTGAACAGAAGGCTGTTCTCCAGTGATGGTGAGCTTAGGACTATGGATTTGTCCTGGTGATAAGCCAAGATATATACCATGAATAAAGAGAGCCAAGTATCCAACTGACGGGTTGATAAGGTCAGAGATAGTAGGCAGAAGGGATATCAGGCAAAGGGCAGTAACAGGGCCTAGACCAACTTTTCTCAAACAGGGTTCCTCTACATGATGCCATGTGTTCCTCCTTGAGCAAAGAACAATTTCTGCCGCTAAGATATGTATCCACTGACAACGTTGATCTTTTTAACCATCTGTAAGGGGGATTCTTCCCAATGACCATATAAGTGTATGGAGCATTCTTCACGGGGACAATCACACTAATGTACTGTGAGCTGTAGATATATCATTAGCAGAGGTTTCTTTAGACCGAAAGTTATTTCAAGGGTTCTTCCATGTTGAAAAGGGCTAGTTTATACAGATGCAGACACAGTACCCAGGAGTGCAACAAAACTAGAAATCAAGAGTTCAAGAACAGAAATTAGGCATGGCTGGCCAAGAAACGTTTACATTTTTTCCTTTTATTTGCACTAACATTCACATTTACAGGACAAGCTTTCAGGAATACACCCTAGCGATAGCAAACTGAATGTTACAATGGGCAACTAGGCTATGGATGCTGGGGACCTTTTAAAGGGGTATAGAGCAATCAGGAGGTATGCCCTTAGCCATGCCTGTGCACAGCTCACCTGAACAGATAAATAAGACAGAGTCTGCTCACACCAGAACACTTGAAAGGGTTCAGTAGCACTGAAATCCTGACAGGAATGTGGGAAAAAGAGCAATAAAAGAAGTAGTAAAAGGCACGTAGCAGGACCAAGGGAAACAGAAAAAGCCCCAGGAAGTATAAAGGGTAGTCACAGTGAGCAGAGCACAGGTAGGTCCCGAACAATGGCAAAGGTGGTGCTGGAGTCAGGATCTGTTTTCCAAGTGTGGGAGTGCTTGTGGAATGCCAACTCTGAAGAAGATGTGGCCAAGCTTTAAAATAAACTAGGGTACATAATCATAGAGAATTTCATTTTAGTAATGTTAGGTTGAGTTCACCACACATCAAGCAGCATGGCTGCTGGTCTGCCTCTTTCTGCGAGTGAGCAGGTAACAAAACTCCACTACTGTGTATACTAAATTATTCAATGGTTTCAAGCTTGAAAGAAAATAGCCGTGCTGTAACCTGTAGCCTAGGTCAGGTCTGCAGTGTTGTTTTCTTCCTGCAAGAAGATGTAAACTTTTTTTTTTCACCAGCAAACTGTCGATATATAGATCATATTAGTTACTAAACATTTTAAAATGTGCTTTTCACTGAAGGAAAGACATGAACTGGTGATACAACAGTGAAATTTGTACAAAAATGTTGTTTTCAGAGTGCTTGTTTAGTTCTCAAATGATTTGTGGGATCAAATTGACATTTGTTTTCAACTGTAGTGACAAGAAACTTTCTAACAAAAAAGTCTAGCTGAGAATGTGGTTTTAGTTCTGGATAAACATGCCTAGAGCCTTAACGCTGAGCAGCCACTCCCTGCACACTCCCAGCGTGGTAGCTGGCGGGGATCGGTGAGCTCCTGATGCAAACTTGCGATCGGGAGCTTTCCGATCATGACAACCAATCACAGCGGTCAAATAAACCCGAATGCCCGCCGTAGCCTCCAGGCTTTTACAACTCTTAAAGGGCCAGCAGACAGTCTGTACCAAGGTATTAATAGGTCTAAAATTCCATTCAAATAGCGTGCCTGGACATTTTAAAACAGCCCAGAGAGGAGTCATTTTCCCACACTTTATGTGGAGAATCCTGCTTACTGAGCTATTCTATTCTGACAGCGGGGACACGTTCCTGCCATCAGAAAACATTGATTAGAGCTGCTGGTTATAACTGGTGGTGCTGATCGAGCGAGGAAAATCTGACAGGGCAGTGGTACAAAAGCTGACTGGTAGAGCTACCTCTGTACAATTTCTTTGCCCATACATGAAACGAAATTCGGCCGCTCCTTGCTGACCCAGCTAAATTTCCATCATGTATGGCCAGCTTAACCACTTGCAGACCGCCTGATATACATTTCCTGCGACAGGGCAGCCACTCTGTGCCAGATCACGTACCTAGTACGTGATCTGACACTTTCAGGTCTAGGGCGCGCACTGACGCCACCGGTGGCCCGCTCCCACTGTGATTCCACACAGCAGGAGCTGATTGGCAGGTACGGTGGACTCCATTATTATTATTATTATTATTCAGGATTTATATAGCGCCAACAGTTTACGCAGCGCTTTACAATATAAAAGGGAGACAATACAGTTATAATACAATAAAATACAAGAGGATTAAGAGGGCCCTGCTCTGAAGAGCTTACAATCTAATAGGGTGGGGCAGGTGGTACAAAAGGTTGTAACTGTGGGGAATGAGCTGTTGGAAGTGGTAGGAGATTAGTTGGAGACGTGATAGGCTTTCCTGAAGAGATGAGTTTTCAGGGATCGCCTGAAGGTAGCAAGAGTAGGGGATAGCCTGATAGATGGAGGTAGAGAGTTCCAGAGGATGGGAGAGGCTCTGGAGAAATCCTGGAGACGAGCATGGGAGGAGGAGATGAGAGAGCTTGAAAGCAGGAGGTCTTGAGAGGAGCGGAGAGGTCGATTTGGGTGATATTTGGAGACAAGATTAGTGATGTAGCTCGGGGCAGAGTTGTGAATGGCTTTGTATGTTGTGGTTAGTATTATGAATTTAATTCGCTGGGTGATTGGGAGCCAGTGTAGGGATTGGAGTAGAGGGTTGGCAGACACTGAGCGGTTGGTAAGGTGGATAAGTCTGGCAGCAACATTCATATGGAGAGGCAGGCCAATGAGAAGGGAGTTGCAATAGTCAAGGCGAGAGATAACAAGGGCGTGGATGAGGAGCTTGGTGGTTTAATTTGTTAAAAAGGGGCGAATTTTAGAGATGTTATGGAAGTGAATTCTACAAACTTTTGACAACGATTGGATTTGAGGCTGAAATGACAAGTCAGAGTCTTGGATTACACCGAGTACCCTGGCGTGAGGGGAGGGACTGATGGTTGCATTGTTGATTTTGATGGAAAAGTCAATGGAGGGGGGCACGGGCAGGGGGGAATATTAATAGCTCGGTTTTAGAGAGATTTATTTTAAGGAAGTGGTGCGACATCCATGCTGATATGTCAGTTAGTAAGTTAGTAATGCGAGAGGAGACTGAAGGAGTGGGGTGAGGAGTAGACCGATAGATTTGGGTGTCATCATAAGTGGTATTGGAAGCCGTGGGCAGTTATTAAGTAACCGAGGGAGGAGGTGTAGATAGAGAAGAGAAGGGGTCCAAGAACCAAGCCTTGGGGGACTCCATGCCTGCCGGCACCCGCCGATGATTCGGTACACAGGCAGAATGTCAGTCTGCCTATGTAAACAAGGCAGATTGCGGTTCTGTGAGTACAGAAGCCATGGATCCTGTGTTCCTGTAAAGCAGAAACACTGATCCATGCGTTCCACTAGTAAAAGCACCTCCCCCACTACACTGAATCACAGGCTAGGCACACAGTTAACCCTTTGTTGGCCCGTTAACCCCTTCCCTGCCAGTGTCATTAGTACAGTGACAGTGCATATTTTTTAGCACTGATCACTGTACTGTATTAAGGTCACTAGTCCCCAAAAAGTGTGTTAGTGTCCGATTTGTCTTCGCTATAAAGTTGCTGATTGCCGCCATTACTAGTAAAAAATAAATAAAAATAAAGATATCCCATAGTTTGTAGACGCTATAACTTTTGTGCAAACCAATCAATATACACTTATTGGAATATTTTTTACCAAAAATATGTAACAGAATACATATTGGCCTAAATTTATGAATAAATTAGATTTAAATTGTTTTATTGGATGTTTTATCGCAGAAAGTAAAAAATATTGTTTTTTTTTCCAAAATTGTTGGTCTTTTTTTGTTTATAGCTCAAAAAAATAAAAAAATGCAGAGGTGATCGAATACCACCAAAAGAAAGCTCTATCTGTGGAAAAAAAAAGACAAATTTTATTTGGGTACATTGTCACACGACCACGCAATTGTCCTTAAAAACAATGCAGTGCCGTATCGCAAAAAATGGCTTTTAAGGACTTTTAAACAAAAATTTGTTGACTAAGAATGTTCTGACGAATGATTTTTCTACAAATAAAATTCTAACCATGTACGTGTCAGCTTTACTTGCAGTTTTTCATCATATGCCATGTCTGGATTGCCTACGATTGTGACAGATTCATTTCAAGGTATGTGATGGCTATTCATATAAAAGACGAACATATCACTGTTCAAAGTAATTAGAGGTTATTGGCTAGATCACCTCATATAGTTCACAAGCCGATTATTAGTTCATATTGGGACAGGCTCAATTGTAAATATTTGGAGACCTGCTGTTTGTGCCCCTGCAGTTTTCTGCAGAATAGAATACGATTAGAAACCTCTCAATGGGTGTACCTGTTCTGGTGAGGATGGTCTTTGGAGAGATTTTTTCTGCATTCCTGGGATGAGAATGCAAGAATGATGTTCAATGGAAAAAGTGTAGTGTAGGGGCTGGTGTGCAGTACGATCTGGAACAGTGATATGCTGAGCTCAGCAAATCATACGGTTTTCTTTTTTTTCCCCTCAATGTTTAATTGCTGGCCATGCAGTGTGAGGCAGGGGATTGCCCCTCAAAAGTGCTGCACTAAAAAGCACTGCAGTGCACTGTGCCCGCACACCTCACACAAGTGGTGTGAACCTGGCACACAGGGGACCAGGCATATTGCCTTGTCCATGAGGTGGGACTGCTCTAAAATAGCCTCCCACCACATCTGGTGTGAACCAGCCCTTACCTTAGACATCACTTTGCCTTTGCCTAGACCAGGGTCATGCCCTTTGGCTTCTCTGCCGCCTCCTGAGAAAGTGGATCATTTTCACATCAGCACGATTCTGGAGCATATTCTCATATGCTTTTCCAGGATCCCACAGATATGTTCCTAGCCTTGTCACAAAACTTTATTTATACATATTGACAATTTTTTAAAAAAAATTCACACACCAGTATGTAATCGGACCATGGAAGGAACCACATGCAAACATAGGGAGATCAAACAAACTCCCAACAGACAGTATCTCTAGTTGGAACTGAACACAGGATCCCACAGCTGTAAGACCGGTGTTGTCATCATAGGTGCTTAACGTCAACTTATGGCGCATTCCATGAAAAGAAACTGGTTTTGGAATACAGTACTGCAGAACTTCTTCTATTAGTTGCCTGTCTGTCATACTGGACATCTGGTTTTCATTTCTTTCCACGGGCGGCACAGTGGTGTAGTGGGTAACACTCTCGCCTAGCAGTAAAAAGGGTCGATGGTTCGAATGCCAACCACGACTCTACCTGCCTGGAGTTTGCATGTTCTCCCTGTGCCTGCGTGGGTTTCCTCCGGGTACTCTGGTTTCCTCCCACGCTCCAAAGACATGCTGGTAGGTTAATTGTCTTCTGTCCAAAAATTGGCCCTAGTATATGAATGTGAGTTGGGGACCTTGGATTGTGGGCTCCTTGAGGGTAGGGACTGATGTGAGTGTGTACTCACTCAGGTTGAACTGGATGGACTGGTGTCTTTATTCAAACTTACTATGTAACTATGTCACTGATCTGTAACAAATAAGCTGGACACTGTAGTAAGAATTCAGTAACTACATACTTGCTCCAGGTCAATGACTCATAAAGCAGTGAAATAGATGGATCACCTTGACTGGCAGGCAACCAGCATTGTTAACAATGGCAGTCTACATTTTTCTCTTAGAACAGGTTTTCTTAAACTGTAACTGCCTAAATGGGTAATGTTATTTTTTTTCCCCATCACATACAAAATAGTGAAAATATCTTTATAAAATGATTCTATAGTGTGATATAATGAATATGCATTACTTGTATTTATAATACATTATACTATTACATAGGCAGTACTTTGTAATACCTTCATGGAACAACATTCATATTGCCAGCACACCAGGGATCTTCAAATAACGTCCAAAAGTTTTATTCAACATAATCACATCACAGAAGAAGAATGCATTTCAGGAGGACCCCCTAGTCAGGAATGTTACCAGCATCAAGCTGGCAATCATTGCAGCACCCAGTTAATTCTCAGCCTACTACAGGAATGTGTGCGATAGGAACATCGTTTGCTTTAATATCTTTGTGTACATAATACCCAAACATTGCACTGAATGTACAGCGTGTGGAAAATAATGACTGTCTATCTGACGCAGTAATTAAGTGTCTGATGCAACAGATAATACAAGGTCTGACCTGAGAAAAAGGAAGATACTGTCAAATCAATTAGCATATGAATGGAACAGACAGAGTGTTAACAGGGCTGCTATTAGGCTGTGGATTTGATATTGATCACTACACAAACAGGTCCAATGGCACCCTGAGAAAAATTCTAGCAATAGTTGTCCACTTCCTACTAACCCCACATATTCTTCTTATTATTATTCTATGTGCAGGGAATTTAAAAACACAACCCTCAAAAAAAAATTAAAAAATGACTGACATGTTAAAATTGGAATGGGAAAATAATTTTTCACTACAATTGTTTTCCACAGACACTGGAGTTAATAAATGCTTGTATGTTTAATACTCCTTAGAGGAATACTCCTCTTTTTGGCGTGACAATTGTGTTCCGATCCAATTGCTTATTACTAATACCTCTGCCTTCAACTTAAAAGGGGTACATATACAGTATATAGATCTATTGTAAAGCCACTATATTTTTCCACATCCTAGGGCCTGCATATAGAGAACTCACTTCAGGGAGGCAATGGCAGCTGCATCAGATAACAATTCACATCCCTCACCTGGCAGGCTATGATTTGCATGATAGTGGGCACCTTGCCAATCTAAAGCTGACTGAGCATAACATATTTTTTATTTCATTAGCTATAAATGTGAGTTGCACCCCATGTTACAAAATACAGCTGTCTCCAGTAGAGTGGCAGACCCCAGCCTTTTTGAAACCAGGGAACGCTTCCATGACAGCCAATCTTCTCAATGACTGGAGGATTGTGGGGGGAGGGTGATTTTGGTGGACAGGTCAGGGGATGGGAAATTCACTGAGTCTGCCCTCAGCCCCCTTCACACCACAACTCCCCTTTATATCATTATCCGCACTTCCCCCGTACATTACAGTGCTCGTTTACATTAATGTAACGGGGACTGCACTGTAAAGGGGGCACTGTGATATAAAGGGGACTGCACTGTAAAGGGGCACTATAATGCAGTCTGCCCCCCCCCTTCCTCTCTAACATCACACATCGCTAATTTCTGCCTCCCCTGCAGAGGACCTCTACCTTTGGCAGGGGAAAGGCTGTGATTAGTCCTTGTCTCCTCTCCAAGCTCCCCCGCCAACCTGACATGTCGTCCTATCAACAAGGCAGGGGGTGGGAGGAGCTCTCCATTCTGATCTGCAGCTCCTTCCGCCCCTTGCCCTGCTGATTGGAAGACATCATCAGCTGGGCAGAGGAGCCAGGAGAGGGCACATGGGCATGACCGTACAGCAAGAGGTGAGCGGTGAGAGCGGTCTGTGATATTCCTGTGCAGCCAGTGGTTGCCACTCACCTCATGCTGTGTGGCCCGGTCTTTAACCACCTCAATACAGGGCACTTAAACCCCCTTCCTGTCCAGACCAATTTTCAGCTTTCGGTGCTCTCACACTTTGAATGACAATTACTCAGTCATGCAACACTGTACCCAAATGAAATTTGTGTCCTTTTTTCACACAAATAGAGCTTTCTTTTGGTGGTATTTAATCACTAATGGGTTTTTTATTTTTTGTGCTATAAATAAAAAAAAAAAAAACATACATTTTGTAAAAAATTGCCTTTTTCTTTGTTTTTGTCATAAAATTTAGCAAATTAGTAATTTTTCTTCATAAAATTTTGGCCAAAATTTATACGGCTATATATCTTTGGTAAAAATAACCCAAATTAGTGTATATTATTTGGTCTTTGTGAAAGTTAGAGTGTCTACAAACTATGGTGCCAATCACTGAAAATTGAAAACATCTGATCAGGCCTTCAGTACATCAGGTGAATCTCATTTCTTGAGGTACTAACAAGTCAGAAAAATACAAATACCCCCCAAATGACCCCTTTTTAGAACGTAGACATTCCAAGGTATTAAGTAGCATGGTGAGTTTTTTTAAGTTGTAATTTTTTCCCACAATTTTTTGCAAAAGGAAGGTGTTTTGTTTTTTTTTGCTTTTTTTTTTTTTTCAAAATTGTCATATTAACTGGTTATTTCTCTCACAGAGCATATGCATACAACAAATTACACCCCAAAATACATTCTGCTACTCTTACCGAGTATGGAGATACCACATGCGTGGGACTTTTACACAGCCTGGCCACATACAAAGGCCCAACATTGAAGTAGCACCATCAGGCGATCTACGAGAATAAATTGCACATCTCATTTCTCAACCACCTATTACACTTTTGAAGGCCCTGGAGCACCAGGACAATGGAATTGCCCACAAAATGACCCCATTTTGGAAAGCAAACACCCCAACGTATAATCTATGAGGCATAATGAGTCTTTTGAACGGTTATTTTTTTTCCAGAAGTTTTATGATAAAAAACGCATTTTTTTTTTTTTTTTTTTTTTACACAAAGTGTCCATTTATAAGATATTTCCAACACATAGTAAAAATGACACCCCAAAATACATTCTGCTACTCCTCCGGAGTATGGGGATACCACATGTGAGACTTTTACACAGCTTGGCCACATACAGAAGCCCAACATCCAAGTAGCACCATCAGGCGTTCTAGGAGCATACATTACATAGATAATTTCCTGGCAACCTATCATTTTTGAAGGCCCTTCATATTTCTAACACATAGCATGTACATACCAAGAATTACAATCCAAAATAAATTCTATTGCGGAAAGGGTAAAAAAAAAAAAAAAAAAAAAAAAAAAAGTATTACCTGTGCTTTTAGTAGTGTCCACAGAAGAGAGCACTGGTCCAGGCAGCAGTCAGGGATGTGCTTAGTGACAGCAATAGTAATTATCCAGGCAGCAGGCAGGAATATTGTCTATAGTCAGCACAAGGATATTGTCAGCACAGCCAAAGCATTTGTCCATAGAAATTGTCCAGGCAGAGACAGCCAGCACAGCCATAATATTGGTCCTGGTACACTGTTACCTGCAGATACTCATTATTGTACCGCTCTCCAGCCCTTCATAAACATACTGCCTCTTGCTACAGCTAATTATTTGCATAGTCCAGGTAGCAGGCAGAGGTGTGGTCCGTTCATGCGGCAGGCAAAGGCATGATGGCAGTAAGTTAGCAGCAGGCTGAGGGCTGCAAATCGGGTAAGACCTGTGCACAGGGGCACAGGGGTAAAGGCTTCGACCCACCCAAATCTCCATTAAGCCTCCGGACTCCAGACCCTAATCCGGAAATTACAAAACCCGGAGGAAAAACAAAAAAAAATGTTTTCTCCATCCGGAAAAACTATTCTGGAGCCCCTCACATATGTGAGACCCCTGTGTACTATAGTAGCAGGGCAACAGATCAGTCCAAGCGGTAGGCAAAAGCATAGTCCATAAAACAGGCCAGGGTCAGTTAACGTGCAAGCAGTCCAAGCGGTAGGCAGACGCATAGTCACAAAACAGGCCAGTGTCAGTTCAAGAGCAAGCAGTCCAAACGGTGGGCAGAGGCATAGTCAAAACAGGCCAGGGTCAGTTCATGTGGAAGCAGTCCAAACGGTAGGCAGAGACATAGTCAAAAAGCAGGCCAGGGACAGTTCACGTTGAAGGCGGTGGCATGGTTATTTGGGGAAGCATGGAAAATGATCAGCGAAAATGGGGAAAATATGGGCTAATAATTTAGGGATGTATGATACAGTTCGAAGCATTCACCAATGCAAAGGCCAGGTTAGGAGGGACACTGGGGACAATGGAAGCTGGTATCTTTTCGAAAACCTCTTTTGCTGCACACGCGACATCTTTTTTGCCGTCTTCGGCGGAATGTTGTACGGGAAGTGGCGTTCATGAAGTCGGCTAACAGCATCAGAACGAAGGTCTTCTGGGGGGGGTCTTTGTTGATAGATGAGGGACGTGACTACTACTTCTATGAATTTTAGGAAGGGGGCGGGGCTTTCTGTGGATTTTGTGTAGACTATGTAGGAATTGTAAATGGCCAAATGGATTAGATAAATTGCTACCTTCTTGTACCAGAATCGGGACCTCCTTATTGACAAATAGGGCTGAATCATTTGGTCATTGAAATCCACCCCCCCATGTAGAGATTATAGCCTTGGACACATGTCGGTTTTTCAATGGGACCTCGTCTTCGCTGAACTACAACTGTAGTGTCATCATGACTGGTATACATCATGTGCACGTTCCTGTTATCCTTCCACCTCAAGGCCAGCACTTCATTGCATCTCAGTGTTTCTCTTTCCCCCCTTTGCAGCTTTTTGTTCACTATGGATTGTGGGAAGCCCTTCCTATTTTTTCTTGAGGTTCCGCAGGCCAGGGTTTTTTCGATATATAGGTGTCTGAAAAGGGGCAGGCTGGTATAAAAGTTGTCCAGGTATATATGATATCCTTTTTTCAGAAGTGGGTGAGCCAGGTCCCATACGATTTTTCCAATTGTGCCCATGTAGGCCGGGCTCTCAGGGGGCTGGAGCTGGGAATCTCTTCCTTCATATATGCGGAACGCATATAGATATCCCGTGGCTCTCACACAGCTTGTAAAATTTGACTCCGTATTTGGCCTTTTTGCTAGGAATATATTGTTTTATTCCTAGCCGGCCTGAAAATGGTACCAGGGACTCATCCACATATATATTCTTCTCGGGGACATAGAGTTCTGCAAATCGTTGGGAAAATAAATTTATCAGTGGGCGAATCTTGTATAGCTTATCGGAATTTGGATGATTGCGGGGAGGGCACTGGGTGTTGTCATTAAAATGAAAGAATCTCATAATCATCTCATATCTGGACCTGGACATTGCGGCAGAATACATGGGCGTATGGTGGATGGGGTTGGTGGACCAATAGGTATGTCCTTCATTTTTTTTTTGTAAGCCCCATATTTAGGGTGAGGCCCAAAAACAATTTGAACTCCTCCAAATTCAAATTCCTCCACTCAAAACGGACGAGCATAAGATGATTGGGGGTTGCTGGCAATATACTGCTGGGAATACAAATTTGTCTGGTCCACAATGAACTGCAGCAAAGTGTCGGGCAAAAACAGGTGAAAAAAATTGATCTCTGTGAAATTTTGGGTGTTGGCCTGCACACCTGGCTGTGCTGTGAAAGGGGGAATAATTGGTGATCCCGAGTTGGAAGGCAGACATGTTGGGTTGACAAGACCATCTGGCATGTATGTAGCGGCCCTGGCTCTTGGGGGACGTGACACTCCAGTAGTTGGGGGAGTTGAATTTTCTGTGCTGGTACTCAGGTGTGATGTGGCAGCACTGGTACTGGGCCTGGGCATTTGTGCGCGGGGCCTATCACTGGCGGCAGCACTGGTACTGGGCCTTTGTTCCTGGGGCCTATTGCTGGCGGCAGCACTGGTACTTTCTTCCTGGGGCCTATTGCTGGCGGCAGAGCTGGTACTGGGCCTGGGAATATAATCCTGGTTGCTGGCGGCTTCCTGGTTTCCAGAGTGTCGTGCCCTTTTAGGAGGGACCCATTCTTCATCCGAATCATTGCTACTCTCGATCGGTTCAAACGCCGAATTTGATTCGGAATCAGAATTGGACTCTGATGAGAACTCCCCGGTGCTCTCATCAGTCATACAGAGGATCTGGAACGCCTCCTCACTAGTATATCCTCTTTTGGACATGGCTGTGTGGCGGGTAGCTGTGCGACGGGTGACAGATGGGTGGCAGGTGACGGTCACTGATGGGCTGTGCGATGGGTGGCAGGTGACGTTCACTGAGAGGTGATGGTGTGATGGGTGATGGTCACTGATGGGTGACAGGCAATAGTCACTGATGGGTGACAGGCCACGGACGGTGACAGGTAATGGTCACAGATAGTTGACAGGCGACGGTCACTGATGGGTGACAGGGCACGGTCACTGATGGGTGACGGGTGAGAGGGCACGCTCACTGATGGGTGACAGGCCACGGACGATGACAGGTGATAGTCACAGATTGTTGACAGGTGACGGTCACTGACAGGCGACGGTCACTGATGGGTGACGGGTGCACCCCTGATGGGTGACAGGGCACGGTCACTGGTGGGTTACGGGTGACAGGGCACGGTCACTGGTGGGTGATGGGTGACAGGGCACGGTCACTGGTGGGTGACGGGTGACAGGGCACGGTCACTGGTGGGTGACGGGTGACAGGGCACGGTCACTGGTGGGTGACAGGGCACGGTCACTGGTGGGTGACAGTTGCACCGCTGATGGTCACTGATGGCAGTCTCTTATGTGACAGGTGCACTTTTATGGGATGACTGTTGGGTGACAGATGACAATTGGGGGGGGGGGGGGGCGATGGGACAGGTGTGGTGTTGATGCAGACAATACTAGCATAGATCTGTAACTCACTGCTCCTGGCTCTTCTCTCCTCACCCTGGAAACGGTGTGTGAGGAGAGAAGGGCTAGTAACAGCTCTTTGTTTATAGTTAGTGATCGGCTGTGAATGGATCACAGCCGATCACATAGTACACAGCCCTGGCCAATGCCTCTGTACTATCGTCGGTGACAAGCAGTGTTCCCGGGAGCACGCCGTCGCCGACGTGCACACGCAGCGCGCTCACGATCGCGCGCATGCGCCGTGCAATGCGGGGATGTACCATTCGCAATCGGCCGTGACTTCATCACGGCCAATCACATGGTAAACAGCCATGCCCAGTGGCTGTTCACCCCTGTCGGTGACGAGCGGTGTCTCGGTGACACGCCGCCACCGACAGTACAGGGCTGCACGCTCCTGATCACGTGCATGCCCTGTTTAAACGGGCTCACGTCATATGACGTCCGCCCAGAACAAGAGGCTTACCATCCCGCCGTCATATGACGGTGGGCGGTAGGCTAGTGGTTAACAGGGGGGCTGGGACCCCTGCAGTAGAGGGACATCACTTACAGCAATTGTTTTGCTGTTAGATGGAGATATTCAGGCTATACATTCTACCATGTTTAACAAACACTCCTAGATCAGAACCCGATTAAGGGCTTATTCACACCAACAGCTACATTACAATGCAGAGGCGGGTGTGTGGTGCTGTCCAGCTGATGCACCGATCTTGGCGCAGCGCACTGTTCACTTTTGTTTTTAAAACAAACTTTACTGAAATGTCAAACAGACATTTCATAAAGTTCATTTGGACAATGCACGTTGCGAGGCAGTGGATTGCCTTGCACTGCTCTGAACTGATAAAAAAAGAAAACAAGAAAGCCAGGCGCATGGATGTGTCCAAAGTACCATATGAATGGGAGGCATTAGACCCCGGCCACTGCTCCCAAACTCAAGAGACCAAATGAGGGGGAACATGAAAATGTTGATTTTCATAAAAAAAAAAAAAAAGAAGAAGAAAAAAGAAGAAGTACTGCATGCAGTACTTTTTTCACTACACCACCACAAGGCAGTGGTTTGACTTTTTAACTTGTAAACAAGTGTCAGAAAAAGGTTTAGTCTTTAAGTGGTTAAAGACCGAAGTTCATTCCTTTGATCTAAAAGGACGAAAAGTTACAACGATTCTCCACATCATGTTGGCATAAACTTGGCAGGCTGCCTGTTTTGGTCGGCTTGAGCAGAGAACTCTGCATAGAATCGGAAAAATGCTTTAAGATCGCGAGGGGGAAAGAATCGCGATCTGATTCTTTAATGATTAATTGTGCAGCTCTAATGTTATGCTATATTATGGCATAATTGTTAATACTCCTGCACACTTATGCTGGTCTTAGATGGATCAAAATGTATCTGATTCAGCAGTGATGATCGTATTTCGATTTGTGCATGTCTGTTCCTGTTTGACAGAAGATCTAAAGATTAAATTCTGTCGAATGGACAAGCTGGAAAACTTTTGTCAATCAGCAGCTGCATCCGTTGATCAGTGTATTTGGAAAATGAGATTCCTGCTGTCAGAATACAATGTCCCGCTGGGGATTCCTCCATCTACCTCACTTCTGTGTATGGAGGAATTTGTCTGTTTTCCTATTCCGCCCCCTAGCTGAATGAAAAAATACAAAACCATTTATGGCCAGCTTTACATTTTAACACAGATACAAACTTTTTTTTAAAGAAGAACTGTACCTTTTTTGTACAAGTTGGCTTCAAGGCACGCTCCATCCCACCCCATATTTATTTTGTAGATTAAATGTTGTGTAGCACCCTCTACCAATAGGTAGGTGCTAGTAATAGATTTTTAATAGGAACTGTCAGCACGGGCAAATTTAGGCGGGTCTATGTTGCAAGCTAGGCCTGCCTGTTTTGATCTGGGGGCTGGGAGTGGTCATAGTAGCAGTGGGTGTGGCCACCTGAGGCGCCTCCCCTGCTTCCAGGGAGAATGTTCTGGAGCAGGGTCAGGGCCTGGAACTGGAGTGGCAGACAGCTTGTATGGGAGCCCTGACCAATCCCCAACTGGAATTGGCAGGGGTCGGGCCTCCTATATAAGCTGAGGTAACATACCACTGGGAGGAGATGTTGGCTGAGTGAAGTGAGGAATGGAATACTAGGCAGCAGCAAGAGGGCACCCCCATCTGGGGGTGGGGGTGTACCGATCACAGGAGGAGGCCCAGGGAAAGCTGTGAAGGAAATTTGCCTACGCGGTCATTGGCAATGTCTTTAACACCACGTGGTCGGTGGTAAAGAACTCCTGGAGCAGAGGGGCAGATGAAGCTGTCGGAACGTATGGTCCGGTCAAGTTCCTCACCAAGGACTCAGGGCAGTGGAAGGTTGGTGAGTGTTACCACAGTAGAGGGCTGGATATGCCAGGAAGTCTGTGAGGAAACTTTGGGCCATTAGCAAAGTCTTCATCATTTACACGGTGAATGATGGGGAGTCCTGGATCAGAGGAGAGACTGTGGGGTTCCGTGTCCATTCGATGTGGCCTGAGCGCACAGGATTTGCAAGTTGGGCTGGCTGGGAACAGTAGTCCACCATCCTTAAAATTGCTTTTAAACTACTAGGCCTTCGGGGAGAGGTGCTGAAGGCCTCAGGCTTAGTAGCAGCGAGCAACCAGAGTCTGCTTAGGGACTTATTCAGAGCGGGTCCTTATTGCTCAACATAAGAAGATGTGACATTACTTAACCTCAGTATTAAGAAGTTTGTGCAGGAGGAGAAGGAGTTCTGGGACCATCACTTTTACATGGTCAAGAGTGATGTTCTCATCCTTTAATCTTAAAAATATGATGGCAATTAAAAGATTCTATGGGCATCCCATATACCCTTTCCCCAACCAAATTGTACCCCCCCCCAATAAAACAACAAAAACAAAACCAGCATTGTCTCTGTAAGCGATGTATGAATTCTGGCAGCAGGGTGAATTGATGGATTGTCTGTTACTAGTGGCAACTACACCACTACATTTGGATTTGTTTATCCCCTGTAGGGATGAGATTCAAGTTTGACTCCAACATTGGGTGTTTGCCCATTCGCCGAACAGCAAATTTTATTGGGTGTTCGCAGCAAATTTGAGCACCCCATAATGCACTGCAAGACCGCAGTGCATTGCTGTATCATGATTGGCCAAAGCATACACCTGACCTGCATGCTTTGGCCAATCACAGCACGCTCCTCAGTGAGAGCCATAATTGGCCAAAGGCAGGGTGCCTTTTTCCAATCATGGCTCAGGGGGACTAACTCCACGCCCCACACTATATAAGGCTGCTTACAGCGCCCGTATAGTGTGTTATAGCGGACAGAGATGGAGAGATTGAGCTAGATTAAGCAGAAAGGTTAGTTAGTGGCAGTGTATTTGATATATCAGTCAGATTTATATATTATTTATATATATATATATATATATATATATATATATATATATATATATATATATATATATATATATATATACACACACACACACACACATACTGCATTCAGCATAGCCTATATATACAGTGCATTCGGCGGTGTACAGTTTCTAATACAGTGCAGGCGGTGTACACAGCATATAATACACTGTAGTGCGGTGTTAAAAAAAAGAAAAAAAAAAATACCCATCATGCCCGGAAGGCCTCCAAGGAGAGGCAGATGCTCACAGGCCACTAAAAGAGGGCAAGCAGCCTCTGAAATAATATTTAACAGCAGGGACTGTTCCTGCACCCAACAAGAGTAACTGTAAGAGGTTACAGTGTTCTGGCACCACCAACACCTAAGGCCCAATTTTTCAGCAGAGTATTTAGTGCAGTCCGTATAGTATACAGTGGGGCAAAAAAGTATTTAGTCAGCCACCAATTGTGCAAGTTCTCCCACTTAAAAAGATGAGAGGCCTGTAATTGTCATCATAGGTATACCTCAACTATGAGAGACAAAATGTGGAAACAAATCCAGACGATTTTTGAAAGAATTTATTTGCAAATTATGGTGGAAAATAAGTATTTTGTCAATATCAAAAGTTAATCTCAATACTTTGTTATATATCCTCTTTTGGCAATGACAGAGGTCAAAGTTTTCTGTAAGTCTTCATAAGGTTGCAGATCATGCAGATCTCCTCTAAAGCAGTGATGTTTTGGGGCTGTCGCTGGGCAACACGGACTTTCAACTCCCTACAAAGGTTTTCTATGGGGTTGAGATCTGGAGACTGGCTAGGTCACTCCAGGACCTTGAAATGCTTCTTACGAAGCCACTCTTTCGTTGCCCGGGCGGTGTGTTTGGGATCATTGTCATGCTGAAAGACCCAGCCACGTTTCATCTTCAATGCCCTTGCTGATGGGAGGAGGTTTGCACTCAAAATCTCACGATACATGGCCCCATTCATTCTTTTATTTTATTTATTTATTATTTATTTATTTTAGGTACTTATATAGCGCCATCAATTTACGCAGCGCTTTACATATACAATGTACATTCACATCAGTCCCTACCCTCAAGGAGCTTACAATCTAAGGTCCCTAACTCACATTCATACATACTAGGGACAATTTTAGACAGGACCCAATTAACCTACCAGCATGTCTTTGGGGTGTGGGAGGAAACCGGAGTACCCGGAGGAAAACCCATGCAGGCACAGGGAGAACATGCAAACTCCAGGCAGGTAGTGTCGTGGTTGGGATTCGAACCAGCGACCCTTCTTACTGCTAGGCGAAAGTGCTACCCACTACACCACTGTTTTAACGAATCAGTCGTCCTGTTCCCTTTGCAGAGAAACAGCCCCAAAGCATGATGTTGCCACCCCCATGCTTCACAGTATGTATGGTGCTCTTTGGTTGCGACTCAGCATTCTCTCTCCTCCAAACGTGAAGAGTTGTGTTTCCAAACAGTTCTACTTTGGTTTCATCTGACCATATGACATTCTCCCAATCCTCTTCTGGATCATCCAAATGGTCTCTAGCAAACCTCAGATGGGCCCGGACATGTACTGGCTTAAACAGGGGGACACGTCTGGCACTGCAGGATCTGAGTCCCTGGCGGTGTAGTGTGTTACTGATGGTAGCCTTTGTTACGTTGGTCCCAGCTCTCTGCAGGTCATTCACGAGGTCCCCCCGTGTGGTTCTGGGATTTTTGCTCACTGTTCTTGTGATCATTTTGACCCCACGGAGTGAGATCTTGCGTGGAGCCCCAGATCAAGGGAGATTATCAGTGGTCTTGTATGTCTTCCATTATCTAATTATTGCTCCAACAGTTGATTTCTTCACACCAAGCTGCTTGCCTATTGCAGATTCAGTCTTCCCAGCCTGGTTCACATCTGCAATTTTGTTTCTGGTATCCTTCGACAGTTCTTTGGTCTTCACCATAGTGGAGTTTGGAGTGTGACTGTTTGAAGTTGTGGACAGGTGTCTTTTATACTGATAACAAGTTCAAACAGGTGCCATTAATACAGGTAATGAGTGGAGGACAGAGGAGCCTCTTAAAGAAGAAGATACAGGTCTATGAGAGCCAGAAATCTTGCTTGTTTGTAGGTGACCAAATACTTATTTTCCACCATAATTTGCAAATAAATTCTTTCAAAAATCAGACAGACAATGTGATTGTCTGGATTTGTTTCCACATTTTGTCTCTCATAGTTGAGGTATACCTATGATGACAATTACAGGCCTCTCTCATCTTTTTAAGTGGGAGAACTTGCACAATTGGTGGCTGACTAAATACTTTTTTGCCCCACTGTATATACTGCAGTTCAGAGTATATAGTACACTCAGTGTAGTATATATAATACAGTGAAGGGTATATAGTGTAGTGTACAACATATAATATAGTGTATTGCAGTGGTTAAGGGGAGCCCTATGACAATAGAAAAAAAACGGCATGGGTTCCCCAGGCCACACCAGGCCCTTTGGGTTTGGTATGGATTTTGGGGGGGGGACCACCACACCATTTGTAAAAAAAAAAAAAAAATTGTCCCACGCTGTTTTTTTAAAATGATTTTTTATGTATATTGCCAGGATCTGGCAATACATTACAGCCGTAAGCAATTTGACATTTTTTCCTTTAGAAATGTAACTTTGCTGCGGTACTTTTCTAAACATGGGAAAAATGCACTACTTTACAGGCAGACTAGGGGGAACCCCCAGGCACGATATTTAAAGGAATAATTTCATTTTAATTGTTTCACTTTAAGCATTCTTAAAATCATTGCTCCTGAAAAAAAAAAAAAAAAGTCGTTTTCAAAACTTTTTTTTGCATTGATAACAGTATCCGGGCCCCCCAACACTTTTTATGGTAATAACTTGCATATAAGCCTTTAAAATGAGCACTGATTTTTCACGTTCGTGTCTCATAGACTTTAACAGCGTTCGTATGTTCGCACAAATTTGTCTGTTCGCAAGTTCTGGTGCAAACCGAACTGGGGGTGTTTGGCTCATCCCTAATCCCCTGAAACAGTACACCATAGGGGATGTAAAGCCAAAACATTTCTTTAGTTTTAGATAAAGTGGGGAAGGGTTTGGAAGGTTAAGGAGCTGTCAGCTTTTTAATGTGGTCTGTGCCCCTGGTGGGGAAATTCAGCCTCACTGTTGGTCTTGTTGACCATTGTCTCCAGTACAGAAAGTGATTTGAAATTCAAATTCTAGAGTTGTCACAGAACAAGAGGTGAGGGGAAATTAATGTAAACAGCTGTGACAAGTGGTGACGTTGTCATGCCTCACGCCTAGCGCGTGCGTGGTTCTAGGGCTGTCCGCCATTTTGGGCTGGCTTTGGGACCTCTGCACATGTGAAACAAGGTTTTAAAACAAGAATTTTGGGACTTTAAATGAGGCTGAACGGGGCCGTTCATGACCCCACCTCCATCCCGGGTAATTATATATAAAAAGAGAGAAAGATAAGCGGGACTTTGACGAGGCACACGGGAGCAACAAAAATGATTAAATATAAATATTTTTATTTTTAAATGGTTCAAACTATCATACATTTTTCAT
The DNA here is from genome assembly GCF_042186555.1 of Aquarana catesbeiana. Taxonomy (NCBI): domain Eukaryota; kingdom Metazoa; phylum Chordata; class Amphibia; order Anura; family Ranidae; genus Aquarana; species Aquarana catesbeiana. The sequence continues at coordinate 406,334,984 of NC_133326.1, read as the reverse complement.
ATCAAAACATTTAATGCATTTTGCTATATATAAATATCTGTATATTTTATTACAATTCATCAGAACCAAGTATTGTACATAAATAAACATTCCAACAATGAGTTGGTGCGGATTATAAAATATATAGAATGAGACATAATTATATGGACAAAAATGGCTATATCAATTATAACAATGGAGATACCACCCACATAGGACTGGCATGGAAGACAAATTAAAAATGAAATTGAAATTAAATATAGAAAAGGAACGGCCAAAGTATTACAAAACTGTATACACATCGGTTGGTGTGAGCTCTACGCGTTTCAAGGCCTTATAGCCTATCATCAGGAGCGAAACCTTGGTAATTGTCTATGGATAGAAAAAAAAAATAAAATTGTAAAAAAATGAAATATAAAGATATTCTGAACTAAATCAGAGGGTGGGAGGGTAAACCCAGGACATGGAAGAACCCCCCATGACCTGAATTATCCCACGCACTTACATGTGTATCCTTGCAGAGGTGGTGCGGGCATGGAACCTCCAAGACCTGCCATACAGGGCCCCAAACGGGAGCTGAGGGGACGCAATGCCGCCGGCACAGCCAAACATGAACAACGCCCCACGTGGGTATGGGTGTGTGTGGTGATGATGTAAAGGGTAACCACCTTTGTGGAAGACCTCTGTGATAAATGTGACATAGAAAATTAATAATGAAACAGTGAGGCTTATCTTTCTCTCTTTTTATATGTGAAACAAGGTGTTTCGCATGGCGACGTCCTCACGCCTAGCGTCAATGCATCCAATGCATGCGCGCCTTCCACCTGTCCATCATGCCGGACGCAGCCCGTCGCCCCTCCACACATGATGTTGTAAGCGGTTTACTCCTCACCTGACAGATAGCATACAGCTAGCTATCGGTGACCCAATCTCCCTTGGGGACTAACAGGTAACTTTATGGTTCACTCTCTGTTTTTTTTTTTTTTTTATGTATGCATCTTTTCACAGTGGTTCCTATTCACTGTTGCATATCTCGCTTATGCCGTATGGGGCATGGCCTAATCAAGTAGTTTTTTTTTCTTTCAACCTCCTGGTTGGAAAAAAATAAGGGAAGGGGACTCATCTATGGGTTGCCTCATGGTAAAACAGCTTTGCCTCCCCCCCCAGAACGAAACAGAAAATTTGTGGGATAATGAAAATAATATCTGTTATAATCCATGTACTTTGGCATAACAGAGAACTTTTTTTTTTTTTTTTTTTTTTTTTTTACACAATGTATCTTTAAATAAAAAATATTACAGTAACATACTAAAGTGCATGGGACTGTTATAACATGCAGAATGGATTCTCAATTTTAGCATAATATACTGTCAAAATATCTTTAGTGACATGATCCATGACTGAATATACTGCACATCTCTGGCTTGCATTAAACCAGTCCACACCATTAGGTTCCAACACCAAGGAAAGAAATCAATTACACACTCAAAAGCTCAGTGTATATTGCACAGCACGACATCAATTTAATGAGCTTTGAAAAAGTGTCCAAAAAAAAAAAAAAAATGAAAATGTTATCATAAAAATAGTTTAAAAATAGACAGACACAAATAAAAGATTTATAGCAAATTCAAACAATTTTTTTTCTTCCCCACAAACAACTTTCTCGCAAGACGCATTTCTCTGTAGTTAATAAATAATGTGCTGGCCACAGGAAGATTGAAAGATTGAACCAAAATAATAAAGAAAGAGAATTGGCCATCTGTTATTCTACGTGTGACCATTATATGAGTGTAGGAAGTAAGACCATTCTAGCCATGGGTAGAGCTGGGCATCATATGAATTAATGTGTGGATTGCGCTAACTTCTAAAAAATTAATAAATACCATACCACTTCTAATAACCATAAAAAAAAAAAAACACAACATTTATATACTGTGTATACTCGAGTATAGGTCGTTCCGAATATAAGCCAAGGCCCCTAATTTACCACAAAAAAAACTGGTAAAAACTTATTGACCTGAGTATAAGCAGAGGGTGAGAAATGCAGCAGCTACTGTAAGTGGAAAAAGAGGGTCAACAATTCCCATCTGCAGCTGCATGCCTCCCTGTGTCCTGAGCAGCCTGCATGTGTCCTGTGCATGTGTCCTGTGCACGTGTCCTGTGCAGCCTACCTGTGTCCTGTGCATGCCTCCGTGTGCCGATCTGCAGCCTCCGTATGGCGCTCTGCATCCACCGATCAGTGTGTCAAAAATAACATTCGGCAGCCATTCTACTATTCAAAAGCCACGCCTCCTCCTCGTCTGTGATAGGCAGAACACTCCATTTCCCAGCAGTCCGCGGTCAGCCTATCACGGACATTCTCTCATCCTCATACCATGGACGAGGATGAGAGAATGTCCATAATAGCCTGTACACTGACTGCTGGGAAATGGAGTGTTCTGCCTATCACAGACGAGGAGGAGATGCGACTTTTGAATAGTGGAATGGCCGCCGAATGTAATGTAGCACACGCTGGCCATGAAGGCAGACAGCGGTGACTCGAGTATAAGTCGAGGGGGGCACTTTCAGCCTAAAAAAAGGGCTGAAAATCTCGACTTATACTCGAGTATATACGATATAGATATATATTAACACACACACACACACACACACGAGATAGAGATATATATATACACACACACACGATATATATATAGAGAGAATATATATTATATATATATATATATATATATATATATATATATATATATATATATATATATATATATAAATAATCTCTCTAATAAAAAAAATATAAATCTATTTATATGTGAACTCCTTGCGGGTGTTTTTCTTCGTGCTGACAATATATATATATGTGCCCAAACTTCACCACAATATAATACCCCTGTGTAAAGGGTCTTTGTACGATATTAACAACAAATAGTTATCAATAATTAAAGTGCTAGTGCCAAATATAAAAAATGTGAAAGAAAGAAAAATTAAGGATGAGGTTGAGAATAAACCAAAATTTACAAATATTAATGTTAGGTAAGCAAACAACTCAGTCCGATAAGTCCATACATAAAAAATATATATGTGTATAGCAAAGTGCAGTGAATGTCCACAGCGAGTGATCAATTCCTTCCAATGGTGACGTTCCTCAGTATTTAAATACTTCCACCATTATAGTGACTACACCACCACCTAGTGAAATGGCCACTCACCAGATATAAACAATTATACGCCTTTGGTTCATTAATTTTGGATAACCACTCCGTTTTTGATGGGTCCAACAGCAGACTTTCCAAGCAGTGTACTAGTGCCTCTTGCTCTATTGGTTCTCATGAAACATATAGATAGCCATCACGGTGTAGTATGCAACTATGCTTTTTATTAAAAAAGTTAAAAAACACACAATTGAACTCACATGTTCAGGTGCCTCTAAGCCTTAGGCTTAGATGCTATCTATAGGTTTCATGAGAACCAATAGAGCAAGAGGCACTAGTACACGGCTTTATATTATATTATATTGTGGTGAAGTTTGGGCACATATAAAATATTGTCAGCACAAAGAAAAACACCCGCAAGGAGTAAGTATGTATATATATATATATATATATATATATATATATACATATACACACATACACACATACATACATACATACATACATACACACACATACTATTTTTCCTAGAACTTGGCATCAAAGTGGAATGTCACTGGTCACAGAATTTCACTATCAGTCTGGGGAAGATAGAAGTGTGATTGGAAAAAGAGTAAAGAATGCACGCAAAAATGTATTATAAAAAACATGTTTATATACAGTGTGGTCTGTATAAATCATGTGCATGTCTGTTTTCCATTGTCAATTAATTGGCTGCAAGAAATTTAAATTTTGCTGTTTCTCTAGGTCAGTGTTTCATAAACTATGGGTTCGGACCCAGACTGGGTGGCAAATGTGTCTGTGATGGGCCGCCACTTGACTGAGTAGCCTCGTTTTCCCAAAGCATGAAATCAGTGAATTAGCGGTGATGATCCATTGATATAACATATAGACTAGGTTTAGGGCAGTATGCTCCTAGGGACAAATACCTAGAACACAGACTTTCTGCATTCTGGGCATTCGTCCCTGGTTGCAAATTGCCCTAAAATTCGTACTGCCAGGTGCTCTTCCAGCCACAGCAGCTATCAATCTCTCAGAGTTTGATAGGCTGCCAAAAGCAGGGTTGGACAGTACACCTGTGCCCCACCAGCTAAAGGTCAGAGCCCACATGCACTGGGGCCAATTGCCCAGTTTGCATGGGTACTTTCTGTGACACAGGAGAAAAATATGCCTTTATGATCCCACAAAAATCACCAAGCTTAATTCCTTTGATCACAATCTTGTTCTCAGATTTTAGAAAGACAATCATTCAGTACTTTTTTTTTAAAGAGGAAACTGCAGTCTGCTCACATAATTTGTAATAAAAAAACATCTTTGCCATTCTGAAGCTTTCTTCCAACCACTTTGCATATTATTTTATATATACACTATGATTCCGTACTTGCCAAATATGCTGCAGAAATCTCCCTCCACCGAGTCTGGCTGCAACCATTTTAACTGTGGACAGCTGAAGCTGCTGCCTGTTCACTTCCTGGATTTACACAGACACACCCCTCCAGCTCTGCAGCTCTCGTTGGCCCTCTTATGAGACTCATCCCCCCTCCTTCCATGGCAAACTCTCACGAGAGTGAGAGAGGGCTGTGCATGATGTCATAGGCCTAGGCTTTTTACCAGACAAGAAACAGGAAGTGGGCCGTATAAGGTATTTACTGGCAGAAAAAAAAAATGTTTTACTATCCAAAGTTAAAACAATGGCAGAAGATTTAAAGTGGGAGTTCGGCGACCAATCTTTTTTTTTTTTTTTTTAGGTTATTGAGACACTTTGCTAATCTCAAAATAATACTCACAGTTTGGGTGTAATATTTCCGCCTCTGTCTGTTTTCGTACTTAAGAATAACTTTAAAAATGTGATGCTGGCTGTTTCTATCTTGCTTGTGGGCATGTAAAGCCCACAAGCATTGATTTCCTGGATGTGGTGAATGCTGTTCATTCACAGCTTGTTCACAAGCATGATCATTGTTCCCGCACTGAATCTTGGGAAGCCTGACACTAAGCTCCCAGGAGACAGTGCGGCGCCGTGGAAAGGCAATAAACACACCTACTCCCATGGGAGGAGAGACAGGAAGTGCCACAAAGTACAATATAAAGGTAATTACAGCAATAAAAAAAAAAATCATGCGGCATTTGAACATCTATGCAATTAACTGAAGGGGGTAAGATTAAGTTAAAAATTTGAGTGGAACCCCGCTTTAATAGGTGAACAGATGAAAACATTTCTGAAGTTCCGCTTTAAATTTCACAGTTTTTGACATTGCTACCTAATCCTGTAAACCACATGTGTCAAACATAAGGCCTGTGGGCCAAGTGCAGCCTGCCAGGCCAATTTATGTGGCCCTCCCTCCTCTCCTGCAGCTTCAGCAACCCCCCCCTCATCTACGCCCCCACCTTGTCCCAGCGGTTGGCAGCAGAGAGGACAAAATTCCTCCTACAGATCATGTACCTCTTTGTGCAGCCACAGCACTCCCTCCCTGGCCTCAGCATTCAGCATACTCCAGCAGTGGACTTCAGACCTATTCTGGTCCTCCTCCAGACCCTGAAATTTCTGCTTCCCAGATCCCGCTCCCAGCTTCTTTCTGGCAGCAGGACAAGGTATAGGGGTGCACTTTGATGTAAGGGAGGATGGGGGATTCTTGACTTCTGATGGTGAGGGGGTACTCTGGACATCTAGTCTTATAGATACAACTGGCCCTTTGAGGGCAACCAGAATGCTGATGCGACCCGCAATGAAATGGAGTTTGACACTGCTGTAAATCATTCTACAGCTTAACCACACTTACTGTAAAGGGTTTCTTTAAGTTGATGGAAGATTCTTCCATATGTAAATCACATCCATTAGTCCTTTGTACGGTCTTTGGGATTAAATTTTGTCAAATCTTTATCTGGTTTTGAATATATATATCAAGAACAATAAATTACACCTCTAAAATAGCTTTCTCCAAGCCGGAAAAAAACATTTTTCACTGCAAGATTTGCCATCCTTTTTATTAATTTAGTTGGCTCACTCTGATCCCCCTCTAAAAATACTATGCACTTTTTCTAATAAAGGTGCCCCAATTTGGACCCCACATTCCAGATATGGATTTGCAAGTGTAGCACCCTCATCCTAGAATAGGGCTACAGGTAAATTTAGTTATGCTGGGTGGTAGCCAGCCCGTCTAATTTGTAGTGTTTAGTGGTCAAATGACTTCTGCCCTAATCCGGTTTAACTGTGGCTTCTCCCTTTTGTCAGTAGGTAGCCTTTGACATTATTGTTATGAGCTACAGTGAGTTCAGGTTATGAATAAAAGCCAATCATAATTGCAGCTTTGCATGCTGGGAAAAGGTATTTATTCGGAAGGAGTCAGGTGATTGAGGTCTTCCTGCCCAGGGCTGCGGCCTGGGTGGATGTATGTGTGAAACAGCTCCTGGCTGCTAGGCCTGAAGCCTATCCAAGTGGTCTCCTGGCTGCTGGGCCTATTTGGGTGTTCAAGTTTCTGTTGAGAAAACCAGAAACGATTCTGAGAGGGATGGTGTTCTAGGGAAGCACCAGAGTGGACTGTTAATGAGCTGGAGGCTATGAAGCGGTTGGGAGGACTTCAAGAGAGAACTCATCCAAGGGACTACTAGAGGAGACAGCCTGTCTTACAAAGTACAGATGTGCTGGTTCAGCTTAAAGGCTCTTTTTTCCTGTACTGCTGTCTACATTATCTCACCTATTTTTGTCTAAGGAGTCTGACAATCTGCGTGTTGCTGATCGCTACTAAGGGTGTCCTGTGGCCTTATCCCCTCTCCCACATTTTTCCTGTTTGAGAAATAAACTTCTGTCTTGTTTAAGCATAAAAGTGACTGGTACCCAATTTTCTTTCTTGTTCATCACCCACCATGCCTAGTGACCTGCAGCCTGAGGAATTATGTCAGCCCTCCCTACCTCTGGTAGTCACCATCAGACTCACGGAAAATCAGAGTAGGCGCTACACAAGTGATTTACACAGAATACTATACAGTATAAGCATGTCGTTTTTGAAGGCGCTGCTCGGCATGGAGTTCTTAGTTTTTTGTTAACCAGTTTTCTCAAGTTCTTTCCTATTTATGCTAAACTGTACATGGATTAAAGCTATTATCCAGCCTATAAACTTTTGTCGAGTCGGGTGGTAGCAACAGTGCCACCCACAGAACAAATGTTGGCCGATTCAGCAGAATTCGGGCATAATTCGATCTGTGTATGACTAGTTTTCAGCTACACTCACACAGGCAGATAATTTGCTGTGTTCAGAGGCAGCTGCACTCAGTTCTACAGGCACATACAAACTAGCTGATTAGCTGTGGATAGTTTCTGTGTGGCCAAAGATTTGGTGAAAACCCCTCCATGGACACACAGTCAGCTCCCAAGGTGATGGAGGTGCATCACTGGTGATTCCAGACCTTTCTTTTATTTACATGCTCCCAAGGTGAGTCAGAAGCTTTATTTCCATGTAACCTTTCAGATTAGCGGATATATGCAAAACAGCAGCAATGTTATAGCAGTAGTACAAATCAGACAGCCGCCACTGACAACTGCTGCTGTTTGCATGCATTATGTGCAAGCAATGTTTAGATCTGCCAACAAGAATCAACTGATTTTTACCAACGGTCGTGCCAGGCCACCCATGTAAATGTAGCCTTAGGCTCGGTTCACACTGGGGCGACTTGGGATCCGACTTGTACGTCCTCAAGTCGCTCCAGAAATAGTTTCAATGGGAGTTAACGCTAGCGTCTTAATAGACACTACTGAAGTCGCTCCGACTTCAGAGCGTACTCCCTGTACTACTTTGATCCGACTTCAGCCTATTGACTATCATTGAAGTCGGATCGCCGTCTCGCATGATCCGACTTCGGCATGCGACTTGTGCTCAAATGATCTTGAGGGGAACTCCGCGCCAAATTTTAAATAAAAATCCGGCATGGGTTCCCCCTCCAGGGGCATACCAGGCCCTTGGGTCTGATATGGACCTTGAGGAGAACCCCCTACGCCGAAAAAACGGCGTGGGGGGTCCCCCCCAATCCATACCAGACCCTTATCCGAGCACGCAGCCCGGCCGGACAGGAATGGGGGTGGGGACGAGCGAGCGCCCCCCCCTCCTGAACCGTACCAGGCCGCATGCCCTCAACATGGGGGGTTTGGTGCCTTGGGGGAGGGGGGCGCGCTGCGGCCCCCCCCACCCCAAAGCACCTTGTCCCCATGTTGATGAGGACAAGGGCCTCTTCCCAACAACCCTGGCCGTTGGTTGTCGGGGTCTGCGGGCGGGGGGGCTTATCGGAATCTGGGAGCCCCCTTTAATAAGGGGGCCCCCAGATCCCGGCCCCCCACCCTATGTGAATGAGTATGGGGTACATGGTACCCCTACCCATTCACCTAGGGGAAAAAAGCGTCAATAAAAAACACAGTACACAGGTATTTAAAATAATTTATTAGGCAGCTCCGGGATCTTCTTCCGACTCCGGGGGTCTCTCCGGCGTCTTCTCCCGGTGTCCGCATCTTCTGCCGGCTCCACCGCTATCTTCTGGCGCTCTTTTGCCAGCGGTGGTCCGGACCTCTGGATCATCTTCTTCCCTCTTCTCTTCCAGAGATGTTGACACGACGCTCTCCCCAGCCAGAATGGTTTCTGTGCGCTCTGCAAGGGACTTATATAGGCGGTGACCCCGCCCCCTTATGCCGTCACAGTCCCTGGGCATGCTGGGTCTGTGACGTTTTAGGAGGCGTGGTCACCGGGTGATGACCACGCCCCCTTATGACGGCACAGCCCCAGCATGCCCTGGGACAGTGACCTCATAAGGGGGCGGGGTCACCGCCTATATAAGTCCATTGTGGAGCGTTCAGAGACCATTCCAGCTGGAGAGAGCGTCGTGTCAACATCTCTGGAAGAAAAGAAGAAGGCAGAAGTCCGGACCACCGCTAGCAATTGAGCTGCAGAAGATAGCGGAGGAGCCGGCAGAAGATGCGGACACCGGGAGGAGACGGCGGAGAGACCCCCGAAGTCGGAAGAGGACCCCCGAAGTCGGAAGAAGATCCCGGAGCTGCCTAATAAATTATTTTAAAAAACCTGTGTACTGTTTGTTTTATTGACGCTTTTTTCCCCTAGGTGAATGGGTAGGGGTACCATGTACCCCATACTCATTCACATAGGGTGGGGGGCCGGGATCTGGGGGCCCCCTTATTAAAGGGGGCTCCCAGATTCCGATAAGCCCCCCGCCCGCAGACCCCGACAACCAACGGCCAGGGTTGTCGGGAAGAGGCCCTTGTCCTCATCAACATGGGGACAAGGTGCTTTGGGGTGGGGGGGCCGCAGCGCGCCCCCCTCCCCCAAGGCACCAACCCCCCCATGTTGAGGGCATGCGGCCTGGTACGGTTCAGGAGGGGGGGGGGCGCTCGCTCGTCCCCACCCCCATTCCTGTCCGGCCGGGCTGCGTGCTCGGATAAGGGTCTGGTATGGATTGGGGGGACCCCCCACGCCGTCCTTTCGGCGTAGGGGGGTTCCCCTCAAGATCCATACCGGACCCAAGGGCCTGGTATGCCCCTGGGGGGGGAACCCATGCCGGATTTTTATTTAAAATTTGGCGCGGAGTTCCCCCTAAAGATTCATACCAAACACAGTGGCGGGGATCCAAGTCGGATCCCCGTTCATTGAAAGTCGGATCCACAAGTCGGGTTGAAGTCGCGTTGCAAAGTCGCGTTGAAGTCGTGTTGCCCCTGTGTGAATCGAGCCTAAGTACTTGTAAAATGGTAAGATACCTTTAACACTTTGAGAATTTTCTTTAATATAACTATCATGTCTCCAAAACCTATAAACTGTTGTAATCATAAAGATAAGATAGCAATCTTATCAGATAAGCAAAAGTATATAGCAGTGACTTAAAGCGGGGTTCCACCCAAATTCTGAACAAGATCTGTATGTATTCTCTTCCTTGCCTAGATGCTGACATGCCGTTTAAAAAAATTTAAATCGCAGTAATTACCTTTTATTTTTCTATTCTTCTTTGCACTTCCTGGTTCTCCTCCCGTGGGAGTAGGCGTGTTTCTAGCCTCTCCCAGACTCCGCACAGTCTCCTGGGAGCTAGTCTCAGGCTTCCCAGGATGCCACTGAGCATGTGCGGGAACGAGCAGTGAATGCTGGGAGCACAGCATTCACCGCATCCAGGAAATAAATGCTTGTGGGCTTCAAATGCCCACAATGAAGATGGAAACCGCCTGCAGTGAATAATATAAGTTATTCTTTCCGACGAAATCTGACACAGGCGGACATATTACACACAATATGTGAGTATGTAATGCTGAGAAGAAAAGTTTGTGAATGAACTCAAAAAAAAAAAAAAAAAAAACACGATAGATAGGTGGACCCCCGCTTTAACTGAAGTTGGCAAAAACACCATTCGTTTTTTGTTTTTTTTTTTGTTCAGCCTGCAGGTTTCCTCCATCCACACTATACAACACGGATGGACAAACTCCCCTGCTGAGCCATTGTATTCTGACAGCCACTGATTGGATGCAGCTACTGTTTGACCAGCGACTTTTCAACTGAAGGATGTCAGGTAGGATGGGGCTGAAAGGCCCACCCACAATTTTAGGATGGTTCATCAGGAACGGGAAGAAATTCAAGCAGTATATAGCCAGCTTAAATCCAACACTATGGGGCTTCTGTTGGCTGCCTCTCCTACATACTTCCTGTACATTGAAGCCAACGAATAGCGATCTTTTCTTTACAGGGCTAGATAGATTAGGCTTAGAATTTGGCTGAGAGTAGGTTTGGAGTTAGTTAGGTTTTGCCTTTACTTTCGCTTTAATCTTTCTGAGCAGAAAAAAAAAAAAAAAAAAAATATAATAATAATAATAATAATAATAATAATAATAATAATAATAATAATAATAATAATAATAATAATAATAAAACATTCAATAATCATGCTTACTTAAAGTGGTTGTTAAGCCACTATAGCAGAGATATGCAATTAGCAGACCTCCAGCTGTTACAAAACTACAAAGTCCCATCATGCTCTGCCTCTGGATGTCATGTTTGTGGCTGTCAGAATCTTGCTATGCCTCATGGGACTTGTAGTTCTGCAACAGCTGGAGGTCTGCTAATTGAATATCCCTGCACCATAGATGCTGCTCACATGACTGTGCCTCTCTCCTTTCTCGATCTAACAGCTGCAGTGGGAGGGGAGGGGGTGGGCACTTACACAGAGCTGACAGGCAGGAAGGAGGAGGAGAGCTGCGGATGATGGAGGCACGTAAACTGACCATGGTGTCAGGGCTCAGCAGCCATGATAAACCGTGGTCAGTTTACGGGGGGGGGGGGGGGAGCAGAACCAGGCAGGACCAGCCGAGTATTTCAGGTGATTCAGGGGGCCAAATTACACAGCACAAGCACTGTGCTATATAACATGCTTTAAAGAAACAGGATTAATTTTTTTTTTTTTTTTTGGGGAACAAAACACTTTAAGTAGTACATTTCAGCTTCAAAGGCAACATTTCTGTTGAGATTTCCTAATAGTAGATACAATATGTATAAGTATCAGTTAAGCTGGCCACAGATGGATCGAAATTCAGCCAGTTCCTGCTAGCCTGTTCTATTGATGTATAGGCAGGCTGGTTGTACTGCCGACAGATATAGTCGCAAGCAATGATCATTGTATTCTGACGGCTGGGAAAGCTCCCGTTGTCCGAATGTGTTGATGGGGGAATCAAGCTATTTTCACTCCTTCAACCATTGGTTAATGCATGGCCTGCCTATCCCTTCACACTATCTCCACTCAGTTGGAAAGACATCAGGTAAGTGCAGTATACGACACAGTAAGCCAGGCATCAGGTTTCTTGTTTCATGCCTGGTACACACGGGTCGAATATTGGTTCGTGTGTACACCAGCCTGTCCCACAGAAGCCGGCTTCTGTCGAATGGGCATGCTGAAAAACCAACATCCGATCGGAATCCGTTCAGTGCTGGCAGCCAATGGCTGCGAGCATTGACCGATGCGTTCAGGTGGGGGGCGGTCCCCGGTAAGAGCACGATAGGTAAGCGGGGAGATTGGAGTACCAACATATACAGCTGTAAGAATACAGTAGCCACTGCGGGATATTCATCCAGCTGCATTGTAGAGAATGGATGGAAAATTTGGTTCGATTTTTTTTTATTCAGTCTGCTGACTGAACAATTAACATCTAATGTTGTTGGTGTATGGCCAGCCTAACCAACATTTTCAGATGGGAAAGAGGGACACATATTGGCAAAAAGTATGTAGGCATAGGACACACACCCTGTCACGACCCCTTAAAAAGGGAAATTATAAAAAACATGATTAGTTAAACCCACAAGTGCTTTTTTACCACTACCTTTCCTTTATGAAAAGGAAGAAATGGTCGCACACCAGAGCCAAGAGGATACTTGCTGAAAAAAAGTCTGTCATAAGCCAGACAATCATGCAGAGTTACAGTTGACACGTTTCACACGAAATGTATCGTGCTTGTTCACAACAAGAGCCTCTTGGCTCTGGTGTGCGACCATTTCTTCTTCCTTTTCAAACTACAAACGGTGGTGAGCCGGGGTTTGCACCTGGAGCTGGATGCACCCGATTGCTGCCTGAAGCGGTGCGTGTGCGCTTGTTATGACTATTCCTTTATACTGGCTTTTGAAATTTACAAATGCAGCAATTTAGAAATTGCATAAAAGGTTTAAAACTGTGAAACACTTTTTGAAAGATAAAAAGTGCATTTTATATACAACTATATAGATCAGTCCAAAATGAGGGACAAATGTAGGAAAGAGGGACAGAGGGACTTTGTTCAAAATCAGAGACAGCGCCTCGAAATCAGGGACAGTTGGGAATCTATGCTACCCTCCTACTGTACAATTACTCAAATAGTCCCCAAAATGGAGATGTCTCTAATTGGCACAATAAATATACCTGCACTCTTGTATAGGATCCTACTCCTACAATTATTTAAAGAAGCATACATCCAACTTTTATGCATTCATTTATTAATGATCTAAAGTTAGCTCACTTTTTCAATATTGTGCACATTGTGAGCTCATCTATTTGTGTCTGGTAGAGCTGCACGATTAATCATTATCGCAATTTTTTTCCGCCTGCGATCTTGACAAAGCATTTTCTTGATTCTTTCTATGCAGACAATTATCCAAAGCCGACAGCTGTCAAAAAAATTAATTAAAAAAAGGCAGTCTGTCAAGTATCACAACATTCCTCAACTGGGAACAAACTATAAACTAGAGCTGCACAATTCTGGCCAAAATGAGAATCACAACTTTTTTGCTTAGGAGATCACGATTCTCTCTGTGTAAAATCTTTCACATTATACAAAAAAAAAAAATTGGTCTAACTTTACTGGCTATGTTTTTTTTTTTTTTAATTCATTAAAGTAATTTAATGTATAAATAAATTAATATTAATTAATAAATTAAAAACTGCATTTGAAAGACCGCTGTGCAAATACAGCGTGACATAAAATATTGCAACAACCACCTTATTCTCTAGGGTCTCAACTAAAAATATATATATATATATATATATATATATATATATTTTTTTAGTTGAGACCCTAGAGAATAAGGTGGTTGTTGCAATATTTTATGTCACGCTGTATTTGCACAGCGGTCTTTCAAATGCAGTTTTTAATTTATTAATTAATATTAATTTATTTATACATTAAATTACTTTAATGAATTAAAAAAAAAAAAAACATAGCCAGTAAAGTTAGACCAATTTTTTTTTTTGTATAATGTGAAAGATTTTACACAGAGAGAATCGTGATCTCCTAAGCAAAAAAGTTGTGATTCTCATTTTGGCCAGAATTGTGCAGCTCTAGTTTATAGTTTGTTCCCAGTTGAGGAATGTTGTGATACTTGACAGACTGCCTTTTTTTAATTAATTTTTTTGACAGCTGTCGGCTTTGGATAATTGTCTGCATAGAAAGAATCAAGAAAATGCTTTGTCAAGATCGCAGGCGGAAAAAAATTGCGATAATGATTAATCGTGCAGCTCTACCAGACACAAATAGATGAGCTCACAATGTGCACAATATTGAAAAAGTGAGCTAACTTTAGATCATTAATAAATTAAAAACTGCATTTGAAAGACCGCTGTGCAAATACAGCGTGACATAAAATATTGCAACAACCACCTTATTCTCTAGGGTCTCAACTAAAAATATATATATATATATATATATATATATATATATATATATATATATATATATATATATAATGTTTGGGGGTTCTAAGTAATGTCTAGCAATTTCTAGCAAAAGAAAAAAAAAAAAGATTTTAACTTGAAAACAACAACTGTCTAAAAAAAGGTTTGGTGTTTAAGTGGGTAAACGTTCCTAATTTACATACAGAAGTCTATTCCTTTGATGTAAAAGACCAATTGATACAATGTTTAGACTTAACATTCCACTGATAGAATGTTTTAAAGAGAGACTTTGACTTTTGACAGCTGAGAGCAGAGAAAATTCTCTGTATTCCAAAGATTGGGAAGATCAGGAAACCCTTTGTCAAGATTGCAATGGGGAAAAAAAAATCACGATAACGATTTCTGACGATTAATCATGCAGCTCTACTATAAACATTGTTACGTTTTGTCCTTTAGATCAAAGCAATTAGCCCAATTTTTTTGTAGAATGTGAAAGATGTTACGCCACGAGAATCGTGATCTTTATTCTAAACAAAAAAAATTGCAATTCTCATTTTGGTCAGAATCGTGCAGCTCTAGTCTCTGGATATCTGAACACAAACTGAAAGAATGAATGCAAGCAGCTGGAAACACAAGTGTGCTCATAAATACACAGGTTAACTGGTTGCCGATATCCCACCGCTGTCCCTCCAGAATCATGGATCACTTCTACTAGAAAAGTATCAGAGGGGGCAACAAAACTAAACAACTCCTGGCTGCTGTAGCAGTTTACATGCTGGTGAAATAGTTACAGCAATGGCAGAAAAAGGGTAAAAGATTAAGATCCGCTTACAATGAAGAATCTTTTAGTATATGGTTTTGCAAGGGCTTTCAATCCCTCAATGCAATATAATCCCCCCTCGAGCTCCTGATTTCATCAGTTCCATTTGGAAAATAAGTGCCGCTGAAGTCATCCTTTGTACTCCACCAATGGTTGTGGAGTGTGGGCACGGATTCAATTGTAAGCAATTCACCCACTTGTGATTGTCACTATTCAGCACACTATATGCCCACCTTACAATCTGATCAGCTGTTTGTGCTTAGGTTAAGTATGATTTAGTGAATGACCATCTACTGTAGAGCTGCACGATTCTGGCTAAAATGAGAACCAAATAATTTTTTGCTTACAAAAAAAAAAAAAAAAAAAAAAAAAAAGGAAGAAGGAGGATCACGATTATCGTGGCATAACATCATCTTTCACATTGTACAAAAAATAAAAATAAAAATAGCCAACTTTACATTTTTTTTTTTTTATTCATTGAAGTGTATTCTTTTCCGAAAAAAATGTAGTTGAAAGACCAATGCACAAATACAGTGAGATATAAAATATTGCAACAACAGCCATTTTATTCTCTCGGGTCTCTGCTAAAAATACATATAGAATGTTTGGAGGGTCCAAGTAATTTTCTAGCACAAAATACTGAAATTAACTTGTAAGCGATGCATTTTAGAAAAAGGTTTTAAGTCTTTAACCACTTCAGCCCCGGAAGATTTGGCTGCTCAATGACCAGAGCATTTTTTGCGATATGGCACTGTGTCGCTTTAACTGACAATTGCGCGGTCGTGCGACGCTGTACCCAAACAAAATTGATGTCCTTTTTACCCACAAAAGGAGCGACAATTTTGGAAAAAAAAAAACACAATATTTTGTACTTTGCTATAATAAATATCCCCAATTTTTTTTTTTTTTTTTAAAAGCGCAAATGTTTTTCTCAGTTTAGGCCGATATGTATTCTTCTACATATTTTTTTTTTTTTTTTATTACCAAAATCGCAATAAGCATATATTGATTTGGTTTGCACAAAAGTTATAGCGTCTACAAAATAGGGGATAGATTTATGGCATTTTTATTATTTTTTGTAATTTTTACTAGCTGATCACGATGTAAATAGGAAGAGCCGATGATAGCCTTTTCCTCACTCGCGCCTGACAGATGCGAGTAGAGAAGAGCCGATTGGCTGCTCTCCTGACTTGTTTATCAGCAGAGCCCCCCTCGTATCCCGCCACCAGACCACTATCGTGCCGCCCAGGACCACCAGGATGGCCATCCACACTGGAACACCAGGTATGCCCCCCCTAGACCCCCAGGGAAATACTAATCTGTGCCCAGGCAGTTGCCAATCAGTGCCCACTCACAATGCCTACCACTGCCAGTGCCACCAGGGATGCCCATCAGTGCCTCATATCAGTGCTGCGTATCAGTGCCACGTATCAATGAACAGTGCCCATCAGTGCCGCCTATCAGTGCCCATCAGTGCCACCCATAAGAACCCATCTTTGCAGCCTTTTAGTGCCCAGTGTTGCCTATCAATGCCCATCAGTGCTGAATATCAGTGCCACCCATCAGTGCCGCATATCAGTGCCGCCTTATTAGTGCCCATCAGTGAAAGAGAAAACTTACTTATTTCCAAAATTTTATAACAGAAACAAAACTTTTATTTTTTTCAAAATTTTCGGTCTTTTTTTTATTTGTTTAGCAAAAAATAAAAACCGCAGAGGTGATCAAATACCACCAAAAGAAAGCTCTATTTGTGGGAACAAAATGATAAAAATTTAGTTTGGGTACAGTGTTGTATGACTGCACAATTGTCATTCAAACTGCAACAGTGCTGAAAGCTGAAAATTGGTCTGGGCAGGAAGGCGTAGAAGTGCCCTGTATTGAAGTGGTTAAACAAGGGCTGAACAATGAAACAAATCTTCTGTAAATAAAGATATGTGCAAGTTCAATGAACTATGCAAAAACACAAATAAACTGTGCAAAACAAGCAATATAGTCTCTTTGTGCAAAGTGCAAAAACTGTGCAAATCAGCAATACAATCCTGTCTTCTTGTGCAAAAAACGTCAAAGTGCAATAGGTGCCAGAGAGCAAATATCTCCTCTTCGTGCAACACACACACTAATGGGAATGGCCTCTTACCTTGCGGTAATGAGGTAACAGCACGTGTATAAATATTTGTATGCTTCATATGCTTCCTCCTTACACCATAATCCCGGGCGAGTGATAGGGATCTAAACAATGCCTTTGCCTCTCAGTGGATGCACGGTTAAAAAAAAATGGAAAGAAAAAAAAAAGAAAAAAAAAAAAAAAAAAGGGGGTTCCAGATCATTTAGTATGTAAAAACCATTTGCTTTTATTACATAAACAACAAAGAAGGTACTCACATTAGATAAAACATAACAAACAGAACTGCCAGTGTCTATTCTTGTGCCTTTCCGTTCCTACGCGTGGCGTCACATGACTTCGTCAGGGGATAATGGTAAGGCACTGAATATGTCTTTAAATAGTCTACACCATTGGGTGTAATGGGTGGCCATTTTCTTGTAGCCCAATGCAAAAATATAGCGGCCATGTCTAAAAAGATTGTTTCTATAATCCGAGCGCAGCCATTTTATTGGTGGTATCCTACTGCTGATAGAAAGAGTCATTTCCATATATAATAGCATGGCCATTATATTGGTGTGGTCCTGCTACTAATATAAAATGGTATGCGCAAACTATATGTTCAGAGCAATGCATACATGCTAAAACCAATGGAGGCAAATAAAAGATAAAAAAAATAGGTAAAAAATACCGAGCTAAACAAGAAGATAGATATCGAACGTGGCCAATTGTTTGGAGGCGGTTAGTCTGGGTTCCCTAGCCGATTTACGCAATTTTGCACATAGAAGCCTCAAGGCGTACATGCAGGTTCCTGGACCGAAAGCCATATGAAGAGTGTGGGTGGCTGCTAGACGTAGACTTGTACAACCCAATCAGCTGTCGCCGGCCCAACTGCTTTGGGGTAATCCCAGCTTGCAACAGTTCCGTACCCTGCCTGATGCCCAGGCTTGGGCCAGGCGAGGTGTTGTAACCCTGGGAGATGTCATGCATCAAGGAGCTTTACTCCCCATGGAGGACTTAATTCACAAATTTCAACTGCCCCAGTGGATGTGGTTTAGATATCTTCAACTGTGACATGCCGCTAGAGCACAGTTTCCCCAGCCGCCGCTCCACCAGGCTGACCCTATTGAAGACTTGGTCTCCCCCGGTGACTTAGATAAACCCCTATCCATCTTGTATATTGGGCTTTTGGGCACTGACTCCCCTAAGATGGAGGGGTTGTGGAAGGTGTGGCAGAGTGATCTACAGTCACTGGACAGGGAGGACTGGGATGACTGCCTGGAACAGGGACCCAGACTGGTAATCTCCTCTAGGGGCAAACTTATTCAAGTTCCTACACAGGGTATATTACACTCCTCAGAAATGACATCGTATTTTCCCAGACCGAGACCCGATATGCCCTAAATGCAGGACACAAGTGGGGTCTTTCCTGCATATGTTCTGTAAATGCCCGATTATAACATCTTATTGGTCAGAGGTCTTTAGAGAAATTAATCTTAGGCTACAGTTGTCCCTTTCAGTTACACCTGAGTTGGCACTGCTGGGGTCCATGAGGATGCGCAATGTTCCCACCACTTGAAACTGCTGATATCCTACCTCCTATTTTATGCAAAGAAGGAGATTCTCCTGAAGTGGTTATCCATCGCCCCCCTTCCTCTCTCCTCTTGGGAAGCTTTGATAGATGCAGCCCTACCCATGTATAGATTAACCTACATTAATAGGAGGATGCCAATGAAAATATGACAAGGTGTGGGCCCCATCGGTGAGCACGTAGAGACTAGAAGGGTGGGGTATGGGTATGTATATGTTTACTAGCTACAAATCTTTTTTCCTGTTCAATCCTGTAGCTGTTTATCTCTGATTGCAAACATGTACTTTTTGTATTACTCTGCTAATTACAGTTGTGTCTGTCCTGACCTTCTGTATGGTATCTAAGCATTTTGTAAGGTTTTGTTTCAAGCTAATCTATATGTTCTGTCTTATTCGTTTTGACAATAAAGCACTTTTTTTTTTTTTTTTTTTTTTTACAAAAAACAAAGAAGATAGATTAAAAATATGAAAGGAGGACTTATAACGGAGGAATTTTACAATAGGGTGAAATGAACACCAGAACCGATGTAAGCATAATACATTAAAAACTGGCGGGGAGGCCACAGACCCTCAGTCACCTAGAGTCTAAATGGGTCTTCACATTAGATACTTTCTCACCTCGAGGCCTTAATATTGAATTCTTTAATTTTTTTTTTTCCCCATTAATATCGAATTCGATCTTAATTGCTTTCTTGTGATTTTTAATATTTGGTATAATTTTTTTAGACATTTATATTAATACCCCTTTTAAAAATTTGCTTCTCAGTGTGTTATAGTATCTCATATTATATATGCCCGACCCCTATTCTATATACATTTCTCTTAGTATCATTTTAACATTATGCTATGCCTTTTTTTCATTATTTTTTTTATATATTTTTTTATTTTTTTACATTTTTATGTCATGCGTATTTTTTAACCATATATTGATTATTAATTACTTGTCATTGGCTCTATGCGTATAATAGGACACTTTACTATATTTATTTTACATTAGTAATAACATTATGCCTACGTCAGTTCTGGTGTTCATCTCACCCTATTGTAAAATTCATCCATTATAAGTCCTCCTTTCATATTTTTAATCTATCTTCTTGTTTAGCTTGGTATTTACCTATTTTTTTACTTATCTTTATTTGCCTCCATTGGTTTTATTATGTATGCATTGCTCTAAACATATAGTTTGTGCATACCCTTTTATATCAGTAGCAGGACCCCACCAATATAATGGCCGCACTATTATATATAGAAATGACTCTATCAGCAGTAGGATACCACCAATAAAATGGCCGCGCTCGGATTATAGAAACAGTCTTTCTAGATATGGCCACTATGATATTTTTGCATTGGGCTACAAGAAAATGGCCGCCCATTACACCCAATCATGTAGACTATTTAAAAGACATGTTTAGTGCCTTAGCATTAATTCCCTGATGAAGTCATGTGACGCCATGCGTAGGGACGGAAAGGCACCAGAATAGATGCTGGCAAACGAGCTTGCCGCTCGTGGAGTTCTGTTTGTTACTTTTTATCTAATGTGAGTACCTTCATTGTTGATTATGTAATAAAAGCAACTGGTTTTTACATACTACACAATCCGGAACCCACTTTTTTATCCGTGCATCCACTGAGAGACAAAGACATTGTTTAGATCCATATTACTGGTCCAGGATTATGGTGTAAGGAGGCAGCATATGATACAGATATTTATACCTCATTACCGCAAGGTAAGAGGCCATTACCACTAGTGTTTTGCACGAAGAGGAGATATTTGCTCTCTGGCACCTGTTGCACTTTGATGTTTTTTGCACAATAAGACAGGATTGTATTGCTGCTTTGCACAGTTTTTGCACTTTGTACAGAGACTACACCCTGTTCCAAATTATTATGCCAATTATATTTTTCTCATTTACCTAAATAATTGATGTAAACAGTCAGAATAATTCTCATGTTATCAACTATTAAGAGTACAATTCAAATTTTATTGAACAAACCTCCTAATGATAAGTTTTTTTTCCAAAATAAAAACTTACAATGCACTGTTCCAAATTATTACGCACAGTAAGTTTCAAAACACTTTATAGGTTGTAAAGAACTGAAAATTGTCATTTGTTGTGTTTGCAGCATATTTACTGAAATCAAAAGTGATTTCAATCAAACTTTGAACAGCATTTTAACTTTTTAAACATTTTAACAGGTCACATTACATTTTAACATAGGACCCCTTACTTGATAGCAGCTTCACAAGTCTTGCATCCATTCAACTTGTGAGTTTTTGGACAGTTTCTGCTTGAATTTGTCTGCAAGATGTCAGAATAGCCTTCCAGAGCTGCTGTTTGGATGTAAACTGCCTCCCACCCTCATAGATCTTTTGCTTGAGGATGCTCCAAAGGTTCTCAATAGGATTGAGGTCAGGGGAGGATGGAGGCCACACCATGACTTTCTCTCCTTTTATCCCCATAGCAGCCATTGATGCAGAGGTATTCTTTGCAGCATGAGATGGTGCATTGTCATGCATGAAGATGATTTTATTACGGAAAGCACAGTTCTTCCTTCTGTACCAGGGAAGGAAGTGGTCAGTCAGGTAGTCCACATACTTTGCAAAGGTCATCTTTACACCTTCTGGGACCCTAAAGGGGCCGACCAGCTCTCTTCCCAGGATTCCGGCCCGAAACATGACTCCACCGTCCGCCTTGCTGACGTTGCAGCCTTGTTGGAACAGGGTGGCCGCCACCAACCATCCACTACTCCATCCATCTGGACCATCCAGGGTTGCACGGTACTCATCAGTGAACAGGACTGTTTGAAAATTAGTCTTCATGTATTTTTCTGCCTGAAGCAGCCGTTTCTGCTTGCGAGCATGGTTAGTGGTGGCCGAATGGAAGGTTTATGCACAGTTGCAAGACTCTGGAGGACTCTACACCTTGATGTCCGTGGGACTCCAGAGGCACCAGCAGCTTCAAATATCTGTTTGCTGCTATGTAATGGTGTTTTAACAGCTGCTCTCTTGATCCGATGCATGGATCTGTCAGAAATCTTCCTCAATGTGCCTTTATCTGCACGAAACCCGTCTGTGTTCTGAATCAGCCACAAATCTCTTAATAGTGCGATGATCACGCTTACGTTTTCGTGAAATATCTAATGTTTTCATACCTCGTCCAAGGCATTGAACTATTTCACGCTTTTCGGCAGCAGAGAGATCCTTTTTCTTCCCCATATTGCTTGAAAATGGTGCTCTGCTTAATAATGTGGAAAACCCTCTGTTAGTAGTTTTTCCTTTAATTGTTCTCACCTGGCAATCTAATTATCACAGGTGCCCGAGATTGTTTTCAGTGATCAAAAGAGCCCTGAGACACAATGCCATCCATGAGTTAAACTGAAAAACAAAATATTTAAATCTTTGTGACACTGAAATAGAATTTGCATAATAATTTGGAACAGGGTATTGCTTGTTTTTCACAGTTTATTGAACTTGCACATATCTTTATTTACAGAAGATTCATTTCATTGTTCAGCACTTGTTTAACAATATTTTGCACTCTGCACTTTGGAATCAGTCACTTTATAGTGTACAGGTGGTCCCCGGGTTACAAACAAGTTAGGGACTGTAGGTTTGTTCTTAAGTTGAATCTGTTTGTAAGTCGAAACAGGTACATTTTTTAAGTGTAGCTCCAGCCAAAATAACCATTTTTAAGCTTTTTGGATAGCATAGGGAAGGGTTAACACCCTTGGTAACATTTGTTTTGCTGTGTGTGCCCCTGTTCAGAAGATTTCACCTCACTTTCTGTCCCAATGACAATTGGATTTTGAAAAATTTGGGTTGTTGTGGAAACAAGGATTGGTGATAAAGCATCAGTGGAAGTACCTTTTCCCCATAATAGCTCTTACAGGAGTGAATTTCCCTTTCTAGGGGTAGATTTGCTCTCACTTCCTGCTGTCTCCCTCCGTTTGTAAGTAGGAGTCGTTTGTAAGTCGGATGTTTGTAACTAGGGGACCCCCTGTATTGTGGAGAGTTTTTACACTATTGATTTAGTTTTGTTTATTTATCAATTCATTTGCATTTGTACCACTACCTTTAGCAACACATTGCTCCTTGTCAGAATACCTTGACTATTTGGCTTTCTGTGTCTGAACAGCGCAGCACCAACCCCCACCTTTTTAACATTTCTGTATATGGGTATGGATTCACCCTTATTCTGTGCTTGCAGCAGTTTTTTTACCTATTTCTAATATTCACATGGCAGTGCAGGAATATTATAAATCTTAAGAGTGAGCAGAGAACTTGTTACATGAATGAATCATGGAAATGCTGGATTAAGATCGTGAGGAGGGGTTGAATCGAGATCAGGATTTCTTAACGATTAGTTGTGCAGCTCTAATCTACTGGGAATTGTTCTGTGAAGGAATAATGGGGAACTTGCGCCTGAAGACAACTCTGCTGGGCATGATTTGCTGCATCAGAGGTAAAGCATCATTCGGCATGCATTAAACACAGGCCTAAAATGGTCAATGGTTCCGCAGTGCGTAGCAACGTCACATGTACTCACGCGCAAACATCCACGCATTCGCTCAGAAATCCACTTGATTTTTTATAATATAGTAACATTGTGGATTAGCATAGAATAGCTGTGTAATATATATATATATTTTTTATTCTCTCACGTATTAAAATATATGTTTGACTTTTCATATATCCTTAGCTTTAAAAAAAAAAAATAAAAACAACTCAAGATGTTTGAATAAACATAACACAATGCTCTCAAATAGACAGATACAGTGCCTTGAAAGAGTATTCATAACCCTTGACATTTTCCACATTTTGTCATGTTACAACCAAAAACATAAAATGTATGTTATTGGAATTTTACAGTGGGGACGGAAAGTATTCAGACCCCCTTCAATTTTTCACTCTGTTATATTGCAGCCATTTGCTACAATCATTTAAGTTCATTTTTTTCCCCTCAATGTACACACAGCACCCCATATTGACAGAAAAACACAGAATTGTTAAAATTTTTGCAGATTTTCTTAAAAAAGAAAAAAAAAAAATGAAATAATCACATGGTCCTAAGTATTCAGACCCTTTGCTGTGACACTCATATATTTAACTCAGGTGCTGTCCATTTCTTCTGATCATCCTTGAGATGGTTCTACACCTTCAAGTCCAGCTGTGTTTGATTATACTGATTGGACTTAATTAGGAAAGCCACACACCTGTCTATATAAGACCTTCCAGCTCACAGTGCATGTCAGAACAAATGAGAATCATGAGGTCAAAAGGAACTGCCTGAAGAGCTCAGAGACAGAATAGTGGCAAGGCACAGATCTGGCCAATGTTAGAAAAACTATGCACTATAAGTGCATCAAGGTCGCCCTTAAAGGATTTTTTGTACTGGCCAAGAATAAATGTATAATCTCATAAATTATTTTGTATAAAAGTGCACTACAGTGTCAACTTTATTAAACATGTAGAAAATATCTGTATATAAAAGGTAACAATAGAAAATACAAATATGCAGGGTGCAAATACAAACACTATATATACATCCAATTGCATACAGAAGATGTGACACCCCTGTGCCTACAGCCCGCAGCCTATAAGTGGAAGGTCAAGCGGATGAAGTATACAGCACGTAACCCGACATGTTTCGGAAATGGGTATGTATTACTCCTTCATCAAGGGATTTACAATTGGGTGATCAAATCTCTATCTGTAATGTAAATTTCAAAAATAGTAAAATAGTAAGATAATATCGTCATAAATTATATGCGACTGCAATTTTGCAATATATGCGATTTTATGATTGTAGAAAAAAGTACAAAAGAGTTTCCAGATGGTCTAAAAAAGCTAGTCATACTTACATCAATCTGATTCATAAAAACAAACAGGAAATAGCAAAACGGAAGTCGAACACCAGAGATAGGAGCAGGCTGGCTTAGATCATCCACGAAACACAAGATGGGCGGCCAGGGATGCAATGCACAGCGCTGCAACACATTCACAAGGGATGCCTGATTGAGATCTGTATATTTGAAGTGTGATATCATGAGTATACAGGGCATATAGTTAAGCCCATATTTGGCTGGAAGACATAACAGTCATTCAGCCATAGTAAAGAAACATATGGGGTAGAGTTTTTCAGTGTTCAAATGTATATAGAACAATATAGAGTGTTTTAAATTACCTTGTGGTTGTTCATGAATCTCCTGAGACGCAGACCTCCGGGCAGCAGTTCAAAACTGACAGGTGCCCAAGGAGTGTCTGCGTCTCATAAAAGGACAGCTGATTGGGCATTAGCCAATCAGTGTCCACTCCACGAGATCAGCTGCATAACTAGCAGCTGTGTGTGGAGATCGAGGCATCCCCCTGACGCCGAGGCGCACGGCGTAGCCACACCCCTAGGGGCGTGATGACGTCACGCAACATCACCGGCGGGTATACGGTCTCGATGCGAGCCAGGAGGCCAGCATGGGGACACGTCAAAGAGCTCCTCCACATGCAAAAGGCCCAGGGGACACGCAAGCTAGTGCTGCCCCATGGCCATGCATGTGTGGAGCTTACCCGCCGGGTGTCTGTGTGAGCGCACGCGCTCCGCATCTGGGAACATGCGCCATCTTGTGGAAAAGATGGAAAGTGGACAAAGCCAGCCTGCTGTACATAAATGAATAGAACAAAAAAAGGGGGAAAAAAACATAATATACTGTTGACCTCTAATTGCATGCAAAAAATTATTGGATAGCAATCAATTTCAAAAAAATGATGGTAAGAAAAACAGAAAACTTGGATGCGTATAATATACAGACATACGATAGTATAACAATAATTTTTGGTCAGGACCAATCTAGATGTATGTGGACATGGTGGCCCATATCCGTTCCTGTATCTATCTACGTATGATGAAGGAGGAAAAGAAAAGCTAAAATAAAAATAAATAAAATTAAATTAGGAGACAAGAACAGACAGCGAACCATATTGTGGCAGTCCCTACAAATCCAATTCACAAACCCCTGATGAAAAACCGGGAAGGAAGGGTTTAAAGTTAAAGGCCCCGTTGAGACCAGGTGGATGGTTTGCCCGTAAATTATGTATCCATCTCAGTTCGCACTGGAGAAGGCGCTTGTTGAAATCGCCTCCTCTTGGATTGAAGTGGATGCGATCAAGGGCTAGAAAGTATATTTTGGGGATCGATAAAGGATGAGCCATTGCCATGTGACGACCAATCGGCAAGTCTGGATCGCGTTTGCGTATGGTGCCGAGATGTTGGTAGATGCGTTTCCAAAACTCATTTATGGTCTTGCCAACATAATAGCACCCGCATTCACAGGTTAACAAATATACTATTGCAGAGATTTTGCAGTTGACATAATGCCTGGGAGAGAACATCTGGCCATTGGGCAGAATGATATTTTTTCGTCTGTCCATATACTGGCAATAGTTGCACCCCCCACACATATAGGTCCCCAATGTTTTACACGGATCACCTCTACAGGATTTGTACTCACTGTTGACTACTTTGTCTCCTATGGATGGCAGTCTCCTGTAGGTAACTGCTGGAACACTAGGAACAAAGGGGGCCAAAGTTTGGTCCATTGTTAATAAGTGCCAGTATTTGTTCAAAATGCGTTTTACCTGCTTGCGTTGTGATGAGTATGTTGTGATAATTCTGGTTGTTTCAGCTTTACTGGGTTGTTTTTGTGCATTAAGTAGGTCACGACGAGGTTGATTAAGGGCTCGTTTGTACGCTTTTTTTAAACAGGTGTTTGAATATCCTCTTTCGAGGAGTCTTTTTTAAAATATTGGCTTAGATTTTAAATCCAGCATCATCGGAACAGTTGCGGCGTGCTCTTAAATACTGGCTATATGGTATAGAAGCCAGGAGGGGCCTGGGGTGGAAACTACTTGCATGAAGCAAGGTCAAGGTTACAAAAAAATTTCTGCTGCACTTAAGGTTCCTAAGAGCACAGTGGCCTCCATAATCCTTAAAATGGAAGATGTTTGGGACGACCACAACCCTTCCTAGAGCTGGCCGTCCGGCCAAACTGAGCTTTGAAGACGAGCCTTGGTGAGAGAGGTAAAGAAGAACCCAAAGATCACTGTGGCTGAGCTCCAGAGATGCAGTGGGGGATGGGAGAAAGTTGTAGAAAGTCAATCATCACTGCAGCCCTCCACGAGTCGGGGCTCTATGGCAGAGTGGCCCAACAGAAGCCTCTCCTCAGTGCAAGACACATGAAAGCCCGCATGGAGTTTGATTAAAAAACACCTGAAGGACTCCAAGATGGTGAGAAATAAGATTCTTTGATATGATGAGACCAAGATAGAACTTTTTGGCATTAATTCTAAGCGGTATGTGTGGAGAAAAACAGGCACTGCTAATCACCTGTCCAATACAGTCCCAACAGTGAAGCATGGTGGTGGCAGCATCATGCTGTGGTGGTGTTTTTCAGCTGCAGGGACAGGATGACTGGTTGCAATCAAAGAAAAGATGAATGTGGCCAAGTACAGGGATATCCTGGACGAAAACCTTCTCCAGAGTGCTCAGGACCTCAGAATGGGACGAAGGTTTACCTTCCAACAAGACAATGACCCTAAGCACACCGCTAAAATAACGAAGGAGTGGCTTCACAACAACTCCTTGACTGTTCTTGAATGGCCCAGCCAGAGCCCTGACTTAAACCCAATTGCGCATCTCTGGAGAGACTAAAAAATGGCTGTCCACCAACGTTTACCATCCAACCTGACAGAACTGGAGAGGATCTGCAAGGAGGAATGTCAGAGGATCCCCAAATCCAGGTGTGAAAAACTTGTTGCATCTTTCCCAAAAAAACTCATGGCTGTATTAGATCAAAAAAGGGGGCTTCTACTAAATACTGAGCAAAGGGTCTGAATACTTAGGACTATGTGATATTTCAGTTTTTCTTTTTTAATAAAAATGTCAACAATTCTGTGTTTTTCTGTCAATATGGGGTGCTGTGTGTACATTAATGAGGAAAAAAAATGAACTTAAAATGATTTAAGCAAATGGCTGCAATACAACAAAGAGTGAAAAATTTAAGGGGGTCTGAATACTTTTCGTCCCCACTGTATGTGATAGACCAACACAAAGTAGCACATAATTGTGAAGTGAAAAGAAAATTAAAAATGATTTTCCACATTTTTTTACAAATAAATATGTAAAAAGTGTGGCGTGCATTTGTATGGAGCCCCCCTGAGTCAATACTTTTTAGAACCATCTTTCGTTGCAATTACAGCTGCAAGTCTTTTGGGGTATGTCTCTATCAGCTTTGCACATCTAGAGTGACATTTTTGCCCATTCTTCTTTGCAAAATTGCTCAAGCTCTGTCATTGGATGGAGAGCGTCTGAACAGCAATTTAAATCTTGCCAGATTCTCGATTGGATTTATATCTCAACTTTGACTGGGCCATTCTAACACATTAATATGCTTTGACCTAAACCATTCTATTGTAGCTCTGGCTGCATGTTTAGAGTCATTGTCCTGCTGGAAGGTGAACCTCCGCCCCAGTCTCAAGTCTTTTGCAGACTCTCTTCTGAGATTTTCTTCTAATGCCGCGTACACACAAGCGGACTTTCCGGCAGAAAAGGTCAGACGGAATGAATCCGTCGGACATTCCGATCGTGTGTAGGCTTCATCGGACCTTCCTTTTCTGTCAAAAAATCTGACGGACCATAGAAATAGAACATGTTTCAAATCTTTCCGACTGACTCGATTCCTATAGAAAAAAAAAGTTTGTCTGTATGCTAGTCCGACGGACCGAAAACGACGCAAGGGCAGGTATTGGCTACTAGCTATTGAACTTCCTTTTCTAGTCCGGTCGTACGTCATCACGTTCGAAACAATCGGGACTTTGGGGGGGATCGTGTGTAGGCAAGTCCGTCTCGTCGGAACTCCGTCGAAAATTCCTTCGGAGTTCAGTCCGACGAGAAGTCCGCTCATGTGTACGCGGCATCAGATGTCCCTGTATTTGGCTCCATCCATCTTCCCATGAACTCTAACCAGCTTCTCTGTCCCATGCCGAAGAAAAGCATCCCCACAACATGATGCTGTCACCACGTTTTAACGATGTGGATGATGTATTTCAGGGTGATGTGCAGTGTTAGTTTTCTGCCACACATAGCGTTTTGCTTTTAGGGCAAAAAGTTCAATTTTGGTCTCATCTGACCAGAGCACCTTCTTCCACATGTTTGCTGTGTACCCCACATGGCTTCTCGCAAAACGCAAACGGGACTTCTTATGGCTCTTTCAACAATTCTTCTCGCCACTCTTCCATAAAGGTCAGATTTGTGGGGTGCACGACTAATAGTTGTCCTGTGGACAGATTCTCCCACCTTATCTGTGGATTTCTGCAGCTCCTCCAGAGTTACCATGGGCCTCTTGTCTGCTTCTCTGATTAATGCTCTCCTTGCCAGGCCTGTCAGTTTACGTGGACAGCCATGTCTTGGTAGGTTTCCAGTTGTGCCATACTCTTTCCATTTTCAGATGATGGATTGAGAACAGTGCTCTGTGAGATGTTCAAAGCTTGGGAATTTTTTTATAACCTAACCCTGCTTTAAACTTCTCCACAACTTTATCCCTGACCTGACCAGTGTGTTCCTTGGCCTTCATGATGCTGTTTGTTCTCCAAGGTTCTCTAAAAAACCTCTAAACGGCTGTATTTATACGGAGATTAAATAACACACAGGTGGACTCTATTTACTAATTAGGCGACTTCTGAAGGGAATTGGTCCACTAGATTTTAGTTAGAGGTATCAGAGTAAAGGGGACTGACTACAAATGCACATCACACTTTTGACATATTTTCAAAAAAATTTGAAAACCCATTTAGCATTTTCCTTCCACTTCATAATTATGTGCCACTTTGTGTTGGTCTATCACATAAAATACATTTACGTTTTTGGTTGTAACGTGACAAAATGTCGAAAATTTCAAGGAATATGAATACTTTTTCAAGGCACTGTATAAAGATACAAGTGAGAATATAAGCGAAAATAGGTGGAAAAGACCCATTGTTAGGCACAAAATGCACAAAAAAGAAAACCGCTTATGTCGCAAGTTTAGTTTTCAGGCTCTCCCATTGCCTGTGGGGCCAAAAACATGCAATTCTGCCAAAACAAAAACTCACATACTTTTTTGTACAAGTGGTAGAACAGCGTGAACGGGCACCATAATGGGAATCTTTATTATAAAGTGTTCTTGTGCTTCACAAAACGTCAAACAAATCATTCAGGTGTGAAAAGGCTTAATTTGAATTGGTTTGACATTAGACTGTAAGGTACAGAATATAAGCAACTAGAATAGTCTCTATCTGAAGTTTGCACTTGAATCCTAACAAATACAATAAAAAGGTAGTTTGCATAGATTGCCAAAATGGAATGTCTATTTAAGGAACTGTAATTTTACACATACTTTGCAATTAAAACAGCACAGGTTATTATGCTAAGAAAATCTTTGTAAATAGCAGCCACCCTATGAAACAAGGCCAAAGTAGCATACATGCCTTTGTCTACTATATTCCTGTCGTATCTTTTCCTAGTAATGAAAATGAATTTCCATTTCCATGGCGAGCAGCAACAGGACAGACAAAACTGACAAGCCTACTTGCATTTGCTAAAAGAGAAACAGAGGACAGAATTTTCTACCCCCAGCAAACAAAACCTGTAGTCAACAAGTACACATACCACTAGGCTATGCCAAGAATGCACAAATCCTTCTGCAAAGGCTGAGAGCTGGACTAATCATTCATCCGGACCATAAAAAAAGAAAACAACTTGGTTAACCATTCATCATCCCATCGAATTCCTCAGGCAGCACGCTGTTAGGGAAAGAAGAATTCGAGATTAAAACTCCTGGAAAAAAAACGATTTGGTGACATTTTTCATGTAATAATCTGGCACGAAGCCAGCACGGTCCAACTGTTTCAATACACGACAATATTTGTTAGCACTACAGTTATTGTAGGCCTAGGGCTTTGTCATTCTTTTCAAACGGGATTTTATTAGTATAACAAAAGGCCACAGTTCTTTTGAGCACAGAGGCTGTAGGTACATTTGCAATATAAAACATACAGTATTCAGGGGCGTGGCTTAATGATGGCCACGTAAAGATGTGCTTCTGAGGAGCTCCCGGCTATCCCCTGCCTATGACGATCTGCCAGCCGACCTACACCTATGTGACCACGGCATGATAATCGCACAAAAGATACAGGACCAGATCGGCACCCCCGAGGGAACCAACCAGCACCTCAGCGTGGGATCCAACAATATGTCCGCGAACCGCAGCACACTTCTCTGGGAGCCATTGCTACCACTCCACGTAGATCCCGCATGGAAGACAGCACCACTCCATCTCTGTCTGGGCCTCATACCTCCTCTCCTGACCCTGATCAGCCTTCGGGGACTCCAGCTGCCTTCCGTGCTGAAATGGCGGGACCCTCGCAGTACCTGAACCGCCTGAAAGACCTCAGGCCCATGCTGCAGGCCCTCCCCACAAAGTCCGACACTGAAGCCCTGAACATCCGCATAGAAGAGGCTCTCCCAACCGAGTGGACTCTGGCAAGGCCTCTATATTCTCCCTGGAGAACAGAGTTTTGGCCCTGGAGTGCTCCCAATCCTCCCTGGCCACCACAGCAGTAGATATGCAGCTCCACCTGGAAGACCTAGAGGACCACCGCCACAACAACTTGCGGCTGCAGGGCCTACCGGAGGCCACAGGCACGGAGGACTTAGCGGCGACGGTGACAGCTATCTTTCACAAAATACTGGAGGCCCTGCCGCCCTCCCTGGAGCTGGACCAGGTGCATAGAGAGGTCTTTTGCAGGCTGCACCCATACTCACAGAAGGAACTCATCCTCCGCAGGGCCTGGGAACATGGAGACATAGACTTCGACGGAGCAGCGGTGAAGATCCTCCCAGATCTCTCAGGAGCCACACTGCAGAGAAGAGCCCTATTGCGACCGGTCCTGGACCTGGCCCTGGCCAGACGCCACGATTGCACCTACAGGTGGGGATACCCTCTAGCCGTCACGTTATGCAAGGCCCATTCGTTCTTCACTCTGCGCTCACTGGCGGACCTCCCTGCCTTCTATGCCTTCCTGGATGCGGAGCCACTGCAGGTACACAACTGGCTTCAGATCATCCCTAGACCATCGGGATGCTTGGGCCCCTCCGCTAACCGGAACAACCAGCCTGCCCGCCCAGGTCCAGACGGAGGTCCAGTGCACCGTCCATAGACAGGACACATGAGTCTTGATTACCCTTCCTTGTTTCCAAGCCTTTACACCACTCTGACTACCGATCCCTCTAGTTACAAGCTGTCATATTTTTAGATTTTTTTTTTTTTTTTACCCTTGGAGACCTCTGTTTTTCTGTTTGGTTGCTTGTCCCCCATTTTTTCCCTCTTCCCCCCACTCCTGGGCGCCCCTACACCGGACATACCTGTGGTTGCTAAAAGGACTTCCTTGCTGTGCCACCTGGTAACCCCTCTGGATCCCCTGACACTACCGCACCTGACTACCTCCCGGCACACGTGAGTTGAGGATAGGGGCACGCACATCTGCCACCCATCTTGCAGGATGAACTGCCAACAATCACGGTCAAATGTGAAAGTATGCTCAGGTTATATGATTATATATGGCTTTCCCCCACTAGTTGCATGTATGGTAGTTCTCTATGATATGCTTACTTTTAAACATTCATGTGAGACATGCCTTGCCTAGACTGAACTCAAACCTCTCCACAGCCTCAGGGTCTTCGAGCCCTGTTTCACCCAGTGATGGAGGCCACCCTACCAGTCTGTACTGGACGGGCTTGCAACGTCTACCCGTGCCGGGGCGGCGGGGGCTGGGGGGGCAGGGCCTTCCCTTATGGAAATCTCACACGCAAAAGGACTTTGTTCCTTAATGTTTTTTCTGTGCACAGTGCCCAGCGGAGCAACTGATATCTGGAGCAGGAGAGCTCCTGTATTGGAGTGAGAATTGCAGCTCGTGCCGCTGCTTTGCCTCCCAGAGGGCTCTTTCCCTGCCCTCTGCACACAGTAGAGGACAGGGAATGGAAGAAGCATATGCCTTTGGTGCGGGGGAGACATAGATAGGCCCGGGGGTGGGGAGTGGGGAGCAGCCCTAAACCTGGATAAGGGATGGGGAGACCAAGGTTAATTGGTCATTACAAGGGACATTTTCAAGGGTTCAGACTACCTCAATCTGTGTGTGTTACTGTTGTAAAGTTTGTGTTACATATTTCTGGTTCTGTACAACTGTTTGCCATTCCGTATTTTCTGTTTGTGTTCACTACAAAAGTTCACCATTCAACAGAAGAAGTGGTGGTCAGGGGTGGCTGGTGAGCCTCTTCCTGGCTGTTTCTGACCACATTCCCCCATAGGCCAACGCTCATCTCCCAGTCTGGAACTGGGGAGCATATTAGCAATATTTTGCTACCATCTTAGATTCCTCCCCCACACAAGTGGGTCCTCCCATTAATTAACCAACACTTTTTTAAATCTTCTCCTGCTGGCCACTCACCCACACGAGTCTCTACACTTCTCTACACTTCAATTTCTCTCGCTTTGGACCTCCATCTATCCTTCACCCCCCACTCACATTCTCTCCCAGCCCTTTCCTTCCATACCAACCGGGGACATGAAGGTGGTGAATGTGCTCTCGCTAAACGCAAAGGGCCCCGACATCCCTGAAAAGAGACGCATGCTATTGCAAGATTTGCACCGCATGAAGACAGATGTCGCATTCATTCAGGAAATGCGTTTTAAAGAGGGCAAGTTGCCTATCCTGAAAAATATTTTCTTCTTGGCAGTGTACCATTCCACTAACAAGTCCATCAAGTCACGAGACGTGTCCATACTCATCTCAAGCAAGGTCCCATGGACTTGTGTGGATGTAAAGGCAGACCCAGGGGGACGGTATCTCTTCCTGAGAGGCACGATTGGCAGTGCCGAAGTTACCCTAGCATGCCTATACGCACCTAATGCCCACCAAGACCTCTTTATCACCAAAACCCTACATTCATTGACCGAGTTCTCAAGAGGTTAATTGATATTTGGAGGCGACTTTAATACCCTGCTAATCTCATCTGAGGACACCTCCTCAGATCCTCAATACCCCCTAGCTCCCGGAAACGAATCGCTCGAACCTTACACAAAACACAAATAATAGATGCCAAGCTCCTTCTTCGCCCATCTGAAAAGGATTACACTTTCTACTCCCCACCACATAAACAATACTCCAGAATTGACTAATTTCTTATGACTCACTCCCAACTATTACATGGTCAGATCACGCCCCGATCTTACTGTCCTATGCACTGATTACCTTACCTCCAAGATGAGAACTTGGAGGTTAAATGAAAGCCTCCTACAAGACAAAGTGGTGCTCAAAGACGTGACTAGAGAACTGGATTACTCAATTAACTACCCAGAATGCTCAACAGTGCCTTGGCTGTTCATTAAGAACTACAAGCGGACAGCCACAAAAGGTACTTGTAGTTTGTTCATCAATTTACAGAACTCTTAAATTAAATGATGCACAAGGATGGGCAGAGCCTTGCACGGCCACATTTTGTTTTAAAATTGTGACAGCTCACTTTCACTAGAACTGCATGTGAATCACACAGGAACACACTGTGTGAACCGGCGCTAACAGATTTCATCCTTTCAAAAGGTTATTAACCAGTTCCCACATGACCTATAGCGAAATGATGGCTGGGCAAGACTTTCGTCGATCCAGGTGGACGTAAAAAATAAAAAAATAAATAAATCCTGATCATTTCCGGAGATCTTTACAATTATACTATGGTAACATTATATTGCTCTGGTCACAGCAGTGGGTGTCCCTGAACAGCGCCACACCGTTATAGAATTATGCTGTACTGCACTGGTGACAGTATGTAAAAAAAAAAAAAAAAAAAATAATAAATAAAAAAAATTTCACAATTATTATTTTTTTCCCCCCATTGCTTCAATTTTCCAAAATATTCTAGACAAAAAAAAAAAAATCTACAGCTTCAAAAATAAATAAATAAAATATAACAAAAACCCCAACTCACCATGCTTATTACTAAATACCTTGGACTAATTACTTTCCAAAAAGGAGTAATTTGGGGGGTATTTCTACTGTCCTGTCATTTTCGGGCCTCAATAAATGAGGTTATCAGTACATCAGGATTGATACATTTTCAGATATATGTGCACACCATAGTTTGTGGACTTTCCTACAGACTAAATATACACTGATTTGGGTTATTTTCACCAAAGAGATGTAGCAGAATACATTTTGGTCTAAATTTATGAAGAACAATTATTCTTTTGCAAAATTTTATAACAGAAAAAGAAAAATATGGGTTTTTTTTTTTAAATTTCAGTTTTTTCATTTAGCAAAATACCACCAAAAGAAAGCTTTATTTGTGTGAACAAAATGATAACAATTTAGTTTGGGTATAGTGTTGCACAATTATCACTCAAAATACAACAGTGCCGAAAGCTAAAAATTGGCCTGGGCAGGAAGGGGATGAAAATACCCGGTATTGAGGTGGTTAAATATTTGTCATATGGAGCTATGAAAAATAGTTTAAAAAGGATATAAATATTTTCTGCAAAAGGTATCTACACTGTTTTCCACTTGATACCTGTATGCATCAAATGTTATATGTAGTAAAGCTATATATTTCCTTATTTCCAACGACAGATCCTTCTGTTAAAAAAAAAAAAAAAAAAAAGGAAGTACATTAGTATTGAGTTTTCTTCCCACAGTTGTTTGTATTTTCTATTTTATTATGGCAGCCAGTGTCGCCTGTTCTGCCATGTAAATATCAATAGTTAAATAAAATACAGTGCCTTTTATATAATAACATCTGATGCAGGAAGAAACTAGAACATCAGTTATTTAATAAACACACTGGTTGTCATATACACAATGTCCTCTGGTGATGTGACCCAATAAAAGCAGTTTGGCCAATCACACCCAAATCAGTGGAACAGCCTAGTTATGCAATATTTCACATAACTTTACACTGAGTCAAACATCGTATCATAAAACAAATCATTTGCTACTCTTGTAAGCTACTGGGCAAACATAAGCAAATGCAAAAAAACTTGGAAAAATAAAAAAAGATTTATCACTTGGGATATAAAAATAGACTATAATTAAACTGTATTTATGGGACCACAGTATGCATGGACTGTCATTTTTTAAAACCCAAAACATCTGACCAGACTATAGGGATTCTCAAACAATTTAAATCAAAAGAACCAAAATTAAGGAGGTGCTCCAGTCTCCCCCAAAAAATTAAAAGTCAGCAGCTACCACATGGGCCAGAATCCATCCAAGCAGATACTACCTGCTCAGCAGGCGATCCCTCTGCTGAACCCCGCTGAGCAGGTGGATGACAGGAGCTGACACAGACACCGCCCATTGTTCTCTATGTGGCGGTTGGATGTAAAAGGACTGCCTGTCGTTTCCATCCAACCTGCCGGATGGATGGCAAACATATCACCATCTGTCTGTTTTTAGCAGGCCAGATTGGATCGGATGTCAGTGGGTGACAGTGGACACACATTCGCTGACATCAGCCACACGTCCGCTGACATCGGCCACCCCATAGAGAACAACGGGTGGTCCGATCAGGTCCGCTTGAAAAGTGGACAGGTGGACTTGATCGGTCTGCTGGTGTGAAAGGGGCCTTAGGGTGAAGTTCTGCTTTAGGCTGGGTTTGCATATGAACACGCAGCGGCTCCCAGCAGGAGTCCAGGGCGTCCTCATTCACCGGTACAGGTCCGATTGCAGCGCAAATCTTTGGCTGAATTCAGACCTGAAACGAAGCAAAAGACGCACAGCATTCCCGTGCAAATCGCCGCTGCGAAGATATGTGAACCGTCTTCATAGAGAGCCAGTCACAATCTCCTGCTATTGAAAATTGGATCGCACGAGTATGAACCCAGCCTTAAAGGACATTGCATCATTGTACTTTCAGAAACGTACTAACAAACAACAATGGCTATATAGTAAAAAAAAAAAAAAAAAAAAAAAAATTTATAATATATATATATATATATATATATATATATATATATATATATATATATATATATATATACATACACACACATACAGTGCCTTGCAAAAGTATTCAGAACACAATAGTCTAAGTTGGTGAAGTAAAATTAGAAAAATATATACATAAAACTATTTTTCAGAAAAAAAATGATAATTGGCATGTGCTTATGTATTCACCTCCTTTGTATTGAATCCCATTAAAAGCTCTGGTGCAACGAATTACCTTCAGAGGCCACATAATTAGTGAAATGATGTCCACCTGTGTGCAATCTAAGTGTCACATGATTTGTCATTACACACACACACACACACACACACACACACACACACACACACACACACACACACACACCTCTTTTTGAAAGGCCCCAGAGGCTGCAACACCTAAAGCCTCGTACACACGATCTGATTTTTGTCCGGGAATTGTGTGACGACAGACAGTCTAAAATCCGACCATTAGTACGCTCCAGACAATTGTTGTCCAACTTTCCGCCAACAAATGTTGGATGGCAGGCTACTAAATTTTCGGCGGACAGCGGTCTGGTGTCAGATTTCCCTATCATGTGTACACAAGTCCATCACACACAAGTCCAAAGTACAAACACTTATGCTCGGAATCAATGCTCACCAAAACCCGACATTAGCAGAAGGTGCCCAATGGGTGGCGCTCAAGAGCTGAAATTCCATGTAGAACGTCACTACGTTCGTGTTTGTTGGGCGACAATTGTGTACCATTTGTGAGCAAGACAAGTTCAAGGCACACACCCTTCGGACAAAAGTCTAATGCTTTGTCTGCGGAAAATCTGATCGTGTGTATGAGGCTTAAACAAGAGGCACCACTAACCCAACACTGCCATGAAGACCAAGGAACTCTCCAAACAAGTAAGGGACAATGTTGTTGAGAAGTACAAGTCAGGGTTAGGTTATAAAAGAATATCCAAATCTTTGATTATCCCTAGGGGCACCATCAAATCTATCATAACCAAATGGAAAGAACATGGCACAACAGCAAACCTGCCAAGAGACGGCCGCACACCAAAACTCACGGACTGGGCAAGGAGGGCATTAATCAGAGAGACAGCACAGAGACTAGGGTAACCCTGGAGGAGCTGCAGAGTTCCACAGCAGAGACTGGAGTATCTGTACATAGGACCACAATAAGCCGTACGCTCCATAGAGTTGGGCTTTATGGCAGAGTGGCCAGAAGAAAGCCATTACTTTCAACAAAAAACAAAAATGGCACATTTTGAGTTTGCAAAAGGCATGTGGGAAACTCCCAAAATGTATGGAGGAAGGTGCTCTGGTCTGACAAGACTAAAATTGAACTTTTTGGCCAAAGAAAACGCTGTCTGGCGCAAACCCAACACATCACATCACCCAAAGAACACCATCCCCACAGTGAAACATGGTGGTGGCAGTATCATGCTGTGGGGATGTTTTTCAGCAGTCGGGACTGGGAAACTGGTCAGAGTTGAGGGCAAGATGGCTGGTGCTAAATACAGGGATATTCTTGAGCAAAACCTGTACCACTCTGTGTCTGATATGAGGCTAGGATGGAGGTTCACCTTCCAGCAGGACAATGACCCCAAACACACTGCTAAAGCAACACTTGAGTGGTTTAAGGGGAAACATGTAAATGTGTTGGAATGGACTAGTCAAAGCCCAGACCTCAATCCAATAGAAAAATCTGTGGTCAGACTTAAAGATTGCTGTTCACAAGCGCAAACCATCCAAATGGAAGGAGCGGGAGCAATTTTGCAAGGAGGAATGGGCAAAAATCCCAGTGGTAAGATGTGGCAAGCTCATAGAGACTTATCCAAAGCGACTTGAAGCTGTGATAGCCGCAAAAGGTGGCTCCACAAAGTATTGACTTTGGGGGGGATGAATAGTTATGCACATTGACTTTTTCTGTTATTTTGTCCTGTTTGTTGTTTGCTTCACAATAAAAAAAAACAAAAAAAAAAAAAACAAAAAACAAAACACCACACACACAATCTTCAAAGTTGTGGGCATGTTCTGTAAATTAAATGATGCAAATCAAACAATCCATGTTCATTCCAAGTTGTGAGGCAACAAAACACAAAAATGCCAAGGGAGGGGGGGGGGGGGTTGAATACTTTTGCAAGGCACTGTATTAATATTAAAATGTATAAAAATGCCAGGGGGGGGGGGGGGGGGGTGAATATTTTGCAAGGCACTGTATTTATATTAAAATGTATCCCGAAAAGGGGTTTTAGGAGACATTTTCTTAAAGTTTCACTACTTGATATGTGCTCATCTTGATACCAATAGCAATGTCAAACAGCACATGCCAATACATATAAGAAAAATAAATTGGCCCCACCCCATTGTCACTTTTTTAATATGCTACAATAAAATACTTTGATTGTATACTCTCTCTTACCCTTAGATCTTTAAAAAAAAAAAAAAAAACTTTGGACATCTACAATTCCTTTAACCACTTCAATACCGGACACTTTCACCCCCTTCCGGCCAATTTTAAGGTTACAGTGCACTCACACTTTGAATAACAATTGCGCGGTCATGGAACACTGTACTCATATGAACATTTTATCTTTTTTTTTTTCCCACACAAATAGAGCTTTCTTTCGGTGGTATTTAACCGCATGACGGCTACAGCGCGGATGTCAATTCCCGGGAGGCCGTCACATGACGGCCTCCCCTTTCCTCGCTCCCCGTGCGCGCTCACGAGCGCGCAACGAGGAAATTCTGTGTCTGCGTCTCCGATCGCTGTAAATGGCCAATCACAGCGGCCATTTACAGCGCGATCGCCATGGCCAATGAGCGATGATCTCAAATGTAAACATTTGAGATCATCTCTCATTGCCGGCTCTCTCTCCTCACACAGAGACAGCGTGTGAGGAGAGAGAGCTTCTGTCAGCGATCTGTGAGTTACAAAAACACTTATACAGTGCCCATCAGTACAGTGCCCATCCGTACAGTGCCAATCTGTGCCAATCGGTGCCCACCTGTCTGCCCAGCGGTGATCAGTGTCCAGCTGCACAATCAGTGCCCACCTGTGCCACCTCATCAGTGCCCACCTGTGCCGCCTCATCAGTGCCCATCTGTGCAATCAGTGCACATCTGTGCCGCCTCATCAGTGCCCATCTGTGCCGCCCCATCTGTGCCACCTCATCAGTGCACCTCTGTGCCGCCTCATCAGTGCACCTCTGTGCCGCCTCATCAGTGCACCTCTGTGCCGCCTCATCAGTGCACCTCTGTGCCGCCTCATCAGTGCCCCTCTGTGCCGCCTCATCAGTGCCCCTCTGTGCCACCTCATCAGTGCCCCTCTGTGCCACCTCATCAGTGCCCCTCTGTGCCACCTCATCAGTGCCGCCTCATCGGTGCCCATCAGGGCAGGCTTAGCAACCATGTCCAAAAGAAGCTTTTCCGCTGAGGAGGCGTAATAAATACTGTCCCAGGCTGACGAGAGCAACGGGGAGCTTTCTTTTT
Organism: Aquarana catesbeiana; assembly: GCF_042186555.1. NCBI lineage: Eukaryota > Metazoa > Chordata > Amphibia > Anura > Ranidae > Aquarana > Aquarana catesbeiana. The sequence goes on along the minus strand of NC_133326.1, from coordinate 406,294,632 downwards.
CGGATTCCCTTTCTGACTCCGATTCTGAGTCGGACATAAATTATGAGCCAGTCCTCAGTAGTGGAACACTGAGTGACTCAGAGGAGGAAGATATTCGGCCCGCCAAACGAAGGCGTTCTGGTGGGGAGGCAGTGCCATCCACCAGCACCGCAGTGTCATCCTCCAGCACGAAAGGCCAAGGACCCATGCCAGCCTTCCCTATGCCCTGCAGAACCCCATGTGGCTTCCTCCTAATTCAGGAGAAGCCAACATTCCCCCTTTCACTGCCCAGCCAGAAGTCCAGGTGAACACGGAGAATTTTTCCCCAATAGATTTTTTTAATTTAATTTTTACCAAGGACATGCTGTCAAATATTGTGGCCCAGTGCAACCTTTATGCACAGCAATTCAATTTGAATAATCCAACGTCCTACTATGCCCGTCCCTTTGAGTGGCGAGACCCAACGGTGGAGGAGTTGAAGGTTTTTTTTAGGGCTCACATTTAATATGGGACTCACAAAAAAAAAACACTTTGCTGTCCTATTGGTCAATCCACCCCCTCTACCACATGCCAGTATTCTCCAAGGTAATGCCCAGAAACAGATACCTCATGATATTGAGGTTTCTTCATTTCAATGACAATACCCAGTGCCCTCCCCGAAATGACCCAAACTATGACAGACTTTTCAAAATTCAGCCACTTTTAAATTATTTTTCTGCACTATTCCCCCTGCTGTTTACCCCGGACCAAAACATATGTGTGGATGAGTCCCTTGTTAAGTTTAGTGGCAGGCTTAAAATAAAACAATATATTCCCAGTAAAAGGGCCCGCTATGGGGTGAAGGTATACAAATTATGTGACCGAGTCACAGGTTACTTGTATGCCTTCAAAGTGTACAAAGGGAAGGACACCCAGCTCCAACCCCCTAATTGCCCAGACTACTTGGGATCAAGCGGGAAAACAGTTTGGGACCTCACATACCCCCTACTGGAGAAAGGCTACCACCTGTATGTAGACAACTTCTACACATCTCTGCCCCTGTTCAACCACCTTCATCGGAAGAAGACGCCTGCATGTGGTACCGTAAAAAAGAACCGGAAGGGCTTTCCTCAAAGTCTGGTCAATAAGAAATTGAGAAAAGGAGAAACGGCAAGTCTACGAAACAACAAGATTTTGGCTGTGAAGTGGAGAGGCAAAAGAGATGTGTACATGTTGTCTTCAATCCACGATGATACCTTCATGGAAATCCCCAAAAGAAATGGCCCCATACAGAAACCTAAATGCATCTATGATTATAATTTGTTTATGGGGGGAGTCGACTTGAATGACCAGATGCTGGAACCGTACCTTGCTACAAGACGGACATACCATTGGTATAGAAAAGTCGCAATTTATTTTTTTCATTTGGCCATCTACAATTCATATGTCATTTATCGTAACTCCACCCAAAACCCCAAACACTTCTTTGGCTACCAGGAGGAAGTTTTCACTGCCCTTACATTCCCGAACGGCCCACCAGAAAATATCCGATCAGATGTTCCAAGTCGACTCTCCGAACGCCACTTTCCCGATAAAATCCCTCCCAAACCAACAGGCCAACGATGGCAAAAAAAATGTAAGGTGTGTACCAGAGCAGGATTCAGAAGAGACATCTTTTTATTGTGCACAATGTCCTTCTGAACCAGGCCTCTGCGTAGGTGAATGTTTTCGTCGTTACCATACTTCACTAAATTATTAGTGAAGTATGGTAAACATAAGCCTCCGTTCCTGCAATTTACCCTCACACCCCTTATGCCACTGCTTCCTCTGTAACTGACCCTGGCTTGTTATTTTACCACGCTTCTGCCTAACGATTCTGTACATACATCTGCCTGATCTGGAACTGACCTTGGACTGTCTGACCATGATATTTGCCTGCCTCTTGGACTGATCTTGTACCCTGATACTGGACTAGTGGGATTCAACACAGGGGTCTCACATATGTGAGGGGCTCCAGAATTGTTTTTCTGGATGAAGAAAACAATTTTTTTTGTTTTCTCAATCCTAGATTAGGGTCTGGAGACTCGGAGACTTCAAATAGATTTGGGTGGGAGAAGCCTCTACCCCTGTCCCCATTCTGTCCTGAACGAGGCCCTACTTCTGCCTGTAGGACTTACTGCCGTCATGCCTCTGCCTGTCGCACTGACCACACCACATGGACCTGCCTACTACCAGGACCAATATTTTTGTCACTGCGGACAATATCTCTGCCTGCACTGACCCTGGACTTTATATGGACAGTAACCCTGCCTGCTGCCTGGACAATTGTGTTTGCCGCTGCTGACCAAGTCCCTGCCTGCTGCCTGGACCAGTGCTATCCTCCTGTGTACAACTGCGCTACTACAACCACAGGTAATCTTTTGTTTATGCTTTGCTCAGCATAATGTATTTTGGGGTGTAATTCTTGGTATGTGCATGCTATGTGTCCCTGGAACACCTGACGGTGTTCCTTGCATGTTGGATCTCTGTATGTGGCCAGGCTGTGTAGAAGTCTCACACATGTGGTATCGCCATACTCAGGAGGAGTAGCAGAATGTATTTTGGGGTGTCATTTTTGCTATCCAAATGCTATGTGTTGGAAATATCTTATAAACGGACAACTTTGTGTAAAAAAAAATGCGTTTTCATTTTTTTTTTTTCCACATTTTTCAAAAACTTCTGGAAAAAAATAAACCATTCAAAACACTCATTATGCCTCATAGATTATACGTTGGGGTGTTAGCTTTCCAAAATGGGGTCATTTTGTGGGTGTTTCCATTGTTCCGCTGCTCCAGGGCCTTCAAAAGTGTAATAGGTGGTTGAGAAATGTGATGTGTAATTTATGCTCCTAGAACACCTGATGGTGCTCCCTGCATGTTGGGCCTCTGTATGTGGCCAGGCAGTGAAAAAGTCCCACACATATCGTAATACTCAGGAGGAGTAGCAGAATGTATTTTGGGGTGTCATTTGTGGTATACACATGCCATGTGAGAGAAATAAGCTATTACAATGAAAATTTTGTGGGGGGGAAAAAAAAAATCTCAATTTTGCAAAGATTTGTGGGAAAAAAATACAACTTCAAATAACTCACAATGCCTCTAACTAAATACATTGAAATGTCTACTTTCCAAAAAGGGGTTATTTGGGGGACATTTGTACTTTTCTGACTTGTTAGGGTCTCAGGAAATGAGATAGGCCACCAGTACATCAGATGTGATAATTTTTTTATGATTTGCACCATAGCTTGTAGACTCTAAAACTTTCACACAGACCAAATAATTTCCACAAATTTTTGGTTATTTTTACCAAAGATATGTAGCAGTAGAAATTGTGGCCAAAATTTATGAAGAAAAATTACGAATTTGCAAAATTTTAAATCACAGAAATTAGGAAAAATGCGTTTTTTTTCAAAATTTTCGTTCTTTTTTCATTTATAGCGCAAAAAATAAAAAACCCAGAGGTGATCAAATACCACCAAAATAAAGCTCTATTTGTATGAAAAAAAGGACAAAAAAATAATTTGGGTACAGTTTTGCATGACTGAGTAATTGTCATTCAAAGTGTAAGAGCACTGAAAGCTGAAAATTGGTCTGGATAGGAGGGGGGTTTAAGTGCCAAGTAAGCAAGCGGTTAATCACCACTGGGTTTTTGTATTTTTTGCCAAACTAAAAAAAAAAAAAAAAAAAAAAATTTTCTTCTCCGCTGATGGGGCTACACTGATAACCAGGGTAATTATGATTACTACCCTAATTATCAGTGTAAACAATGTACTCACTGTGCCCTATCAGACTTGACGATAACTTGAAAGCCTGTTTACACATAAGAAGCTGGGTATTGGACACAGCTGATCACATGGTAAAGGGCCGCTGTGATTGACCCTTTACCGTGATCTGTGATCAGCTGTGTCCAAAGGACAGAGCGCGCCTCATGAGTGCCCAAGGGGGACTGGAAGAACTGAAGAGGCTCGCTGTAGCCGTCTTTCGCCTATAGTGCGGGTAGGAAGGGGTTATGGAATAAAGGTGTTTTTATTTATTCGTTTTTTTGTTTTTAAATGTTCCTCCAATGGCAGATGCCCAGAACTGTGTCCTACCAGTTTCAGGCCCCGGGACTGCATCTGGTAATGCCTGAATGTGAGGGATTTGATTTTCTGCAGGATGAAGCCTCAGCAGAGTCATCTATGTACATATAAATGGACCAACAGAATCTAAACATAATCAAAGTGATACATGCAGAAAGTACAGATACTATTATAATGCATGTAAAATATGCAAATGTAAGTATCCTGATAATACATAAGGAGAGTGCTGAGGTGTATTTTTTTTTCTTTTCGTATAAAATGTATGCAGAAGCTTCTGCAACGGGGCCTTTTTTTGTCCAAAGAAGACAAAAAGTACAATATTACATAAATACACACACACACACACACACACACACACACACACACACACACACACACACACACACACACACACACACAAATAGGTTGCAAATTTAATATATAAGGCGTATGAAAATGGTCAGGCCTCAGCACCCAGGGGTCTTACCACTAGCGCCTCCATTCACATCAGTGCGCCATGCTAATGTGTGCTTTTTTTTGCAAGTTTGTTGTGCGACAGCATAGGGCAGCCCATTCACTTGAAAAAGCTCATGCACCTTTTTCAGAGGGCGAGCCTCACACATCTGCTAGTAACATTTGAGCTGCCATTAACAAATAACAGCACTGCAATGTACATTATGCACACATCCCCAGAACACGCAGGTGTGAATAAGTAATTTATTTATTCCATGTATATAAATAAACAATATTCAGCGCAGCACAGTCGAGACAAATTGCACACACCGAAAGTGATAAATTACCCAAAGATGTACAAATTCAACTGTGCTAAAAATCATACATAAAAAGTTCTGATCAATGATATAGTGAAATCTAAAAAAAAGTTTTGAAAATTTCACTGGACACAACTTTTTATATAGAATTTTATTTTTAGTGCAGCACTGTTGATTTACATATTATATATATATATACACACACATATACATACATACACACACACACACACACACACACACACACACACACACACACACACACACACACACATACACACAAAAAACAATAGAAGCACAAGCTTCCATGTTGTGTATTTAAATAATACATACAGACATAACATACAGCAGATGCAGGAGGTCAGTGTCAAGATTTATCTGAGAAATATCAAATAATCAGCTATAAGTATGCAACTATGGCCAACAAAGTAATCACTTATAAGATATATAATTGAGGAAGCAATTTTAGGGGGGGGGGGGGGGGGGGTTAATCGCAAGTTGATCAACTTAATAAATTCAGGATGCCCACACACTGTCCTGATCTAGGCCGGTTCCTGCTGACCTGCCTTAGTGTCATGGCTACCAATACACTATATATCATCTATCCAGCAGGGGAACTCATGGAGCTCCAGGTAATATAAGTCTAGGGCTAAGTACACCTGAGATACATAGTAGATAATAGTAACCCCTCAGTAAGGCTTGAGGGGGGGGGGGGGGGGTAGAGGTTATACATATAATATTATAAAATGTATAGAACAACATATTCTACCAGGATAGTTGGGTGTAAAAATATGGCGACCACAAGGTATTTAGCGGCACAGGAGGCTAAGTACACCAGAACGTTAGTAAAATATGGCTGCGGGAGGTAGCAAAATGATATAATGGGCAGGGAGTACTGGGAGGTGAACTGGGTGTAGCAGAAGTGTTTAGCAGTATAAAAAGAGGACCAATAACTGAAGGCTTTAGCTTCTGGGCGAAACGCTTCAAGGCAGAGTTTACCGCATGGTCACCCTGTGGAGCGCACGCCATCACCACACTTCCAGGTTTGGTGATCCTGTTTGTTTTTAACAGGTTTTAAATTGAGTATAAACCAATATTGTGCAATTTTAATAAATTGAAATTACACAATAGAGATCTTCTTTCTTTCATCCTGCATATGGTGAGATATATACACCGGAGCAACAGAAGACGGAGGAAAACAGAGGAGCTTACATCCAGAAAACCCACACCATAAGCGAATATGACTCTTAATGCTTTAGCATAGAGTCCATGAGTTTTGGTGAGTGCGGGAAGATTGGAGGGGAGCGCAGCACTCAGATTACAGCACATCAGTACGAATAACTGCAGGACAGCACAGGATTTAAGCAGCAGCAATTTATTGTAAAGACTGTATTGGGGCATTAAACACATTGCTAAATTAACATATGTTCTTAATTTTCTATAGTGTGGTATTTTGTTTTTATAAACTATGTTAAGCAAATATTAGGGGTAGTGCTGTGAGCCCTTAAACCATTTGATTTAGGTTCAAGCACCTTGCAACTCCGACAGCCCATTGCTATTGATTGATTTATGTGTTGATTGTTCACATTTTTCACAGTGGATTATATCATATCGCGGATTAATACTGACCTATTGAAAAGAATAAACCTACTAAGGTGTAGGATCAAATGGGCTGCAGGCTTCAGCTATCCAACGTTCAAGCTCATTGGCAACTAGTGAATGCTTTGCCCACACACAGAAGGAAATATTACAATCGCAACTCAAAATTGCAACTTTTATTTTTTTAAAACAAGAATTGGTTTGAGATTAAGCTGTTCTCCAAATAATCAAGTAAGGTAAAACATGGAAAATGTATTCTTTCTTTTTTATGACTTTTTGGCTGCTTTTATTTCATGGGCCTATTCTGCAGATATATTGCTCCATAAGATCATTTTATTTACTGAAAAGTCCTTAAAGTATTTGGAAACGTGATGTTACAACTCACATTTCATCGCACGTTACGCAGAACTTATATTCTACCCACAGCCGACAAGTGTGAGCTTGCACATGATATTGATATATGAACACTGCAATGTCCTTTCCAAAAAACACCAGTATGGTCCATGTAGTGTTCCTATCTACAAGAATATAAGGGCTTATGCGCCTAAAATTCCTCTAGCTCTCACTATGCTAAATAATATAGGGGAGGAGTGATTTGCATGCATTTGCATGTAAAATACAGACCAGTAGCACAGATTTTTATATTTTCTAAAATCATAGTGCCAGTGTGCGAGTAGTTACATTGTTACATTTCTGCCTTCATCTTCTAACACTGATACAACTAACGGTCTAGTTACAAATTGTTACAATTGTTTATAGCAGCTGCAGTGGCACAGCATTCTTATTAGGCCTCATGCACATTGGAAATTCATTGACTGCCTACCTGGGAAAATACATCATGATTTGAAATTACGATCCGGGGTTATGGCTACAGCTAGATGCCATAACCCCAGGATTATTTTTTTCCCTCAGGCGCCGGTCTTTCCAATAAAAGTGATCTGAGTGGCGGATTTGCTAACTGGGTCGCTTTTAGAAGCGGCGGGAGGGGTCGTCCCCTAACGTCGCTTTCCGGTGGTTTTTGGGCATTCCGGGGGTTTTTTTTGTGTAGCCCGAAAACCGATCCGGCCTTGGCGGCGGCTAGGCATGAAGATTACCGAAGTTAAGATGGCCTCTGCTCATCTTGATGTCCTAAGACAGCATTTTTCAACTCCAGTCCTCTAGGCACCCCAACAGGTCATGTTTTCAGGATTTCCCACAGATGAAACGGCTGTGGTAATTACTAAAGGCAATTAAACTGATTGCCTGTGCAATATAATGGAAAGCCTGAAAATATGACCTGTTGGGGCGCCTTGAGGACTGGAGTTGACAAACACTGCCCTCGGAGAACCGTAGCGACGTCATGATGTCACCTCTGGTTCTGGCCATGTAAAGAAGGCTTTTTTTTTTTTTTTTTTTTTTTTTTTTTTTAGTCTTTTGCTTTTAAAGGGTAGAGGAGAGATTTTAGACCCCACATCTCTCCATAAAGAGGACCTGTCATGCTATATTGTTATCCCAAGGGATGTTTACATTCCTTGTGATAGCAATAAAAGTGATTTTTTTTTTTTTTTTAAAGGGCCAGTGTAAAAATGATAAAATATGTAATAAAAAATAAATAAAATTAATAAGGTTTAAAATGCCCCTGTTCCCACATGCTTGCACACAGTAGTGAACACATATGTAGGTCATGCCCACATATGTAAACGACGTTCACACTACACGTGAGGTATCGCCTCGAACATCTGAGTGAGAGCAATAATTCAAGCACTAGACCTCTGTAACTCCAAACTGATAAACCTGTAGAATTTTTTAAAGCGTTGCCTATGGAGATTTTTTGAGTACCGAAGTGTGGCACCATTCCACAAGCGCACGCAATTTTAAAGCATGACATGCATCATGATTTACTCGGCGTAAATTCCTCTTTTATATTATACAAAACAATTGGGGTATAAAGCATGCTTTGTTTTTTTTTTTAATTCATTAAAAAAATAAATAAATAAAAAAATTACTAAAGGCAAATTCACTCTGCACTACAAGTACACTTGAAAGTGCACTTGTAAGTGCAGTCACTTTAGATCTGAGCTCTGAAATAAGGTGAAGCTCTGCTGATTTTATCCTCTAATCATGTGCAAGCTAAAATGCTGTTTTTTTATTATCCTTGCATGTCCCCCTCAGATCCAAGTGCACTTGTATTGCAAAGTGGATTTGCCTTTAGTAAATAACCCCCTATGTGGCCATACACATATAGGCATTTAGAGGCAAAAAGGAAAAACCCACTGCCAGCTTGTCCAAGAGCAGTAGTGTTTTGGCAGAACAACTGGTTGACATGTGTAAACGCATCTGAACGTGTGTTAATGCTAGGTGCATCAAGCACTTGCGTGGCAATTCATTTCAATAGCCAGAATAATATATTATTCTGGCCAAAGAAATTAAAGCGGGGGTCCACCCACACCGCCAAAAAAAAAAAATATTAAAAGTCAGCAGCTACAAATACTGCAGCTGCTGACTTTTAATACATGGCCACTTACCTGTCCCAGGGTCCAGCGATGTCAGCAGGTGACGCCGAGAACCCGCTCTGTTCTCAGCAGCTGCCGCCGCCATCCTAGCTGGGGGAATCAGGAAGTGAAGCGTTGCGGCTTCACTTCCCGGTTCCCTACTGCGCATGCGCGAGCCGTGTTGCGCGTCCCAAGTGGTCCCCGCTTTCTCCTGGGAGCTGTGTGTTTCCCAGGAGACAGCGCGGTGGGGACGGGAAGAGGTGTAGACTCCCATGGAAGTCTATGCCGGAAGTGGGTGCAAATACCTGCCTTAGACAGGTATCTGCACCCCCCTCCCCCCTGAAAGGTGCCAAATGTGACACCGGAGGGGGGGAGGGTTCCGAAAAGCGGAAGTTCCATTTTTGTGTGGAACTCCGCTTTAATGTCCAAGCGCATGAGGGGCCTAAACTCATTTACAAGCATTTTTTTTCTGCCAAAACACTGTTGCCAGGAGGAAAGGTGTCTAGCAGTGGAAATGCAAGACCGATCTAACTAAGCTTAAAACTGCTCCCACCCCCCTTTAACTGGTTGCCGCCCGACCACTGTCAAATGACGGTGGAGCGGTGCGGCGTCATCCCAGAACAGCCACGCCGTGTTGCGCGGACACGGTACGACCCAGATCAGTGGAAAGAGCCGCGGCTCTTTAAACATGTGATCGGCTGTGTCCAATCACAGCCGGTCACATGTAAACAAGGAAGTGCCAGTAATCGGTGCTTCTCGCCTCACACTGACAGAGTGTGTGGCGAGGAGGGCCGATCAGCGGCTCCTCCACACAGGGGGACATTTAGGAATGTAATCAGGGCACTGATTATCAGTGCCCTGATTACAATAGTGAAAAATAGTGTCACCATTCAGTGCCCACCAGTGGCAGCAATCAGTGCCCACCAGTGGCAGCAATCAGTGCCCACCAGTGGCACAAGTGCTACCAATCAGTGCCCATTAGCAATGCCAGTCAGTGTTGGCAATCAGTGCTGCCTATCAGTGCTGCCCATCAATACCCATCACTGCTGTCAATCAATGCCCATCAGTATCGCCCATCAGTGCCACCCATCAATACCGCCTATCAGTGCCCATAAGGGCAGCATATTAGTGCCTCCTCATCAGTGCCACCTCATCAATGCCCACCAGTTGAGGCTATTAGTGCCACCTCATCAGCGCACATCAGTGAAAGCAAAAAATTAGTTAGTTACAAAATTTACTGACAGAAAAAAAAAGTGAAAAACATTTTTTTTTTCAAAATTTTTGGTCTTCTTTTTTTTTTTTTGTAAAAAAGAAATAACCCAGCAGTGATTAAATACCACCAAAATAAAGCTCTATTTGTGTGAAGAAAATTATAAAAAATGTGTTTGCGTACAGTGTAGCATGACCGTGCAATTGTCATTCAAAGTGTGACAGCTCTAAAAGCTAAAAAATGGCTTGGGCAAGAAGAGGGTGTTAGTGTCTGGTAGGCAAGTGGTTAAATATTATTCTAACTACCCTGTAAAATGAGAATTCCCTATAAAATGAGGATACTTACCTATAAAAGAGGGTGCTCTGGTCATGTAATCTCCCCAGCATCCAGCTTCAGGGGAAAGGAGAGCGTTGAAAACGGCTCCAATGCCTGTGTAGTGACATCACCAATAGGCTTACTATGGGGCATCTATCTTCGGCTGTCCCTCCTCTCCCCTTAAGCCGACAGCTGGAAGCGGATCATGTGACTGGAGACCAGGGCACCCTTAGAATAGGCAAGTATAAGCAACTTCCTTTCACAGGGTGGTTATAATAGGAATTATAAGTGGGTGGAAGCAGGTTTAAGCCTAGTTAGATCGATCCTGGAACTTCTGTCTATTCTACTTCTGTCTACACTACTGTCTATTCATAAAAAAAAAAAAAAAAAAATTGCAAACCTAATATTACAAAAAAAAAAAAAAAACCCAAGTAAAAGGACCACAACCCACAGTCAAACATACATACATACATACATACACACTACTTTTTAATTACCAATTAGTAGGGCCCAAAGATCAACAAGCTATAAACATGCAATAGATAGTATAACATTAACAACCAATTTGTTTATAGTTCCTGTATTAGTCAGCCATTACAACCTATGAAGTGTTATTATTCACTACTGGACTAGTTATGTTCCCCAAATTCAAGGCAAGTCTTACTGAAATGAAATGAAAAACTTTTTGCAAACATATACAATAGCTGAACAGAGGGATCAATGAAAAGAATGAAGATGTAGGTGACATTGTAGATGGAGGAACCTCCCTGACAGCTACTGCACTCAGACTGCTCCTGTGGCTGTCAGATTACCCTTCTGGCTGCAGTCACTATTCAGTCGAGAATTTTCCACCAGGCTCCTTAGACTTTCAGATCAAACCTTGTAGCGACACTTGATGCCAACAGGGCCACCCACTCAAATAATTGCCAATATACTGGGAATCATCTAAAATTCGAGATGTTTACTGCCTGCATAAAAAGTGATTCCCCTAAACTTTGGAAAACCACCGACAGGGGTTTTAATGTGACCCTCTTTTGCTCTAAAAAAATGAAACAAAAGCGTAAACTATAAAAGAACAAAATTATGACTTACTCATCTCACCGCAAGTGGTAGAAAGTGAAGATCAGCAGCACAGGTAAGTATAAACTGTGTTCCTTTATAGGGGTCAGTCACACAGGTCCAATAGCAGCGTGCAGCTCCATGTGGTAGTCAATGGAGTAGCAGTGACTGAACAGACTCATCTACACGTTCACATTTGACAGGTATGCAGGGACAGATGCACAGTCCTGAATGCAGCGTGTATCCAAGGCCATGCCCCTGTCTCTACATGCCTGTCAAACTCAGATGTGCGGTGAGTCCATACAGGCACTGGGTCTCCAGTGACTAAAGATCTAAATGCCCAGTGTGCATAGGGCTCTGGCCTTAAACTGTGGGCAGAGGGTAAAGGTACTCCATCCAGCAATGCTGCTGAAAGCATGACAATTACTAGGAGAGGCTGACAGCTGGACAGTGCACCTAGCAGTACGTGTTTAGGGCAATATGTGCCCAGAGATGAATGCCTGAAACAGACTTCTTGCATTTTGGGCATTTGTCCCTGAGCTCATACTGAACTAAAACTTTTTACCGTTAAGTGCACTGTCCAGGCGCAGAAGCGGTCAGCCTCTCAGAGTTTGATAGGCTGCTGACAGTAGGGCTAGATACAGCACCTTTCCCTACTGCCTGCACGTAAATGCCAGAGCTCCAGACAGCGGGGCTGAATGCCCAGTGTGTGCGAGACCCAACACAGGTTGCCTGTTTGTGCCTCCAGGTTGCTCCGGACAAGTAAGCAGCTCTTTATTCTGTATGGGCCTCTACGGATGAGCCCCTATAGGCTGGGATTTTCTTCAATTATTCAATTTCATCCCAGAGAGGGGCTTTAAGATTTTGTAGCTGCCATAGGACAGGTTCTTAGGTGGCAGTAGTAGGAACAACCTGTTGTACACATCAGTAATGTTAATGAAACTGGCACAAATGCTTGCCTGAATTAGGCACAGGTAGTTCTAAAGGGAACCACCACCAGAAATGTGTTGTTAATGCTTTATTGAATTCCCTGAGCATGTCTTTTCTGTAATGAATGCCTTTTCACTTAAACAATGCTTCTACTCCATGACAGATCATGGGAAAAACACGAATGCCATTGTCATGAAAGGGTCCCTATACAAAATACAATAAAGCTGAACACACATTAGTGGAATTCCAGTGGGAAGGTATTATTTTTCCCCCGAACATTAGTTTGATTTTCTAATCGTTAGTGGGAATCATATCGACCATTTTTTTTTTAACTCTAGTGATCGGCAATTTCAAAGGCGCAAGATAGAGAAACCTTTCTACCACAAATTAATTTCTAACAGTATATGTGGTTTTCGCTCAAGAAACTTTTTTTTTTTTTTTGTTTACACAACATTTGTCAAGTCTCTTCTGGAATTATGAAATGTACGGACCAGCGTTTTCATACGAACATCTACTAGTGTGTGGTAAGTTTCAAGCAGACCTTCACCAATTCTATGAAGGTCCTCTCTCCTACATACATAATAATATACACACATACACACACTTTAACATTGCTGATTTTCTTTCTGAACCTTTGCTCAAGGGAGGATGATGTTGCAGACACATGCGCATGTCCAGAGGCCCTGCAGAGTGTCTGCGTATGCATGAGGTCTCACAAAAGGCCTCCTGGGAGGATTAATGTAAACATCCCACAAGGTGGGTGTGAGATGTCATGCATGTGCAGACATGCTGCGTGTCTCTGCTAAGGAACTGGTAGATGCCCATGGTGTGTCTGCGCATCAGAGAAGGGATCTGATACCTGTGCAGACATGCCATGTAGACCCATCAAAGGCCTGTTTCACACAGGCTTCACACTGAGCGCCGGCTGCTCGTTTTAGCAGTGCTTTTGCGCCACTTTTCGCCTGCTAGCGGGGCACTTTTAACCCCAGAAAAGGGGTTAAAAACGCCCGTGTTGTGGCACTTCCTAAGCGCTTTTCAGGAGCTTTGGAAGCTCTGGCCATTCATTTCAATGGGCAGGGCGTTTTGGGAGTGCCGTATACAGCGCTCCCAAACCACCCCAAAGGTGCTGCTTGCAGGACTTTTCCTAACGTCCCGCAAGCACACCGTCCCAGTATGAAAAGACACACTGAAAGGAGTGGGAGGCGGTTTTCAGGCGCCATTTAGAGGCCATTTCTAGTGTTAAAATGCCTAAAAACTGCCTCATTGTGAAAGGGGTCTTAGGGCAGTGTGAACAGCAAGCTTTGATAAAGCATTTGTAGAGCTTTCAGCAAGCTTTGTTGATGCTTTTAAAGTGCCATTCAGCTCCAGTTTGTAATTGTTGAATGCAGATCCTAATATGAATGTTGATTACTGCTTAAGGCCTGGTTCACACCTATGCAATTTTTAGTGCTTGTTTAGATTTGCAGAAACACAGTACAGTCCATTTAACATGGTTTCCTATAGGCCACATTCACATCTATGCTTTTTATGGAAAGAGCCAGGGACCAGCAGGTTGTGTTTTTGGTTCCATAGACTTCAATGGATCAAAAACCATGTATTGAAAAATGCACCTAGAATATGCATCAACTGTAACCTACAGAGGTGTGAACCAGGCCTAAAACAAGCTGCTAGCTGGCTTCAGCACTTCTTAAAAAACCCTAGCAGCTTGCTTAACGTGGCACCAGCATCAGCACTCCCATTAGGATCTGTATTCAACATGTACAAACTGGGGTTAAATGGTACTTTGAAACTTTTAGGCTGGGTTCATACTGTGGTGTGGAGCATTGGGTCTGGTGCATCCCTGTTCTCTGTTTAAAGGGGTTGTAAAGGTAAAAGTTTTTTCACCTTAATGCATTCTATGCATTAAGGTGAAAAAACTTCTGACAGAACCGCCGCCCCCAGCACCCCCGTTTTACTTACCTGACGCCTCGAAAGTCAGCTTCGCGTTCCCGACATCTGTTCCTCCGCTCACCCTGGCCGCTGATTGGCTGCAGTGGATGGATTGAAAGCAGCGCAGCCATTGGCTCGCGCTGCTGTCAATCACATCCGATGACGCGGCGCGCCGGGGGGCGGGGCCGAGTGATACAGCGAGCGGCTATAGCCGCCGGCTGTATCACGGGAGCGCGCCCGCAAGCACTCACCACCGTGCGAGAGAGCTCGCATGAAGGTGGTAAATGCTTGCGGGGAGGAGCTGAGACAGCCGCCGAAGGACCCCAGAAGACCAGGTTCGGGGCCACTCTGTGCAGAACGAGCTGCACAGTGAAGGTAAGTATGACATGTTTGTTATTTTAAAAAAAAAAAAAAAACACCTTTACAACCCCTTTAAGGGACGAATCAGGCCCGAATTTTTGGCTGGATGTGGACCTGAAATGGACCAAAAGACGCACATGACTCTTCTGCAAACCGCTCTGCAACCATCCCGGAGCTGTGTGAACCGGCTCCATTGAGAGTCAGTCACAGCCTCCTGACGTGAATTGGACGTGGGGAAATCTGCATCTAATTTGCACTAGTGTGAACCCAGCCTTGAACTTGCAGCGTGTCTGCATGCGCTGGATCGCCATTAAAGTGGTTGTAAACCCTTTACAACCACTTTATACTACAGGCAAGCCTATAATTAGGCCTACCTGTAGCTACACTGGATATCTCCTAAATCTGCACTGTTTAGGAGATATCCCTGTATTTGCACGTGCCAACGTCATCGGCACAAGCGCACTTAAGCAAACCAAAGCAACGGCACGTACGTGCCATTGCTTCAGTTGTACTGTACCGTTACCAGCGACTCCTGTATGGGAGTGAGGTAATTGTGGCTCTGGCCAATCACAGCGCTGGAGCCGTGATACCCGGAAGTAACCCCCCGGAGAGATGTCGCCGGCCAGAGCGATGAAGGAGGACCGCTGCGGGGGCTTCGATCTCAGGTAATTCATAATGAGCTAGTATGCTATGCATACTAGCTCATTATGCCTTTGTCTTGCAGGTTTTTATTTTGGAATTTTTTTGAAAGGGTTTACAACCACTTTAACCACTTGCTGACCGTGTAACATGGCAAAGGGGGGGGGTCTTTAACGTCCACATACTGCGCACATGCGTGGCTGGGTGGCCAACGTTCCTGTGCTGAGAACACGCTCACAGCACAGAGGCCAAGCTGTCAAAGACAAGATTATCAGTAGCGGGTGGGAACGGTTTCTGATCACGTGACCACTGTGACAGCCAATCACAAATGGTGGCATGATTGCAGATTCTTCCAGCCCCTCCCAGGGGTTCAGAACTTTTTAGCCCTCATGCACACAGGCTGTTAAAAAAACGTTATGAAAACGCCAGTATCTTTGCAGTGATTTTTTTTAACTTTTTTCAGCGTTTTTGCAATAGCGTTTTTTAGCGTTTTTTTTTTTTTCAAAATTTTTTTTTTTTTTTTTTTAATGGATCAAAAACACTAAAAAACGTTGGTGAATGACGTTTTTGAGCGTTTTTCAGCGTTAGAGCGTTTTTACAGCTGAAAAAGTCTCTCAGAACCCACTGGTCCTGGGTTTTTTTTACAGCTTAAAAACGCCTATGCCACTTGCAGCTCAAAAACGCCTAGGTGGGCATGAAGCCATAGACTAACATAGACAGGCCTTTTTAAGCTGCAAAAAAAGCTCAAAAAAGCAGCTGTAAAAACGTCCGTGTGCATGAGGACTTAAAGGGATGCGGGAAGAGGTTAAAGATGGCAGAACAACACTGGACTCCATGGTCTGGTGTAGAAGTTTTATTTTTGGGGGGGGGGTGAAGTTCCTCTATACGATTTCTGCTGATCAGGAAGAAGGATGAGAGAGGACTCCCTCCTTACCTGTCCCTGGGGTCTATCCAGCTGGTAGTTTGATTGGTGTGATCGATGTAGTAGACCTTCCCATCTACATCTCTGGCTTCCTCCCAGCCCTGTGGTAGAGGTAATTCCTTCCTTAACATGTCCACAAAGGGTGATGTCCCCCATAAAGTAACCCTTTGTATCGGAGGAGTGAGAAGAGAAGAATCCCAGGAGATCGGAGGTGACAAGCCTACACACACCGTCCACCCTGGGAGGGAAGGGGGCCAAGTTTCCAGAGGTGATCGGAGGAGCTCTCCATGGCTGCCAGCTGGGCTCCTCCAGGCCGGGGAAGAGTTGGTGGAGTACACGTGCGATGATCGGGCTCTCCCCCTTCCCCGGTACGAAGCTCAGTGTGATCGTGTCGGATCGTCCATGTTCTTCCTTCGGATCGTGTGTGGCCGCTCTTCCCTCGGAGGGGGGTGACTCGTTGGTTAAAGGGGTCTTCCGGGGCGCTGATGTAATGGGGACGCTCCTTGCCTCTGCCCTTTGCTCTTCCCCTCGGTGCCTCTCAGCTGCTGGTTGGCTTTCCGCCTCTGATGCTGCTGAAACTCCGGCCACACGTCATCCAGGTGATTACTGTAATCCAGGTAATAGACTGGCACTGGAGAGCTCCTACTGTAATGACACGAATAGTGGAGCCTAGGACACAGATGGTGCTCACCCCTCCCCCTTCTCTGCTGTGAGGATGGGAGGCTGATAAGCACATCCATAACACATTAGATTCCTATCACTATGCTATGGCGGGGAGATAGATGTAGGCCTCACTCGCCCCCTGATTAGGTGATATGTCGCCTCCTCACCAGCTCTTTCATCCTGAAAACCATGAACCACCACACTGCCCCATTCACTTCAATAGGTCAGTGTTCATTTCTTCCACAAAACATTTTCCTCATAGTTTTTGCCAGCTGCATGTTTTCAGTGACAAAAACTAAACAAAAATAAAATTCAAAAGAGATACTAAAGTCTCTTTTTTTTGTTAAAAAAATAAACATGTTATACTTACCTGATCTGTTCAAAACCTGCTCTTCTCAGGTCCCTCATCAGTGCTCCTGGCCAATGGCATCACTAGGGTTGGTGTTACCTGGTGGGGTAAAACATGGTGTCACCCCCCACACCCAGTGGATAGAGCTGGGATGGGGGTGCATGGGCGTCCGCAAAACTTTTTTCAGGGGGGGGGCATCATTTTAGGACCACCCATGCACCGTCCCTTTTCGACAATGTCATTATCACATTATCATGGTCAGAGACTGCAGACATAGTACAGTCGCTAGGATAAATAATGGATAATGGCCGACAGGCCTTTTTACCAGATCCAGCGAAAATACAGCAGTGATCCCCCTGGCTGGACAATCGCTCAATCTGGGTTCCCCGGGGGCTACTCTGGTCAGTAGTGTAGCATGTCTGGTAGTGGCTCCATCTTTGGTGACACTGGGTAGCGTGGCTCTCTCTCTGGTGGTGCTGGGCAGCATGGTTCTCTCTCTGGCTTCCACCCAGCACACTCCTCGTTCTTTGTCCTGTAGCACTCTCTCCCTCAGCTTTTTTCCAGGCTGCAGTCTCTCAATCTCTCTCTTGATCGAGCTGTAGCCTCCTCTCTTTGGAAAATGGGGCCACCAATCTTTGGGACTACATGTCCCATGATGCTCTCCTCTAGTAGTCTCCTTTGATTGGCCCTCAGTTATGGCCAGTAGGGAAGGAACGGAGCGGGCAGGAAGCTGGGTGGGGATCCTGGTGAGAGCTGCCATCTCTTCTCCCTGACAGGAGAAAGGGGGGGGTGGGGCGAGCGGGGGAAACCTCTGATAGCCCACAGCTTGCCTTTCTCCTGTCACAGCGCCGAGTTCTCTGCTGGACTGAGCAGGTAAAAGAGCCCAAAGTCACGCTACACTGCTGGGGGTGCTTGACAGCACATTGATGGTGTCACCCAACTGGCAGGTGGCACCCAGGTGCCGGCTGCCCGCCCCCCGATAGCGACGCAACTGTACTAAATTTAAGATCCAATCCCTGATTCCATGGGGGGGCACTTGACCCCCCTTGCCCCTACCTGCGGACGCCCATGGGGGGGTGGATGGTGCCAGGGTGGGATCGGGGGGGATGGATAGAGCCGGGATGGGATCGGGGGGACAGATGGAGCCAGGGTGGGATCAGGGGATGGATAGAGCTGGGATGGGATCAGGGGGATGGATGGAGCCAGAGTGGGATCAGGGGATGGATAGAGCCGGGATGGGATCGGGGGGATGGATGGAGCCAGGGTGGGATCAGGGGATGGATAGAGCCGGATGGGATTGGGGGGATGGATGGAGCCAGAATAGGATCAGGGGATGTATAGAGCCAGGACGGGTGGAGCCAGGATAGGATCAGGGGATGGATAGAGCCGGGATGGGATCGGGGGGGAATGGATGGTGCCAAGGTGGGATCGGGGGGGATGGGTGGAGCCAGGGTAGGATCAGGGGATAGATAGAGCCGGGATAGGATCAGGGGGGATGGAGCCAGGATAGGATCAGGGGATGGATAGAGCTGGGATGGGATCGGGGGGATTGATGGAGCCAGGGTAGGATCAGGGGATGGATAGAGCCAGGGGGGATGGATGGAGCCAGGGTGGAATCAGGGGGATGGATGGAGCCAGGATAGGATCAGGGGATGGATAGAGCCAGGGAGAGATGGGGGGATGGATAGAGCCAGGATAGGATCAGGGGATGGATAGAGCCAGGGGGGATTGGGGGGGTGGATGGAGCCATGATAGGATCAGGAGATGGACAGAGCCAGGGTGGGATCAGGGGGATGGATGGAGCCAGGATAAAATCAGGGGATGGATAGAGTCGGGATGGGATCAGGGGGGTGGATGGAGCAAGGATAGGATTAGGGGATGGATAGAGCCAGGGTGGGATCGGAGGGATGGATAGAGCCAGGGTGGGATTGGGGGGGTGGATAGACCCAGGGTGGAATCCGGGTGGATGAATGGAGACAGGATAGGATCACTGTATGAATAGAGCCAGGATGGGATTGGGGGGATGGATAGAGCCGGGATGGGATTGGGGGGGTGAATGGAACCAGGATAGGATCAGGGGATGGATAGAGCTGGGATGGGATCAGGGGGATTGATGGAGCCAGGATAGGATCAGGGGATGGATAGAGCCGGGATGGGATCAGGGGGATGGATGGAGCCAGGATAGGATCAGGGGATGGTTAGAGCCGGGATGGAATCGGGGGGATGGATGGAGCCAGGATAGGATCAGGGGATGGATAGAGCTGAGATGGATGGAGCCAGGATAGGATCAGGGGATGAATAGAGCCGGGGTGGTAGATGGAGCCTGGATGGGATCAGGGGAGTGAATGGAATCGAGGGGTGGATGGAGCCAGGATGGGATTGGGGGTGGATTGAGCCGGGATGGGATCTGGGTGGTGGATGGAGTTGGGATGGGATCGGGGTGGATGGAGTCGGGATGGGATCTGGGTGGTGGATGGAGCCAAGATAGGATCTGGGCTGGATGGAGCCGGGATAAGATTGGGGGGGTGGATGGAGCCGGCATAGAAAACTGAACGAAAGTGTAAGGGAGGAACGTTAACCCACCCAAACTCCTGCTTTCCTCGAAGCTCCACCTGTCTGTTAAAGCTCCAGACCCCTGAATCTATCGGCAAGCTGTATTGGCTGAGAGATGCAGGCTTCCATCAATCCTTTCCCTTTCCTATGCAGTTCCACACATTACACTCATTCACACTATCTTTTTGGCACCCTCTGCTGGCTTTTTTCTATATCGGCAACACAATTCCATCCCAAGCCTATAATAATAGCACAGAAATATTTTTGTTGCAGGGGATACCTGAAATCTGACTTGTATCTTAGTGTAGTTGTCTGAGAAAATCAGTGAGCCAATCACACAAGCAGCAAATGATTTTTCTGGGGCGCGTTCTGTACACATTCTGTGTACAGAACACCTCCAGGTAGCCATACTGCATGGCATTTTACAGAAAATTACAGAAGCTGCAGATTGAAAAGGAAAGGTATTTTTAAATTAAAATTCAATTACAATACAACTTTTGTCACAATTGTATATGCTATATTAATTTTTTATATATTTTTTTTTTCGCACAAAAGTGGAGTTACCCTTTAACCACTTGAAGATCAAGCCTTTTCTGGAACTTTTTGTTTAAAGGTTGAAATCAGTATTTTTTGCTAGAAAATTACTTAGAACATTATATATATATATATATATATATATATTTTTTTTAGCAGAGACCCTAGAGAATAAAATGGTGATTGTTGCAATATTTTATGTCACACAGTTTTTGCGCAGCAGCCTTTCAAACGCAATTTTTTTTAAAAAACAAGACACAATATTTACCTCAAGTTTCTGTATAATGTGAAAGCTGATGTTACACCGAGTAAACAGATACCTAATATATCACCCTTAAAAATTGTGCACGCTTGTGGAATGGTGACAAACTACGGTACTTAAAAATGTTCATAGGCGGCGCCTACATTTTTTTTACAGGTTACCTGTTTAGAGTTACAGAGGAGGTCTTGTGCTAGAATTATTGCTCTCGCTCTAACATTCGCGGTGACACCTCACATATGTGGTTTGAACACCGTTTACATGTGCTTGTGTGATTTACATATGCAATCACTTCTGAGCGTGAGCACGGAGGAACGGGGAGCTTTACTTTTTTTTTTCCTTATTTATTTTACTTTTTATTTTTACACTGTCCCTTTATATTTCTTTAATTTTTTATCACTTTTATTCCTATTACAAGGAATGTAAACATCCCTTGTAATAGAAATAAGGATGACAGGTCCTCTTTATTGAGAGATCTGGGGTCAAAAAGACCCAAAATCTTTCTTTTACCTTTAAAAGCAAAATAAAAAAATAAAATAAAAATTAACTTTTGCTTTAAAAAAAAAAAAAAAAGAAGATTTATTATGGCCCGGGAACCTGAAGTGACGCCAGACTTTGAGGTATGAACAAGCCAATACACTGACAGATCTGCAGGAGACCCAGGCATGTGCTGGCCATGAGGACTAATGGGAGTTTCCCGGTGGGCTGATGGTGCAGTGGGCCGGTTTCAGTGACAACCTCAGTGGCGTATAGTCACCTGGTTCACAGCCAGGGATGATCGCTGCGGCAGGGAACAGCTGTGAGCACCAATCTCCCTGCATGGCTTTTTAGATGACAGCCACTTCTCCCCCTCTCCCTCCTGCGGCTGTGAGCTAAAAAAACATGCAGGAAGATCGGTGCTCACAGCTGTTCCCCACCACACCGATCATTCCTGGCTGTTCCCTGTGGCTTCCTTTTCCCCGTTCTCCCCATCTTCCCCCATGTGCTCCTCGGGTCCCCAGTCCTCCAACCCTGTGTGCTCTGGCTGCTCCTCTGGTCCCCTGTCCTCCTCCTCCGGCCCCCTGTCCTTCTCTGGCTGCTCCTCCGGTCCCCTGTCCTTCTCCTCTGTTCCCCCCTCATGCCCTGCAGCCAGCTTCTCTCCTCCCCTCTCCTGCCGGATGTGGGGGGGGGCGGGGGAATCTGTCAGGATGCAGAGCGGAGGAAGGGGCCGGTAAATATGTAATTTACCGCCTCCTTCCTTTTCTTAATTAGACATAGTGAGTAAACTCATGCTTCAGTTTATGAATGGACAGGAGCTGCTGTCTCCTGTCCATTCATCTTCAATGCTGAGACAGCAGAGAAAGGGACTGGGGAATCTGTGTCCTCAGTCCCTTTCTCTGTCTCAAAAGGGGAGATGTCAGGGGTGTGTTTAGACCCCTGATATCTCACCAAAGCCCCACCAATAGGGCTGATTTAAAAAATTGTAATAAGTATTAAAAACATTAATAAAACATTGTAAAAAAATGTATACAAAATAAAATTGTAAAAAAAATTATATAATAAAAAAAAAAAAAACCACTTGCCCTATGCCCTACTGACACTATCCACTGCACCAACCCCCTCCCCCCAAAAAGCATTGTGAAAAAAAATAAAAAACAAATTAAATTGTAAAAAAATAAATACATAAAAATAAAAAACTACTGACACCATTCACTGCCCTGCTGACACTGTCCACTGGATGCTGCCTGTCCTTTGTCAGGGCGCTGGCAAAAAAACACAGCTATACCTGCTTTACTGCACCTTGGCTACCCACTCAGGGCAAAAACATTACTTTTTCTACCAGCCCTCCATCTCACCCACCTCTAACACATTCTATTGGTGCCGACTAACACTGCTATGCTGCAGTTTGACTGCAGCACAGGTGTATCCTGGGTTTTAGCCACTGTTTCAACGATTTCTAATAGGTCCTGTGTTTTTGCCGTGTTTTCTGAAAATGTACCAAAAGTCCATCATGCTGCATCTTTGGTGCACTTTCAGAAAACACGACAAAAACATCTGACTTGAAAGAAGTCTATGGGAATGTGGCTAAAACCATGGGTAAAAACGGGCAAAAACTGTGAATACACCTGCGCTGCGGCCAGACCACAGTGCACCAGTGTGAACTGGCCTTAGGCTTTTAAGCTTCCCCTATACCTTGTGAAGTCAGATATACTCCCCTAAAGCAGGCCATAGACAGATCCAAAAAAAGTTCAATCAAAAAACGAAAATGGCTCATACGATTGTGCCATCATTTTTTTTGATTTCCTAAAAAAAAACAAAAAATAAACCAGCATGTTAGATTAGGAACTTTGGATTGTGGCACGAAAATCGTCTGTCGCGGCTGGCTCACTAATGATGCAAAAAACAAACAATTCGATGATCGACACAAATTCTGTTCATTTTTTTTACTTGTCAGTGGCCTGCTTTAGTCCTTCATCCGTGTCCAACACTAATAGGGCGTACACACGGTCGGACTTTGTTCGGACATTCCGACAACAAAATCCTAGGATTTTTTCCAACGGATGTTGGCTCAAACTTGTTTTGCCTACACACGATCGCACAAAGTTGTCGGAATTTCCAATCGCCAACCACGCGGTCACGTACACCACGTACGACAAGACTAGAAAAGGCCGGTTCAGAACCAAGCGCGGCACCATTTGGGCTCCTTTTGCTAATCTCGTGTTAGTAAAAGTTTGGTGAGAGACGATTCGCGCTTTTTCAGACTCGTGGCTTGAAGATCGTTTTCTGCCGTTCAGTTTGTGCTTGTGGGTTTGTATCTGCTCTTCAGTGCGTGCAGCAAGTTCCGCGTGACTTTAGGTAGTCATTGTCTTGTTCGTTCGTTACTGTTTTTCAGGTCGCTCTTCACAGGCCTTGCTGTTCTTCAGTGCGTTCTGTTACTTCGTTCTGAGCAGCCGACCGTTTTCTAGCCATGTTTCGTATGCGTACTCCTCGTAGAGTTCGTGCTGTGCGGGGGCTTGGTGTTGGGGTTCTGACCTTGACACAAGTCCAGTCCATGAACAGGGTGGGGAGGAGTTCATGGACCAAGAATTGGTTGCTTCAGCGTGACCAGTTCTCTCATATGCCTTTGCTCCGTGAGATCCGTGAGAATAATCCTGATGATTTCAGGAACTTTCTCCAGATGACGGACCCCGTGTTTCACCGTTTGTTGGCTTCGCTGACCCCCTATATCAGCAGGCAGGATACCTGCATGAAGCAAGCCATCACTCCGGAGCAGAGGTTGGTCGCTACCCTGCGGTATTTGGCCACAGGGAGAAGCCTGCAGGACTTGAAGTTCTCGACAGGCATCTCCCCCCCAGGCTCTGGGTATCATTATCCCAGAGACCTGTTCTGCCATCATCCAGGTCCTGCAGAAGGAGTATATGAAGGTAAGATTTGTATCCTTTAATATCACATTTTATTGTATTGAATGTTTGATAATATATTGTATTTCTTTCCTCATTCCCTAATTACCATGATTGTAATATGCTGTGAATGCCCCCATTGTTCTCATGCATGCTGGATTTTTATGTAATTATTATTTTAGGTCCTTCATACATATTTGCCCTTCAATAACCTCCCCAGCATGGTGTCTCCTGCCCTATATTCACCTCATGTAGTCACTTAACAATGTATTTTATTAGCTCCATAGTAGTGCTTTACCCCAAACACCCCCTAAAATGTTTGGAAATGTTATTTTTTATTTAAATTCAGGCAGAGTGCCAGAGGCTTTTTTTTGTGGTGTCCCCAAATAATTTTTTGTAACCCTCCCTCCCCCAACTGCTAAGTCAGCTGATCCCAATTCTCTATCTATCCTCAATCATCTATCTGCTGACTTTGCCAAACCCATACACACTATACCCACCTCTTTACTGGTCAGATTTATGGATGAATTACCCAAAGCATGTAGTGCAAGGGCCTGCCTGTATACTTTCCAATGGTACTGTTTAAAGTTTTTGTATCCTATTATTATCTTGATAGGTAATAGCAGAATGTCCAAATGTCCTCAAATGTGTATAGTGTGTATTTATATCTTTGTATTCAGACACTTCTTACCTGTCCAGTGGTCTGCCAATAGTGTAACTAAGGAGGGGCTGTTCCAAGTAATCCCCATTATTTAGGCATTCATCTCTCAATGAAGTGAAGAGGGTTACCTGTCCAAGATGTCCACACACCCCCTATAATGTTAGAAATGGCCCATGAGGGGGGGGGGGATATGATAGGTGTACCTTATACTTTGGTGTTGTTAAATTCCCCTTAATAAATGCTATCTGGAGGTTGCCCCATAATGTTTGTGTCTAATCTGCTTGCCATGTTTCAGAGTAAAAATAGTAATGTTTATTGTTTTTTCCTCAACAGTTTCCTTCCACGCCACAGGAATGGCAGACTGTGGCCTCCCACTTTGCCGAGCGGTGGGACTTTCCTAACTGCGGAGGGGAAATTGATGGGAAACACGTCCACATCGTCCCACCACCCAACTCGGGGTCGTACTATAATTACAAGGGGTTTAATAGTATAGTGATGTTGGCGGTGGTGTCGGCTAATTACGACTTCTTGTATGTGGACGTGGGGAAGAATGGCCAGATGTCCGATGGTGGAGTCATCACCCAGACGGAGTTCTACAGGCGTCTCCAGAATGGCAGCTTGGACTTGCCAGCTCCAGAGGACAATGTGGAAGGACTCCCATTTGTGTTCGTTGCTGATGAAGCATTTGCGCTGGGGGACCACCTGATGCGGCCATTCCCAATGAGGACCCTCACCCCGGAACAGAGGGTTTTTAATTACCGGCTGGCCAGAGCCCGAAGAGTGGTGGAGAACACATTTGGAATCCTGGCCAGCCGGTTCCGCCTATTTCTGACACCTATCCATATGGCGGAGTATAAACTGAACCATATAATATTTGCGTGCTGTGTTCTCCATAACTTTTTACGGAAACATTCGGCCAACTATGCTGGCTCAGTTGGGCCTGAGGCCGGAATCCTACATCAAACCACACTGACGGCGCTTGAAAGTGGCCGTCCTGGCTTGCCCTCCCTGAGTGCCCGTGATGTCCGGTTACGCTACCTGGAGTTCTTTGCGGGTAGGGGGGCTATCAATATGCCAGACAATATGTGAAGCCTTTTTATAATAAAAAAAAAAAAAAAAGAAATTCTTTGTGGACATTTACTGCTTGTGTTTGTTTTAGCTGACCCTGACATAAATGTTTTGAGTGCAGAAAATGTCGTGATTGGGTAACCTTATACAAAGCACTGTTGGCTGGTATTTCCTAAATGCAAAAACACATTTCACTACAAGTGCACTTGCAACTGCACTGCAACTGCACTTGTAGTGCAAAGAGGATTTGCCCTTAGGAAATAACCCCCATTTTTGCATAAAACAGCTATTACATCACCCCAAAAGTGTTGTAGTGTTGAGACAATAATCCACACATTCTTGAGTAAGCCACTTTTTTATACCTGCACAATCACATGTGCATTTACCAAAGGTTTTTAAAACAAACCAACATGTTTGTTGTATAACAATTTTTGCAGTAGCATTAGCAAAATTCGAAATGTCCATTTCAGATAAAACAGGCCTGTGTAAAACCAACAAGAAAGCCAAAAAACTTGAACTTACAAAGTTCACATTAGGTAAAACCTGAAGGCTATATCAGACATCAGTATTTAGGAACTGGGTTTGATATAGCGTTCAGATGGGGGGAAATCACCCCTGGAAAAGCCAAATTTGGAAGATGCACACCAATTTACGAATGTCAACATGTGCTATCTACCATCAGGGGGGATCAAGGGATGTGTTTCGGGGGAGCAAGCCCTTCCTCAACGCGACTTTATAATTGAGGAAGGGGTTGCACCCCCAAAACACGTCCATTGATCTCCCGTGATGGCAGATAGCACATGTTGGCACACTGTGTGCATCCTCCAAATTTGGCTTTTCAAAACATTGCAAAAAAATTTAAAAGATTGGACCACAATCCAAAAAGTGATTTTGTGGGGTTTTAAATTCGCCCCAAAACATCAATGATGTTATTATTTTTTTTAATAACATCATTGATTTTTTGCTGGATGTTTTGCAGTTCGGCATTACACCCCATGATCTCCCCGATCACGATCTGGGCTCTTTCTGAAGTAAAGCGTTCTCTATCCCTCACATCACGATCACCTAAAAAGAGAGAAAGAAAAAAAAAACAGGTCTCAAAAATCTGCCACCATCCATCTCTTTTACCTGAGCCTGTGGTCGCAGACACTCACCTGTTGTGGTGCCAATCTCCACCACATCTTCTTCTTCCTCCTGCTCTTCTTCGTTTGGGGGTATTTTACCTTCTTCCATAGGTGGGGGGTTCCTGGTCTCCTCGGATGAGGGGTGTCCTCTGAGTCTTTTCTCCCCTATGTAAAACAAAAATGGTATAATTAGCACACAGATATTTGATGGCAGAACTAGAAATAGGAAACATTGCTTGGAAGTGGGGTACAATTGTCTATTTTAGCCGAGTTCAAAGATGTCTTTTTTTTTATTGCCCTTTGTCAAGCTGCAATACTTTACCTGTTTAGTACAAGCTTCACAGATGGAGACCCCCCTATAGTATACACTGGAGCACCTGTGTGGCCCCCTAATAAAAATGGTGTTCTGGGGTCCCACACTAGTGCTCCAGTGTCCAGATGTGAAAACAGCTGCTCAGTGTCCTCTCCTTACACACAATCTAGTTTGCATTTCATTCTAGTAACAAACCCATCTACACAAACAAATATTTGGCATCCAAGTAGGCCCAAAAAAATGTAGGAAAATGCATATGGCCTAAACAATGGTGTTCTAGAGGCCGAAAGAAAAATGTTTGATACGAACGAATAATGGGCCCATGAACATTAAAGTTGCCCTTTTAAACGTTACAATTAATAAAAGCACATGGAGCAGCACGAACGTAATAAAGACAGAAAGAATAGGAACACAGCACAACTACTTAGTTTTTTGCAGCACTCTCTGGATCTTTCGGTACTGCTCTGGCTCTCTTAACTTCAGGTCCGACCACCGCTTCCTGAGCTGATCTTTCGATCTTCGTACCCCGAAATTCCTGTGAAGGCTTTTGACCACTTTCGCCATGATCTTGGCCTTTCTGATGTTGGGGTTGGGGTAAGGCCCATACTTCCCGTCATAGTCGGACTTCCTCATGATGTCCAACATCTCCCCAAAGGACATATTAGTGGCCTTAAAACGTCTCCTTCTGGATCGGGACGTGTCCGGATCCGGGCTTTCCTCCTCCTCGTTGCTATAATTAGCACACACCTGCTCTAACTCCGCCATCATGCTCTTCACCCACTGCGCCGAACGAAAAGGGGCGGGGAATAGACTAGAAAGAACGTCAGGGGCGGGCGGAGTTACACGCATGCGCAGTGTGTATAAAGCGTAACACGCGTGCATATTACGTACGCTCTGTGAGCGGAGGAAGGAGCATTGGACGCGCCGATCGTAAGAACGAAGGTAAGAGACAAACTTGTGCCTATACTGCTTCTAGATTGAGGCCTATATTGTAACAAGATTAGGAGAGTTTTGTCTGACATTAGGCTTTGTCTTGTGTTGTGTCTTGCAGTGAACATGGATATGCTACTCAAAGATAATGACTTCATGTCAGTATTCCTAGAGATGCTAAGGGAGCTGCCCTGTCTGTGGGAGATTAAACACCCCCATTTTAAGAACCAAGCAAAGAGGAAGGCAGCACTGGAGCAATTGTGTGAAATTGTGAAGCAGGTGATCCCCACGGCAGACATCACCTATTTAAAGATATTAATTGGTTGCCTGAGGAGCACATATCTAAGGGAGCGCAGGAAGGTCCAGGATTCCCAGAGATCCGGAGCAGCAGATGACATCTATGTCCCCAGGATGTTGTACTACGACAGGCTACATTTTCTGGCAGGCCAGACTGAACCCAGGTCATCCCTCTCCAGTCTTCCTTCCACGCTTCCTTCCCCCCCGGCTGAGGCTTCTGACGCCCAACCTGGGCCTTCCAGGCCACATGTGGAGGAGTCCAGATTGAGCCAGGTATAGCATTCCTCTAAATATTTCTGCTTGTCCAATCAGTGATGTTAACTAGATGTTAGTTGGGAGTACTAATTTAGGATTGGGATTGATGATGCAAAACATTACAACCATGTCCCTTTTTCATACACAGGGAAGTCTCAGCCAGGAGGTGGTCGGGACGAGCTGGCTGGTTTATCTGCAGGTCCCTCCACCCCCCCTGAAAAGAGAAAGTGGCAGTAGGAGGAGTGCCCTAGAGGAGGCTGCTATAGGATTCTTTTGGAGGGCTACAGAGGTCCTGGGAGCACCCCACACCATGGAGGAGAACATTGCTGCCTTCATTGCATATAAAATGCAGAGGATGGAGGAGGGCCAACAAGTCATGTGTGAGGCCCTCATATTGGAGGCTCTTGAGAAAGGTATGAGGGGCCAAATGACACCTCAGACACACCTTTGGGATGGTCCTCCTCCTCCTCCTGCAGGTCCTCCTCCTCCTCCTCCCTCTCCTCCAGGTCCTCCCAGTCCTCCTCCAGGTCCTCCCAGTCCTCCTCCTCCTCCAGGTCCTACTCCTCCTCCTGCCACATCTCCAACTGCACAGCCACAGCCCGGAAGGAAGCGTGGAAGGAAGACCAGACAGTGATTGCCCTGGGTTCAGTCTGGTCAGCCAAAAGATGCAGCCTCTTGTGGTACCACAGCCTGGGGACACAGATGTCATCTGCTGCTATCTGGATCTCTGCGAATTCTGGACCAGACTGCCCTCCCTTACATATGGACTCCTCGGGCCACCAATTTTGATGTTGAAGAATTGATGTCTGCCGTGGGGGTCCCAGGCTTTGCTAATTTCTCCTGTTGATCCAGTGTTGCCTTCCTCTTTGTTTGGTTCTGATCCCTTAATAAAGGATTTTTGTTTTGAATTCTACTCTCCTATGTGTTTTACTTCAAAAAGGACAGTTTGTTTGTGAGGATTCAGGTACATTTCAAATATACAATGTGAAATGAACAAGGGACACCAACAACCAACAATCTCCTGGAGATTAAATAATACAAGATATCAATGGTGTTGGGGTAACTTGACACACAAAACACACACAAAAATATTCTGGAGTAAAAATAAAAATAACATTGAACAAAGATCAGCCTTGGAAAAAATACAAACATTAAAGAAAAAAAAAAGGCTGAAAATCCAAAAAAAAAAAAAAAAAAATAATATAAAACTGTCAGATGTGACATCTAATAACAATATATTCAGGGAATCCCACTAAAAAAACACAAATAAAACTTTGTGAGAAGTGTGTGTGAATATGAGCAGCAAAACTACTTAATTCTTGTCACATTATAAAGAAGAAGAGAGTGCGCTGTATTAAACCATTTTTAACATTGCAGCGTGACGAAAGTGCTGTATCCATTGCGAACGCTAAGTTTACCAGAATGAGCTGTCCCGTCTCGGAATTTCTTCTGAGCATGCATGGCACTTTGTGCGTCGGAACAGGCCACACACGGTCGGAATTGACGCGATCGGATTTTGTTGTCGGAAAATTTTATCTCCTGCTGTCCAACTTTGTGTGTCGGAAAATCCGATGGAAAATGTCCGATGGAGCCCACACACGGTTGGAATTTCCGACAACACGCTCCGATCGGACATTTTCCATCGGAAAATCCGACCGTGTGTACGGGGCATTAGAATCCTGAGAGGACCCCGCTGCAGTCCATCTAATGGGAAGTAGTCACCAGGGAATATCAGATTGCTTCCTGCGGAATCAGGAAGGATTCCCCCCCCCCACTGGAGTGAATTGGACCATGCTTATTGGGTTTCTTTTTGCCTTACTCTGTATCAACTAATAAAAAAAAAACCTCCATATATACAATGCTATACCCACATATAGTGTTGTGTATATATAGAGGTTTTTTTTTACTATTGCCTAAACTGGGTGGACTAGAGCCTTTCTTTAACCACTTGACCTCTGGATGGTTTTACCCCCCTTCATCATCACGCCATTTTTTGCTATTCAGAACTGTGCTACTTTTAACTGGAAATTGCGCGGCCATGCTACACTGTACGAAAATTAAATTTAGATCATTTTTTTCACACAAATAGAGCTTTCTTTTGGTGGTATTTGTTAACCACTGTGTTTTTTATTTTTTATTATATAAAAGAAAAAATACTGAAAATGTAAAAAAATATATTTTCTTCTTTGTTATAAAACATATCCAATAAAATCAAAAGTCTTCATAAATTCTGGCCAAAATGTATTCTGCTACATGTCTTTGGTAAAAAAAATCCCAATAAGTGTATATTGTATTAATCACAGGAGCCCTCTAGAGATGGTTTTAGCAATACCCCTGGTCACATTTGTGGATCACATTTCCATGGATATTTGTCCACTTTAGATGTTGCTTTGGTTGGGTTTCTGTTGGGGACCACACTGTCACAGTTCACGGAAATTATTCCCTCAGTGGGCTCCCAGTAAGTATCCAGGTCAGGCAGACACTAACGTGGACTCCCAAAAAAGGACCCAAACAGAAAAGGAGAAGATTCAGGGCCAGAGCATCGAGCAACTGTGGCTACAGGCAAGGCTGACGCCAGCATAAGGCAGCTTAGGAAGCTGCCTAAGGGCACCAGGATGGGGGGAGGGGGGTGGTAAAATTTGATTACCCAGCCACTTGTTGGGGATTCAGATTCTTAAAATGTCCCTGAGTCCTGGCAAATCAAGTCTGAATCCTGGAGAGGAGCCCAATGCTGGAACAAGTTCCTGCACTTGGCTCCAGTGACTTGCCAGGCAGGAGCGTACTAATGACACCCACCCTGCAGCTAGTGCAGGGTGTTTGGGGTCCCACATGCTGCAATTGCATCTCTCTCTGTATGGCAGCCAGCATCATCCCCGCCAGCTGCCTCTCATACTTGCACACTGCAGACAGTGCAGAGTGGACTAAAGCCACCTCCTCCTCTTCCTCGGCTCTGATATTTTCCTGTACACAAACAGGAGGTGTGGCCGGAATAGGGGGTTGTGCTGGAAGGGAGGATTTGGGGGGTGGAAGATGATTTATTCTGAGGGGGGAGGATTTTTTCTGGGAGGGGAAGAGGATTTGTGTTGGGAGGGGGAATTGAGGGGTGTGGGGATAAGTGCTAGAATGGGCAATAAAGCCTGATTCACATGTATGCAGGTTACAGTTTGCATATTGCAGGTGCATTTTGCGTTTTTCAATACATGCTTTTCATCCATTGAAGTCTATGGAACCAAGAACCAGAAAAAAAGTCCCTAGCCCTTTTCATAAAATGCACAGATGTGGACTACATCCATAGGAAACCATGTTAAATGGACTGTAGTGTGTTTCTACAAAACTGTAAAGGCGCTAAAAAATGTATAGGTGTGAACTAAGCCTAGGGGGGGAATTCGGGCTGGGACTGAGGAGCTGGGTAGGGTGGAGGAGGACTTGGAAGGGGGAAGAAGATTTGTGTTGGGAGGGGAATTTGTTCTGGGAGAAGGAGAGAGGATTTGTGGTGGGGGGAGGGGGGTTGTGCAAATAAGTGCTGAAGTCTTTTATTTTTTGGAAGAGAGGGAGCAGAGATTTTTGCTGAAAGGGTAAAGTGAGGGTAGAAGAGGAATTTTGCATTCTCCTTACCCCTACACTATGGGGTTGATTTACTAAAGGCAAACCCACTGTGCATTAAAAGTGCACTGCAAGTGCACTTGAAAGTGCACTTGTAAGTGCAGTCGCTGTAAATCTGAGGGGAAGTTCTGCTGATTTTATCATCCAATCATGTACAAGCAAAAATGCTGTTTTTTATTTTCCTGCATGTCCCCCTCAGATCTACAGCTACTGTAATTCCAAGTGCACTTGCAGTGCACTTGTAGTGCAGAGTAGATTTGCCTTTAGTAAGCGGGGGGGTTATTTACTAAAGGCAAATCCACTTTGCACTACAAGTGCACTTTCAGGCCACACCCACAATTTTCCTCCCTTGAATGTCCCTCATTCTGAAGTTCAAAAGTTGGGAGGTATGCATTCTCCAGTAGGTGAGAGGGCGCAATGTGGAAGTTTTAGTTTGCCTCACCTGCTAGCTGCCCTTAGCCAGTGACAGCCCATTCACACAGGGACAACTTGTCAGGCGACCTAGTCGCCTGACAAGTCGCCTCCCGTTCTGTGCTATGGAACCGTTCTAAGGGGAGCGACGCAAGTCGCTCCGACTTAGAAAAAGGTTCCTGTACGACTTCGGGGGCGACTTGGGGCGACTTGCATAGACTTCTATACAGAAGTCGTTTTGCAAGTCGCCCGGGCAGTCGTTTGCAGGTCGCCTCGCTGAGGCGACCTGCAAGTCGTGTTGCCCCTGTGTGAATGGGGTCTTAGTGGAAGTTGGGAATGCATAACCCTGCCCCCTCATAACACACTGCCCTTTATTGGCAGTTCAACACGGCTCAAATTTTCAATGCTGTGTGAAGTCCTTCACGCTGCGGCCCATCACATTACAAGCGCAACGTGAAGGAGGTACCAGCACGGCTGTAGACAGTGGGGGTTGAGGATTGCATTGTGGAGGGGTGCACCTAACCTGTGTAGACAAAAATTCTTACACCTGTCCTGGCTGCAGGTAAGTAAAAAAGGCTTTTACACAGAGCTTTCTTTTTTTTTCTCTTCTAGTGATTAGTTAGAAGAAGATGAGAAGAAGGATTAGTAGGATTTTTTTTTTTTTTTTTTTGCGCCCATGTTTTAAAAAACATTTTACACCTGAAGATTAGTTAAAACCAAATATCTATAGTTTCTGAAAGTAGAGACCCTGTAAAATAAAATTGTGGTAGTGACACTTTTTATTATGTCACTCGATATTTAAACAACGGTTTATCAAGCGCAAAATTTTAGTAAAAAACACACTAGAGTCAATTTTAGAGCACACAAACACAATATATTTCCCAATAGTTCATAAATTATAAAAGATGAAGTTGCGCTGAGTAAATAGATACCCAACAAGTCAATCCTTACATTTGTGTGTAAAATGACAAAGAACTTTGATACGCTATAATTTCCATAGGAGATGCTTTGGAAGCACCTACAGGTCATTAGCTTACAGTTAACCATAAATATTGGACCTAAAATTATTGCTCTTACTCTGGCCTGAATGTGCACAGTGCCGCCTATCAGTGCCCATCAGTGCCGCCTATCAGTGCCCATCAGTGCCACCCATAAGAATCCATCTTTGCAGCCTTTCAGTGCCCATCAGTGTCGCCTATCAGTGCCCATCAGTGCCCACCAGTGCCACCCAGTGCCACCCATGAGTGCCTGTCAGTGCAGCCTATCAATGCCCATCAGTGCTGCATATCAGTGCCACCCATCAGTGCCGCCTACCAGTGCCCATCAGTGCCGCATGTCAGTGCCCAACGTCAGTGCCCGCTAATTGGTGCCACCTCATTGGTGCCGCCTTATCAGTGCCTGTCAGTTCCCCTTATCAGTGCCCATCAGTGAAAGAGAAAACTTACTTATTTACAAAAATTTTTTACAGAAATAAAAGCAAAACTTTTATTTTTTTCAAAATTTTCAGTCTATTTGTTT
Source organism: Aquarana catesbeiana (assembly GCF_042186555.1). Classification (NCBI taxonomy): domain Eukaryota; kingdom Metazoa; phylum Chordata; class Amphibia; order Anura; family Ranidae; genus Aquarana; species Aquarana catesbeiana. The sequence continues at coordinate 406,260,456 of NC_133326.1, read as the reverse complement.
AGCTAAAAATAAAAACCGTAGAGGTGATTGTCACGGAACGCCCCACACTCCGCTTGAGTGCTTCCGTCATATACCACTTCCTCCCAGTCTGTATACAGATATCAGATATTCCAACCTCTTTCTGAGCAGAAAACAAGGCGACACTTGCTTCACTGCTAACATGGACTCACTTTATTCAGAACCAGAATACAGTCTTATATACACAGGCGAAGATTACTCTAACAATACAAACGTAACCTAATTAACATGAGCTAATTATCTCATCCTTTATACAGCCTAGGTGGCTGAGACATGACCTTTTGCCCAGACTTGTGGTCACCGAGCTTCACACAGGATTATAAACACAATAGCTGGAGCTAATTACAATTAACAATACAAACATAACCTAATTAACCTAATTAACATGAGCTCCAATAGGAGTCATCCCGTCTCCTACATTGTATAGAGGACAATGTGATCAGCTCATTCAACTAACACACATTACCATAAACATCAACACAGGGTTAATTAGAACAAACAACAATGAGTTGAATACCTTTAGAACCTAGACTAAACTTATTTACATTAAACCCATTATAGCTGACATCAGACAGGTGAATGGAGATGATGACATTAGCATCTCCTCACAGGATGTGTCCCAACAGTATAATTCAGTCTTATCATTCTAATATGGCATATAACGGGTTCCAGAGTCTGTGTGTTTTGGGGGGACATGGAGCTGAATCCAAAGTAACACCAACCCCAGGGTCCCCAGGCATACAGCTCACAGAGAGCACCATTCCCCCAAATGCTGGGGCCCATAATCGGTGGGCAACAGGCTTGCATACAGTCCTCTCCAACAGCCTCCGCTCTGGCCTTGCCCGTGACAGTGATCAAATACCACCAAAAGAAAGCTCTATTTGTGGGAACAAAATAATAAAAATTTAGTTTGGGTACAGTGTTGGATGACTGCGCAATTGTCATTCAAACTGTGACAGCGCTGAAAATTGGTCTGGGCAGGAAGGTATATAAGTGCCCTGTATTGAAGTGGTTAACAAGAATGCAACAACATACATCTGGTAAGAGAAGTATTTACTGTTGTAAAAGGAACATTTTACTAATCTGCTAACTCATGTAAACACACTTTTCAGAGTTTATTAAAATGTAGTGCAAATATTTTGTTATTCACATTTTTAATGTTGCAAAGAGAAATTGAAAAGTGAAATACAGAGGAAAATTTTATACTTACCTGACGGTAATTTTCCTTTCCTGACGCAAAGCATGACAGCATATATGTATGGGTACCAACTCACCAGACAACAAGGGTGGGAAATACTGAAGATTAGATCTATCCCCACTAATGACTGAAATATATTGTAGCTAAGGCTGCTGGGTCCACTTTAAAATGGGCCCCCAACCTTTTTGTAGCAATAACTCACGGTGGAGCTGCTAATTTAAAGCTGGCTGTTTCCGTCACCTTTTTACCTGTAGTTTCACCAATACCAGATTTAGAGTCCATTTTGAGCTTATCATCTAACAAGATAGGCACCAGTCACTTGAGTACTTTTCCAATGCTTTAATGGGAGAGAACTGGAAGAAGTAGCAGGAAAGAGGTAGAAGAAGAGTTGTAGGGAAGTTCAAATACCTTTTCTTGGTGTAGCACTAAGGAATTGAAATCTCAGGAATGAATATATCTTCGGTTGAGGATTAAATCTTTGCTCGCCAGGACAGGCCTCTCTCACTAACCTAGCAGCCGGTACGCAGCACGAACAGAAAGTCTCTGCCACAGACTTGAGTGAATCAAAACTGTACGATCCTCTGCCACAGGATGTAGTAGTTTTCGATGAACAGCAACACAGTACCAGAACCTTTAAGCCGACCCGGCAGTACTATGTGGTAGGTTAACTTAAGATGAGTCCTCCAATTGAGTCACCAGGCCCCTCTCCATACCAGCGCTCCGCATGATCCTTCCATGACGGGTCCTCCCCTGGATTCTTCTCAATTGTCCAGCTTCTTCCCGCAGGACAGACAGCACAGGACCATCTCCGCAGCAGTTGTAGTAGACCCCAGACAGACTTCTGGGCCCACCCACACGCTGCAGCATTGCAGTCCTCTGGGCCGGAGGACCACGAGGTAGAACTCCTACCACATACCTGTCGGCCAGGAGGGCCAGCAGGTGGAACGAAAAAAGACCCAGAAATATGGCGTCTGTCCCTTAAATACCCCCTCCCAGAATGCACTGCAGGGGACAACCTCTGCCGAGTCACTTCTGAGAAAGAAGAGCACTCAATACACCTCAGTCTGCTGCTTTCCAGCTCCGGTCTGTAGTGACACCAACATCTACAGGTGATGAAGTGGAACTGCACGCAACACAACCAAGGTTGGAACAGAAGCCAAAATAGCTATAGATTAAATCTGAACCATGTACAGAACAGATGACCCACTAAATTTACATATAAGCGGTAGATTAAAAATCTACCAGCGCTACATTTTGAATTTAGACCAGGTCGTAGTTTACATATTAGTTCTGGAGGGACTCATTTGGAGTTCCGTCCATGGATGCGCAATCCGTCTGGTCTCTGTCCTCAATTGACAGATTTGTCCTAGCCATCTAAGCCCTTTGACTAACTTGATCCACACCACTGCGATTGTCTTTAATGGACAATTGTCTTCTGATGCCGTTAGGCCTGAGCCTATTGTTTTCCCCTTGAAGAAGGGCCAATTTTATTTCCAATGCTTGTGGTACTTCAAACACCTTAGTTTGGATATGCCAGAAGGATGATGTTCTAACCCAGATGCAAAGATGCAGACCTCTGTATAGTGCTGAGGAAGAGACTAGAGCCACTTTGCCTGATAATTTCAGCAACACGGTAGTTTATGGCTTGACACTTAGATATCTGGGATCCTTCTAGACCTATTAGCCATACAAAATATTTCTTCAGTGTTACTGGCCATATTGAGGATGTCTTATCCCTCTGAATGGAGAGTGAGACAATGTGTCTCACACTATTTGGAAGACCCCAGGGGGGAAACGAACAACCTGCCCAGGTCTTTCGGACTTGGTCTGCCAAGATATGCAACAGTTACTGGCTCCAAGAGAGTGAGGACACGACCGGTCCTCATCTTTTCTTTAATGCCTTCTCTAGGCTTACTTGTATACAATTCAATCCTTACAGTAGGGAACAGAGGATTCCATCCTTTAAATTCTGAAGGGTTTCCTATGATCTAATGTACTTGAAGTTTGGAGTAGGCGCCCTGACCTCCATAGGATTTCAAACAATAAAGGTGAGACTTCCATGTGAACATTCACTGCTTGGTCTTCAGCATCTAGATAAAACTTGTCTGAATTTGGAAGATACCGTTGGCCATGCTGTATGAGGTGTTGGATCTCAGGAAGGAGAATAGGAGGTTCTCGGATCTGAGACTGTACCCGTGGATATCATGGCCTGCAGGCCACCGGGCAATTATTGTCCTCATCACCACTGAACGACTGTGGATCCTGATAAGGATCCTGGAGACTATTAGGTTTGTTCAATATACACATTGGCTATTCTGCAGACCCAGCTGGATGTCAGAAGTCTTACTGCTTCCACCTCTGGGAAGCCTCCAAGGTTACTGTCAGATCAATATCCTGATAGCTTTATTTGTTACCGAATCCTTGAACGGCTTGTTGATTAGGAGACCATCCCTTGACATCCAATGGCTTTGTACCTTACGCCATCAGGTTCTAGAAAACCCGAACCTAAAGGGCAGGCAGACCTGACTGAGAGATACCTCTGACAGAAGCTGACTAGTCTTGCATCCTTCGACAGTAAAGATATGACTTCCCGTTTAGTTGAGTCTTTGCAGCATAGCTGAGGCTCTCTGTTGTTTTCGGAAGGACTTCAGTCTGCGACCACTGCAACTCTGACTTTGTACATCTTGTCCTCCATTGGCATGAATACCCGACAAGTAATAGATTACGATGACTGGTATGCCTAGTAGCTGATAAGCTTAAAAGATTAGCTAGCTTAGCTATCTCCCAAAATGGACTTGTCTCCTCTGTGGAGTCACTGTTCCTGGTGCAGAAATCAAGTCTTCCCTTGCTACAAAACCAGGTAATATCGTTGTCAACCTTCCATTGGGCCCCTTGGATCACATAGGTTACAACAGGACACTTCTTTACCCTTTTGCGACCTGGGGATGCAACCAATGGCAAAGAGCTATAATTTGTTCAAGTGGGATATTTATACTGTTGCTCTCTCTGAGGGTAATTCTACTGTATTCTTCAGAGATTCAGAACTGCTTCCAGGCAGGTCATTGCTGTAATGAGACTAGTTGGTCTCTCAATGATGGCTCCTCCCAATTTGATCAGAGCCTGAACTAGAACTTTTTTCCAAGGACATGGAAGATATTGCGCCAGGCTTTTGCCCAAACAAGGCTCACCAGAAGTCCTTGCTCCTGCAAGACGGCCACTACTGGACCTAATATCCTGGGAAATGCCCAGAGTTTGTGGAAAGGCCACAGTCTGCCAGATGAATTCGTAGTGAACTCTCGAACGGCCAAGTGAAGGTACTTGCAGAAATATGGGTGTCTCGAAGTGTACAGTACACACACACACACACATACACGCTAGGTCTAAAGACCATCTACAATTTTAGCCTAGGTTTCCACTATTGCAACCTAAAAAGTTTTGCGATTTTGATGCGACCTTTATGAGACTTGAAGCAATGCCTGTGTATTCTTGAGGTCCATGGCCCCAAGTCGCATCAAAGTGGGATCAAAGTAGTGCAGGGAATACTTTAAAGTCGCTGCGATTTGAAGTCGTACCACTATGAACGATACTCCTTGGAAATAATGGGGTACGATTTGTGGAAGCCAAGCCTTACTTATGGCTGGAGAGATTGATTGCAATGATGCCATATGCGGTTTTGGATCCTAATCCTTCTGCTTGTTGACAAAGTCCTACTTTTGACTAAACATGCAGTCATAACCCTTGTGCTCTAATGCATCATGGAGGGAATGCAATGAGTTAGAGGAGAGGAATGAAAAATTCCAATGGCCTTCTTAATGCACAGGACCAACAGATCCTAAAGCTCAAATTTTACATACAATTCTGTCAGCTGACCCTACTGGGCAACTTGGGTTTAGGTAGACAAGTAAAGATGATTCTTTTTTCTACTCTATAGTTTTCCCAGGTTTAACCTGTCATTCAATCTTCGTTACTTTGCCTTTTGGCTATCCTCTGGTCATTAGAGATTAACACAAGGGATTAATGCCCCTTCTAGATATCACTGGATCCGACTTGAACAGTCACCATTCTGACTTAAAAGCGGTATGTGTTACTTGTGGGATGAGCCATAAGGGTTAACTGACCACAACGGACTACCAGAGAAACAGCATAGTCTTGTATCCAGAGTGGCTGAACTGCATCACTGGCTACTTAATTTTCACCCTAGGATCAGCCATCATAAAGCGTTTATCACTGGCCAGAGCTTTGCTTTCATCTTGTCTGGGATCCTAATGCCCCGTACACACGGTCGGACTTTGTTTGGACATTCCGACAACAAAATCCTAGGATTTTTTCCGACGGATGTTGGCTCAAACTTGTCTTGCATACACACATACACGTCACACAAAGTTGTCGGAAAATCCGATCGTTCTAAACGCGGTGATGTAAAACACGTACGTCGGGACTATAAACGGGGCAGTGGCCAATAGCTTTCATCTCTTTATTTATTCTGAGCATGCGTGGCACTTTGTCCGTCGGATTTGTGTACACACGATCGGAATTTCCGACAACGGATTTTGTTGTCGGAAAATTTTATCTCCTGCTCTCCAACTTTGTGTGTCGGAAAATCTGATGGAAAATGTCCGATGGAGCCCACACACGGTCGGAATTTCCGACAACGCGCTCCGATCGGACATTTTCCATCGGAAAATCCGACCGTGTGTACGGGGCATAACAGTCTGGCTACCAAAGTGAGCTCAACCGCAGGTCACAAAACACTACTTAATAGTAGTATGAACCTTCTTCATCTCCAGATCCATTTGCTGTCCCAGGGTCTCTGCAAAGGATATTGCTTTTCTGCTGGCAAAATGGCACCCCTGGCTAATCTGATGAAGCCTGTTTGGCCGGCTGCTTCTGAGGCAGAGGTACCCCTTAAATGACTTAGTTGTTTGATTAGCTTAGTACCTGAGCATTATTGAAATAGAGATCCACACAGTCAGTTTGGACAGAGTTAAAACATCCACTTTTTGCTTCTGATATGCCAACTTGCCATAGCAACTTCCTAGAAGCAAGCTAAGGCTGACTCATCTGGCCAGTCTGATAAAGACTCCCTGGCCAATTTCTTCTGAGGTAGAGGTTTCCTTTAAATAAATGCAGCTGTTTGGCTAAGGCTTGGCATGGAACCATTAGTGACTGTAGGCCTTCTCAGTCTCTGCCCATTTGCCACTGCCTCTGGCCTGCAACTTGGTTTGCACTTTGGCCGACACACCAGATACCACCAGTCCACTATGATTTTTGTAGAGATTTCCTTGGTCTGCCTCTTCTGGCAGTTAAATACATAGTGATTCCTTCAGGACTAAAGAGGACCTGTCCCTGTTGCAGAAGCAGGTTGACATGCCTGGGAGTATTTGTTTAAATATCCATCAGTAGTAACCATTACAAGCAGACAACCACATACCCCTCTGTGGTGTACCACAAATAACAGAAGCAATTACACATCACTAACAGGTAAGGACTAAGGAAATGTAACTAAGCAGATCCTGACTTTCATTTTAGCATCAAGGTCAGCATGACTATTAACCTGCGCTGCTTGCCTGTGATTACATTGATTTGAGAGTACTATGACTGCTTTGCGTTTATCTCTATGCAGGTTGTGCTGATTGCTATACACTAACAGTACACTAATGCCCCGTACACACGGTCGGATTTTCCGATGGAAAATGTCCGATCGGAGCGTGTTGTCGGAAATTCAGACCGTGTGTGGGCTCCATCGGACATTTTCCATCGGATTTTCCGACACACAAAGTTTGAGAGCAGGCTATAAAATTTTCCGACAACAAAATCCGATCGCGTCAATTCTGACCGTGTGTGGCCTGTTCCGACGCACAAAGTGCCACGCATACTCAGAAGAAATTCCGACACGGAACAGCTCGGTCTGGTAAACTTAGCGTTCGCAATGGATACAGCACTTTCGTCACGGTGCAATGTAAAAAATGGTTTAATACAGCGCACTCTCTTCTTCTTTATAATGTGAGAAGATTAATGTAGTTTTGCTGCTCATATTCACACACACTTCTCACAAACTTATTTCTTTATTATTTATCGGGATTCCCTTAATATATTTTGATTTGTCACATCTGACAAAAATATGTTTGTGTTGTTTTTTTTTTTTGTTTTTTTTAAGGCAGATTTATTTTTTATTTTAGGTTTGTATTTTTTTCAAAGGCTGATCTTTGTTTTATTTTGTTTTTAGTTTTACTCCAGAATATTTTTGTGTGTGTTTTGTGTGTCAAGTTACCACAACACCATTATTATCTTGTATTATTTAATCTCAAGGAAATTGTTTGGTGTTGGTGTCCCTTGTTAATTTCACATTGTATTTTTGAAATGTACCTGAATCCTCACAAACAAACTGTCCTTTTAGAAGGAAAACACACATAGGCAAGTATAATTGAAACCAAAAATCCTTTATTAAGGGATCAGAACCAAACAAAGAGGGAGGCAACGCTGGATAAACAGGAGAAATTAGCGAAGCCTTGGACCCCCCAGGGCAGACATCAATTCTTGAACATCAAAATTGGTGGCCTGAGGAGTCCATATGTAAGGGAGTGCAGTCTGGTCCAGAAGTCCCAGAGATCCGGAAAGCAGCAGATGACATCTGTGTCCCCAGGCTGTGGTACCACAAGAGGCTGCATCTTTTGGCCGACCAGACTGAACCCATGGCCATCACTTTCTGGTCTTCCTTCCACGCTTCCTTCCTGGCTGTGGCTCTGTTGTTGGAGATGTGGCAGGAGGAGGAGTAGGACCTGGAGGAGGAGGAGGACTAGTAGGACCTGGAGGAGAAGGAGGAGGAGGAGGAAGACCTGGAGGAGGAGGAGGACCATGTGTGAGGTCACAAAGGTGGGTATCAGATGTTATTTGGGCCCTCAACCCCTCAACCCCTTATTGAGAGCCTCCAAAATTAATGACTCACACATGAGTTGTTGGCCCTCCTCCATCCGCTGCATTTTACAGGCAATTATGCCAGCAAAGTCTAATATGTATAAGGTTACATAATCACGCCATTTTTAGGACTCCCCACATTGATGTCAGGGTCAGCTAAAACAAACATAGCCTTGATAAAGGCTTCACAAATTGTCTGGCATATTGATGGCCCCCCTACCCGCAAAGAACTCGAGGTATCTTAACCGGACATCACAGGCACTCAGGGAAGGCAAGCCAGGACGGCCACTTTCAAGCTCCGTCAGGGTTGTTTCATGTAGAATTCCGGCCTCAGGCCCAACTGAGCCAGCATAGTTGGCAGAATGTTGGCGTAAAAAGTTATGTAGAACACAGCACGCCAGGATTATATGATTAAGTTTATACTCCGCCATATGGATGGGTGTCAGAAATAGGCGGAACCGGCTGGCCATGATTCCAAATGTGTTCTCCACCACTCTTCTGGCTCTGGCCAGCCGGTAATTAAAAACCCTCTGTTACGGGGTGAGGGTCCTCATCGGGAATGGCCGCATAAGATGGTCCCCCAGCGCAAATGCGAAGGCGAATGGGAGTCCTTCCACATTGTCTTCTGGAGGTGGCAAGTCCAAGCTGCCATTCTGGAGATGCCTGTAAAACTCCGTCTGGGCGATGACTCCACCATCGGACATCCGGCCATTCTTCCCTACGTCCACATACAAGAAGTCGTAATTAGCCGACACCACCGCCAACATCACAATACTATTGAACCCTTTGTAATTATAATAGTACGACCCTGAGTTGGGTGGTGGGATGATGTGGACGTGTTTCCCATCAATTGCCCCTCCGCAGTTAGGAAAGTCCCACCGCTGGGCAAAGTGGGAGGCCACAGTCTGCCATTCCTGTGGCGTGGAAGGAAACTGTTGAGGAAAACAAAAAAAAATTAGTATTTTTGCACATAAACATGGCAAGCAGATTAGACACAAACATTCTTGGCCAACCTCCAGATAACATTTATTAAGGGGAATTTTACAACACCAAAGTATAAGGTACACCTATCATATTCCCCCTCCCCTCCTCTCATGGGCCATTTCTAACATTATAGGGGGGGGGGGGAATCTTGGACAGGTAACCCTCTCCACTTCATTGAGAGATGAATGCCTAAATACAGGGTATTACTTGGAACAGCCCCTCCTTAGTTACACTATTGGCAGCCCACTGGACAGGTAAGAAGTGTCATAATACAAAGATATAAATACACACTGTACACATTTGAGCACATTTGGACATTCTGCTATTACCTATCAAGATAATAATAGGATACAAAAACTTTAAACAGTACCATTTGAAAGTATACAGGCAGGCCCTTGCACTACATGCTTTGGGGAATTCATCCATACATCTGAGCGAAAAAGAGATGGGTATAGTGTGTATGGGTTTGGCAAAGTCAGCAGATAGATGATTGAGGATAGATAGAGAATTGGGATCAGCTGACTTAGCAGTTGGGGGGAGGGAGGGTTACTAAAAATGATTTGGGGACACCACAAAAAAAAGTCTCTGGCACTCTGCCTGAATTTAAAGCACAAATCACATTTCAAAACATTTTAGGGGGTGTTTGGGGTAAAGCACTACTATGGAGCTGACAAAATACATTGTTAAATGACTACATGAGGTGAATATAGGGCAGGAGAGCATGCTGGGGAGGTTAGTGAAGGCAAATATGTATGAAGGACAAAAAAAAATAATTACATAAAAATCCAGCATGAATGAGGACAAAGGGGACATTCAAAGCATATTACAATCATGGTAATTAGGGAATGAGGAAAGAAATACATTACATTAGCAAACATTAAATACAATAAAATGTGATATTAAAGGATAAAAATCTTACCTTCATATACTCCTTCTGCAGGACCTGGATGATGGAAGAACAGGTCTCTGGGATAATGATCCCCAGAGCCTGGGGGGAGATGCCTGTCGAGAACTTCAAGTCCTGCAGGCTTCTCCCTGTCGCCAAGTACCGCAGGGTAGCGACAAGCCTCTGCTCCGGAGTGATGCCTTGCCTCATGCAGGTATCCTGCCTGCTGATATAGGGGGTCAGCGAAGCCAGCAGACGGTGAAATACGGGGTCCGTCATCCTGAGAAAGTTCCTGAAATCATCAGGATTATTCTCACGGATCTCACGGAGCAAAGGCATATGAGAGAACTGGTCACGCTGAAGCAACCAATTCTTGGTCCATGAACTCCTCCCCACCCTGTTCATGGACTGGACTTGTGTCAAGGTCAGGACACCAACACCAAGCCCCCGCACAGCACGAACTCTACGAGGAGTACGTATACGCAACATGGCTAGAAAACGGTCGGCTGCTCAGAACAAAGTAACAGAATGCACTGAAGAACAGCAAGGCCTGTGAAGAGCGACCTGAAAAACAGTAACGAACGAACAAGAACACAATGACTAATTAAAGTCACACGGAACTTGCTTGCACGCACTGAAGAGCAGATACAAACCCACAAGCACAAACTGAACCGCAGAAAACGATCTGAAAGCCACGAGTCTGAAAAAGCGCGAAACGTCTCTCACCAAACTTTTACTAACACGAGATTAGCAAAAGGAGCCCAAAGGGTGCCGCGCTTGGTTCTGAACTGGCCTTTTCTAGTCTCGTCGTAAGTGGTTGACGTCACCGCGTTGTTGGCGATCGGAAATTTCGACAACTTTGTGCGACTGTGTGTATGCAAAACAAGTTTGAGCCAACATCCGTCGGAAAAAATCCTAGGATTTTGTTGTCGGAATGTCCGATCAATGTCCGACCGTGTGTACGGGGCATAACAATAAAAACCAAAGCTGTGCTGCCGTCTTCTGTACTGGTTTGAAGGACCAGCATCTAGCAAAACCAGAAGGGAAAGAGGGGCACAGAGGGGCTACTCCTTGAAATGCGTTTCCCATGATCCCTTGTGAAGCAGACACAAGTAGAAACAAGTGCAGAGGCGTTCATCCCAGCTACAGCTTCGGGATAATGCCTCAGTCTGAGGCAGGCATGTACTGGCCATTGGGACTACAGGGAGTTTCCCGGTGGGCCGATGGCTCAGTGGGCCGATTTCAGTGACAGTGGACCGCTGCCTCCCTCCAGTCCTCTGTCCCCCCCCCCCGCAGTGCTCACCTCCTCTCCCTGGCTAGTTATGCAGCGCGCCTGAATACAGACATGATGCTCAGGAGTCAACACTTAGAAGCTCATCATACGATCTGGAAGGAGGGCGGCCTCACTTTCCTGCCTAATCTTGTTCCATTGGGGGGGGCGCCAAACTGATTCTTTGCCCCAGGTGAAATAATGTCTAGCTTCCCCACTGATAAGAGAAATAATGTAAAACGGCTAATAGCTAGTGGGGGGGGGGGGGGGGGGGGGCTTGGGTGGCAAGCCGGCATGGGAGAGACCTGTCAAAGTGGGCCAGTCTGGGTGAAGTCCAGGGCCAAATTTTTGTCCCAGTCCAGCCCTGGTCTGAGGGGTATGTAAAAATGAGGGGTGGGTACCATCATCCTTGAGCTTAACATGATGAGGGATCAGGGGATGTTAGGGGCTACTCCAAAAATATGCACAACAACAAAAGCTTCAGCAATCCCTGTGCAGTGTGGTGATTACTCCCTTTACAGCGGCTCCAAGCTGATAACCCAAGGCTTTTTGTTTTGGGAAGGTCTCCATTGTGTTATATGCCAACCCTGCGCCTCTTTTTCTTTGACAGAATACTAATCATTTTATTTTAGCTACACTAATAAATCTTACTACACCATGAAAGCTGGTCTGCGCCCCTCTTTCTTTTCTGTTTTAAAAAAGTAATATACAGCTAAATTTTAAAAATTATATTGTTTTACTATTTTGTGCCAGTTTTTCCTTTGATAGTAAAAAAAAAACAAAAACCAGGAGATATTCATTACCATGTATCACCAAATGAGAGCGTCCTGAAAAAAACAAGGTATAAACCACCTGGACACATAAGTAGTTGTGATGATATGTACATTTTTTTACTAACACATGTCAAAATTGCAAAAACTGTGTTCAGGTATTAGGATCTGTCTGATCCTCATGATGAATGGGTTAAAGAATTATGGCTAGTTTTCAAATTGGGAAACTGGTGGTAATAAAAGCAGTTATTCATCCTGAAAAAACAAAAAATAAACAAATACTGTAGCTGCTGACTTTTAATATAAGTACACTTACCTGTCCAGGGATACAGCATGGTCCTCACCTAAACAGGCTCTTTGCTGGTCTTCAGGTAAAGGCATCAGCATGTTTACTTAGGAAAGCCGGCTGTTAGTGTTTGCGGCTTCCCTCAGCGCATGTGCGTGCCATTTTGGGTGAAGTTTTCTTTAAGACCAGCTCTGAGCTAACCTACAGAGGTACAACACTAGTCAGAGTGGGGAAGGTCATAGGTAAAAATCTGTCTTGAATACAATAGCTTCCTGCACAGGGCTCTATTCTGGGCCCCTTTCAGCTATATTTAAAAAAAAAAAGCAGTCACTGTGTATTTGTACATACGATATGTTTTTACTTCATTTTATTTCTTCTTTTCCTTAGTTCCATCCCACCCTCTGGGGAATTTAATAAAGCATTAGCAACCATTTTCTGGCAGTAGTTCACTTTAAATCAACCTGCACCTAATTCAGGCGAGCATTTGCACCAGTTTATGTTAACATTCAGGTAGTTCTTACAACTGCCACTTTTAAAAACCTAGATTTAAAGTCATTCTTAAAGAATTATTGCTATTTTTCAGATTGGGAAACTGGCAGTAATTAGGACTACCTCTGAGTTAAGGTACCGAGGTATACCAGTGCTCAGAGTGGTGCAGGTCTAAGTTGGAAAGCTATCATGAATGAATGTGATAGCTTCCTTCATTCAGTTAAAAGAAAATGTAAACAAAGGGGCCTCCAGAACCTCTAAATGTACAGGCAGTACAGGTTTAGCCCCATCCAGCTGCAGTCTGCCATAGACTTTGTTAGGCTGCCCGCAGCAGCGCTGACTGTTGCACCTGTTACTCCCAGGGGCACTGCAGCTGAACACCCATGTGAGCAAGGGGCCTATAGAGTGTATGAACCCCTTTCCTTGTTCTTTACGATAAAAGTTTGTTCACATGGGCTGGTTTTTTGCAGGATAGGGGGGTTTAGCTGCATGTCAAGCTGCACACAGGCCACAGGGTTGAAGTAATTGTAAAGGGTTTTTTTTTTGTTTTTTTTTAAATAACAAACATGTTATACTTACCTGCTCTGTGCAAGGGTTTTGCACAGAGCAGCCCTGATCCTCCTCTTCTGGGGGGCACCCGTGCAGGCACGCTCACGAGTCCCGCTGCTGCGTCCACTGACACAGACAGCAGGATTCGGCCCCGCCCCTGCCCCTGACTCCCGTGTTACTGGATTTGATTGACAGCAGCGGGAGCCAATGGCTCCCGCTGCTATCAATCTATCCAATGAGGCCCTGAGACAGCAGATGGAGCTACTGGGCTCTTGCAATTCACTGGTACGATCAGGTTCAGGTAAGAAAAAAGGGGGGGGGGGGGGGCAGCTGCAGCACAGAAGGTTTTTCACCTTAATGTATAGAATGCATTAAGGTGAAAAACCATGAGACTTTACAACCCCTTCAATGTATAGTTCAGAAAAAGTGTTAAACAAATTTGCAAATTAAAATAAAACAGCATTTTCCCCCTCGGATTTGGCATTTCTCTCTTCTACTATAACAATATATATTCATATATCTCTATTTTTAAACACAAAAAGTCAAATGAAGGCCTCATATGTACGAAACTAAAAATGAAAAAAAAATAGGAATTATTTTGTTATGCAAAGTGTTTGAGAAGTTATTATTGGGTTAACAGATGTATACCAACACATCAACCTTTAGTTTTGGTGATAAAGGTTTTGATTACCCTGGAACTTGAAAGGGTTAAAACCCTGCTGGAAGATAGAACTCCCATTGTTGTTTTAACATAGTACCTGTACTGAGAAAAATATGGAAGCTGCCATACATAGTTACATAGTAGGTGAGGTTGAAAAAAGACACAAGTCCATCAAGTCCAACCTATGTGTGTGATTATATGTCAGTATTACATTGTATATCCCTGTATGTTGTGGTCGTTCAGGTGCTTATCTAATAGTTTCTTGAAACTATCAATGCCCCCCCCCGCTGGAATTCCACATCCTTGCCGCTCTTACAGTAAAGAACCCTCTATGTAGTTTAAGGTTGAACCTCTTTTCTTCTCATTTTAATGAGTTGCCACGAATCTTGTTAAACTCCCTTCTTGTGAAAAAGTTTTATCCCTATTGTGGGGTCACCAGTATGGTATTTGTATATTGAAATCATATCCCCTCTCAAGCGTCTCTTCTCCAGAGAGAATAAGTTCAGTGCTCACAACCTTTCCTCATAACTAATATCCTCCAGACCCTTTATTGGCTTTGTTGCCCTTCTTTGTACTATCTCCATTTCCAGTACATCCTTCCTGAGGACTGGTGCCCAGAACTGGACAGCATACTCTAGGTGCAGCCAGACCAGAGTCTTGTAGTGCGGGAGAATTATCGTTTTATCTCTGGAGTTGATCCCCTTTTTAATGCATGCCAATATTGTGTTTGCTTTGTTAGTAGCAGCTTGGAATTGCATGCCATTGCTGAGCCTATCATCTACTAGGACCCCCAGGTCCTTTTCCATCCTAGATTCCCCCAGGCCCCCCCCACCCCCCCCCAGTATATAGATTGCATATATATTTTTGCCACCCAAATGCATTATTTTACATTTTTCTACATTGAACCTCATTTGCCATGTAGTTGCCCACCCCATTAATTTGTTCAGATCTTTTTGCAAGGTTTCCACATCCTGCGGAGAAGTTATTGCCCTGCTTAGCTTAGTATCGTCTGCAAATACAGAGATTGAACTGTTTACCCCATCCTCCAGGTCGTTTATGAACAAATTAAACAGGATTGGTCCCAGCACAGAACCCTGGGGGACCCCACTACCCACCCCTGACCATTCCAAGTACGCCCCATTTATCACCACCCTCAGAACTCGCCCATGTAGCCAGTTTTCAATCCATGTACTCACCCTATGGTCCATGCCAATGGACCTTATTTTGTACAGTAAACGTTTATGGGGAACTGTGTCAAATGCTTTTGCAAAATCCAGATACACCACGTCTATGGGCCTTCCTTTATCTAGATGGCAACTCACCTCCTCATAGAAAGTTAATAGATTGGTTTGGCAAGAACGATTCTTCATGAATCCATGCTGATTACTGCTAATGATACTGTTCTCATTACTAAAATCTTGTATATAGTCCTTTATCATCCCCTCCTAGAGCTTTCATACTATTGATGTTAGGCTAACTGGTCTGTAATTCCCAGGGATGTATTTTGGGCCCTTTTTAAATATTGGTGCTACATTGGCTTTTCTCCAATCAGCTGGTACCATTCCAGTCAGTAGACTGTCAGTAAAAAATTAGGAACAATTGTCTGGAAATTACTTGACTGAGTTCCCTAAGTACCCTCGGGTGCAAGCCATCTGGTGCCGGTGATTTATTAATGTTAAGTTTCCCTTGACATTTAATGTTAAGTCCAATTTTAATTCTGTCCTCTGTTAACCATGGAGGTGCTTCCTGTGATGTGTCATGAGGATAAACACTGCAGTTTTGGTTACTGAAGCCCCCCGATTCCCTCGTGAAGACTGAGGAGAAGAATAAATTCAATACCTTAGCCATCTCCCCATCCTTTGTAACCAGATGTCCTTCCTCATTCTTTATGGGGCCAATATGGTCTGTCCTCCCTTTTTACTGTTTACATACTTAACCACCTCAATACAGGGCACTTTTACCCCCTTCCTGCTCAAGCCATTTTTCAGCTTTCAGCGCTGTCGCACTTTGAATGATAATAGCAAAAGAGAAGTGGAGTGGTGGCACATGTATGTGCTGGTCTGGCCAATCAGGTAAGCAAATAAACAGAGAAAGGCCTAGTGCTCAAGGCACAGCAAAATATCAGGATTTTGAGGACAGACCAGAGATATATAAAAATTTTTCTTTATTAATACAAAAATGATAATACAATAAGGTATAACCTCAATGCAATAGATGCAAACATGATAACTGCTATTGTATATATATATATATATATATATATATATATATATATATATATATATATATATATATGTCATTGATTTTATACCTTATTGTATTATCATTTTTGTATTAATAAAGAAATTTTTTTATATATCTCTGGTCTGTCCTCAAAATCCTGAGGGGTATGCTGTGTCTTGAGCACCAGGCCTTTCTCTGTTCACTTTGAATGACAATTGCGTGGTCATGCAACACTGCACCCTAATGAAACAAATGGAGCTTTCTTTTGGTGGTATTTGATCACCTCTGTGGTTTTTATTTATTGCGCTATAAACAAAAGAAGAGGGACAAGTTTGAAAAAACACAATATTTTTTACTTTTTGCTATAATAAATATCCAATTTTTTTTTTTAAACAAATTTTTTCCTCAGTTTAGGCTGATATGTATTCTTCTACATATCTTTGGTAAAAAAAATCGCAATAAGCGTATATTGATTGGTTTGCGCAAAAGTTATAGTGTCTACAAAATCGCGGATAGATTTATAGCATTTTCATTATTTTTTTTTACTAGTCATGGCGGCGATCTGCAATTTTTATTGTGACTGCGATATTGAGGCAGACATATCGGACACTTTTGACACATTTTTGGGACCATTCACATTTATACAGCGATCCGTGCTATAAAAATGCATTGATTACTGTATAAATATGACTGGCAGGGAAGGGGTTAAAACTAGGGGGTGATCGAGGGGTTAAATGTGTGTCCTAGGGAGGTGATTTTAACTGTGGGGGGAGGGGACTGACTGGAGGAGGTGACCGATCGGTGTCCCTATGTACAAGGGACACACCATCAGTCTCCTCTCCTCTGACAGGACGTGGATCTGTGTGTTTACACACACAGATCCACGTTCCTGCTCAGTTACTGACCGCCGGGCATGCGCATCGGGTCCCCAGTGACGCGGCGGGCGTGCACGCGCGCAGCCACCAGCACGCACGTGCCCCCTAGAACTGCCTCGTCCCACCGTCATATGACAGTGGGCGGGCGGCTAGTGGTTAAAGAATTTCTTGGGATTTTTTTTGCTCTCCTCCGCTATGTGTCTTTCATGTTCTATCTTAGCTATCCTTATTGTACCCTTACATTTCTTGTTGCATTCTTTATAAAGTCTGAATGCTGATGATGATCCCACAACCTTGTATTTTTTAAAGGCCTTCTCCTTTGCTTTTATATGCATTGGAGTTAAGCCATCCATGACTTTTGTTCGCTCTTTTAAATTTATTACCCCATTTATTACCCCATGGGATGCATTGGCTAATGCCCTTATTTAATATGCTCTTAAAGCAAACCCATCTCTCCTCTGTGTTCTTTGTTCCTAAGATTTTATCCCAATTTATGCCTTCTAGCAAGGTTTGTAGTTTAGGGAAGTTGGCTCTTTTGAAATTCAGTGTCTTTGTATTCCCCTTATGTTTCCTATTTGTGTGATTAATACTGAAGCCAATTGACCTGTGATCGCTGTTGCCTAAATTGCCCCGTATTTTCACATCCGTGATCAGGTCTGTATTGTTGGTAATCAGTAGATCCAGTAACGCTTTATTTCTAGTTGGTGCGTCTACCATCTGACCCATAAAATTGTTCTGCAAGACATTTAGGAACTGGCGAGCTTTAGATGAATGCGCGGTTCCTTCCGCCCAGTCTATGTCTGGGTAGTTAAAATCCCCCATTATGATAACACTTCCCATCCTTGCTGTTAATCCAAATTGTGATAGGAGATCTGTCTCCCTTCCTTCCTCAGGTTAGGGGGCCTATAGCATACTCCCAGTATTATTTTCCCCTTAGCTTCATCCCTTTGGAGCTCTACCCATAAGGATTCCACCTCTTCCCTAGCTCCCTTAGTGATGTCATCTCTCACATTCACTTGTAGATTATTCTTGATATATAGGCATACCCCTCCCCCTTTTTTACCCTCTCTATCCTTGCGATAAAGGGTATACCCTTGAATGGTTGCCAGTCAATCATGAGAGCTGTTGAACCAGGTCTCTGAAATTCCCACAAAATCCAAATCCTCCTCGTACAACAGTATCTCTAATTCACCCATCTTGTCCGCCAGGCTCCTGGCATTGGTGAACATGCCACATAGTTTAGACCGGTCGCATATTATCCTCTTATTGGGTGTTCCGAGATTGCAACTAGGACTTGCTACTATACTTACCTTGGGTTTATGTGCTTTGGTCAACCGATCACTAATGCTCCCAATACTACCCTCTGGAATATGTTCCGCGCTGACTAACTCTACCTCTGGACCCCCCATCGCCTAGTTTAAAAACCCCTCTAACTTTTTGGCCATCTTCATTCCCAGCTGATCTGCACCCTCCTCATTTAGGTGCAGTCCATCCCTTCTATAGTAATGGTTATCGACTAAGAAGTCAGCCCAGTCCCCCAGGAACCCAAACCCCTCCTTACTACACCAGCTCTTCAGCCACTTGTTTACTTCCCTAATCTCCCTCTGCCTTTCTGGTGTGGCTTGATGTACCAGTAGTATTCTTGAGAATACTACCATGGAGGTCCTTTTCCTCAATTTAGCTCCCAAGTCCCTAAAATCATTCTTTAGGACACCCCATCTGCCTCTGACTTTGTCATTGGTGCCAACGTGCACCATGACAGCTGGGTCTTCCCCAGCCCCTCCCAGTAATCTGTCCACCAGATCTGTGATGTGCCGAACCCGAGCGCCCGGTAGACAACATACTGTTCGGCGCTTCAGGTCTTTGTTACAGATTGGCCTCTCTGTCCTTCTAAGTATTGAGTCCCCTACCACCAGAATCTGTCTTTCCTTTCCCTTGCTCCCCCCCCACTCTCACTGATGGAGTTCTTCCCCCGGCAGCTAGGAGAGTCCCTCAGCTCCAGCAGTGCTGGTCCCTGACTGGTTTCACCAATGTCACTCAATGAAGCGTACTTATTGGGATGCTCCAGCCCTGGATCAGCCTCCCTGGCACTTCCCCCTCTACCCTTCCTGACTGTCACCCATCTACTCTTTCCTAGTGCCTGCGCCTCTTTGTCTCCACCCGCCTCTGTGCTGGCCCCTGGCAGCACCTGCCATGTACGTTCCTGGCTCTCCTTTAGTATGGAGGGACTTCTCAGTGCTGACAGTTGCTTCCCCAGATTCAGAACCTGGGCTTCCAGGGAAACAATGCGCTTATATTTTGCACAGCAGTATTCACCCTCGATTGGATGATCAAGGAACGCATACATACCGCAAGATGTACAACAAGTCGCTTTTAAACTTCTAAAAATGTTAGTTGCCTGTCATGCTGATCCAATTCCTTCAATACTTTCTGAACCAATGACCCAGAACAAGCATGCAGATTATGAGAGCTGATTTTGACTTTTTAAAGGATAGGTTCACCTTTCTGGACATGTTACATATTATACCCGTAATTGGGGTGTAACATGTTCAGCATCCCCCACCTCACTTCCCGATCCCCCCCTTCCCTGTGACAACG